>NC_081562.1:119840786-120184729 GCF_022355385.1 Mustela nigripes | reverse complement strand
CTTTCTTTCCTCCTTTCTCTCTTCCCTCCCTTTCTTCCTTCCTTCCTTTAGCTTCAAACAGGAATTTTGTACCTTAGAAGCAAACAGTCTTCTTTTGAATCCCGACTGTGTAATTGCCAAGGTAAACAAGAGTCAAGCCTTCTGTGCCTTTGATTCTTGCTGTTCTTGCGAACTAAAATAGGTAAGAATGAACACATTTCTGCAATGAATGTGCAGGGCATTTGAGCACCCATTGAAGGCTCTAACCAGGCCAGGATTTCCTTTTTTGAGGCCATGCAGAATCCGGTCCAAAAACATGAACACAAGAGGAATGCTTCTGGTCATTTTTCTCAAATCCACCAGAGGGTTCCCACTGACGTTTCTGACAAACTAAGCCTCTGTGGTGCATCTGCCCGACAAGGGAGCGTTTATGTAAAATGTTATTTTTTTTTTTTCCCCTCTCCTCATTACTTTGACAGTTCCAGCCCTCACTCTCTCCTCTGCTCGGATCGACATCTGAGAAGGGAGACCACAACTGCATACCATTTTATAGATCCGCCTGATTAAAACCAGCTCTCCCTATAGGTCCCACCGCGTACGAGACACACGGTTTTTGTCAAGAGACCAGCTACTAGCTGAAAGAGTTCTGATGCTATTGCTAGTAAGAAATTAGTAACTAGATCCCTGGTCTGTTTTAAGCCAACTTTATAATTATACTGTTTTAGTGGTAAACCAGACCCTTGAGCCAAGCGTAATTTAGAAATTCTAGATCTGTATTCCTTCCCCCCCGTCTTAAATGTTCATCTTTGCTGCCTTGCTGTCGTCTTCTTTCAAACATATAATTTTCTTCCATTCCTTCCTCACCCCTGGCTCCTTGTCGATGTGACCCCCCTGTCACAAATGGATAAAGGCTTCTTGGTCCCCCGCGTCCTGGGACAGCATGGGTAACAAGCAAGGCTGTGTAAGTACAGATCCGGTTCTGGAACGTGTCGCCACTGTGGGAGGGCGTCACCAAGCAGGCTCACTGGTGTGCGCCTGGGCCTGGAGCCTCAGCCTGGGCTCCAGCCTGTGCGTCCAGAACTTAACCTTCTCTTCCTCAGACCAGAACCGCCCTGGAGATTACTTTCTCCAATTCTCAAGCTCTTCCTGACTCTGTCAACTTTTGGTCCTCAGAGCTCTTGTGATATGGAAAGATTTATTAAATATTAAAAATGAAAACCAGGGCTTCCTTGGGGGAAAATTTCAGGGTCTCACTTGCCTTTTTACATTGCTTTCTCTCTCCCTTTTTCTTCCTTCACCTCCCCCTTATTTTATTTTATTTTCCTGGTTGCAGTTGTTTTTCTGCTCTTTCAAGCTATATTTTGGGACGGTTTAAAAAAAAATCTCTTAAGTATATCTTGAAAGCCTACATTTTCATTTCGGCTGAAAGTCATCCAAACCATATGCATTTCAGTGGAACGCTCCTCCAGCTGGCCTCTCTCTGCCAAAGACCCTTTTTTAAAATACCTGACCAAATTTCTACAGAATAGGGCTGAAATGATACCGATCCAAGATCTCTAAGGGATCATAAGCACTGGATTCTAGATCCTTCATTCACAAGCTTACTGGCTGGAGTTGTTCCGCCGTCCTGAGCTTGATAGCATTTTCCCTCCAGAATTGCTTTTTCTTGGTTTCTTCCTTTTTGTTTCTCTCTCAGGAACACTAATCCTCTGCGGGGAAAGCAGCCAGGAGGGGTAACTGTTGCTCGGCCGCCCTTGGTACCAAGGGGCAGCCAAAGTCTCCTTTAAAGACAGCTGCTTTCTATTTCAGGATTCTCAACATTGTGGCTGTGTGCATTGTCTTTTCACTTCCAGGTCTGGTCTTCGCCTGAGCTAAAACAGAAATCACCATTTTTACCAAGACCTTGAGGGCCACGGCTTGGGTCCCGTCAGCGGCAAGCCCTCCACGCAGTGTCCCTCAACGCAGATGGCATTGGGGTCCCTGTAAGCCACACCCCTCCCCACCCTCCCACCCAGGGGAGAAATGAAGGCCCACTAGTGAGGAAAACTGGCTGATTGAGTTATGACTAAACGGCTTTTCAAATCTTCTCATTATCCGGGGAGAAGAGAGCAAGTTCTGTAGCTTGTCAGAGCCTGGTCCCTTGCCCACAGATAAAGCCAAATCCTCAGGAATCCTGTGAATGGGGAGTCTTGGAGGCCATACCTTGGAAACAAACCACAGGGCCTCACTCAGCAGGGCTGCCCCTTGGTGCTGAATGCAACCCATTCTTGCCTGTTTTAAGTGAAAACATCCCAGGATGGGAACGTGCATTCTAAGAGTGGAATGCTTTGTAGTTCCTTGTACTTGGGGGGGGGGGGGGGGGGGGGGGGGGGGGGAGCATGGCGTGTTCATAAATGAGAGTGCTACTTAAAAGTTCACCCCTTTCTGCTCCCAGACTGCAGCTCCTCAGGGAGCCCCGTGATAAAGATCGCTAATATTTTCCCTCTAAGAAGGGAATCAAAGGGGAGCTTTGCTATCTCCTTGACTGGATACCAAATTAGATTGTGCATTTATTCACTCTTTGATGGCCTCAGTTACCATGGAGACTTTTGCGGATATAATATGTATTTACAGACAGACATGTGTATGCATATAATGGAACTACATAGGGAGGTTATAAATATATAAGCTTCCTGCATTACGGATACAAACATGAACTTTCCTTGTATATTTCCATGTGCCCGCATATTTCCCTGGGCTCCTGGAGACCTGCGTGATCTCGGACACACCATGTGATGTCCCTGCCTCTCCGCTGGGGCCTCTGGAAGATATGGGAGTTGAAGGAGCTGGTGTTCTGGGTGGGGAGGTGCTTCCCCTCTGTTCCACTCCCTCCCTCTGCTGGAGCTGTGGTCTGCTCTCTGTGCATATGTGTGAAATGATGTGCTTGCATGTTATGGCCACAACCTGGTTCCTCCGGTTGTGTTGAATCCCAACGGTCTATGATTTTAATATCTTTCAGCAGTTCCGTCCTGAAGTTACTGGGGGTGGGAGGGGGCAAGCAGCCACCACATCAGCCAGCGCGCATATTCTGAGAGACTCAGTCCTGTGAGTAACAACTCACCTAGCTTCAGAAACAAGGCCTGGGTCTGATGAGTTTTATCTCTTCGGTGGTTGTCTTGGTGCACCCGCTAGGTTGAAGGCCAGGGACAGCCCTAATCTAGCTTGACTGTGGTGAGACTTCTGACTCAGTCTTTTTTTTTTTTTTTTTTTTTTCTAATTTGACGGAGAGATCACAAGTAGGCAGAGAGGCAGGCAGAGAGAGAGAGGAGGAAGCAGGCTCCCAGGACCCTGAGATCATGACCTGAGCTGAAGTCAGAGGCTTAACCCACTGAGCCACCCAGGCGCCCCTGACTCATTCTTAAGCCACACACTTATCGATAAACCTTGGTAGAGGTCCTTTAGCCTCAGACCCAGATGGCAAATTTACTGGTGTTCTGACACATTGTGTGCTTGGCTGCCAGTGTGAGTCTCTTACATGTCATTCTCTTCTTTAAAAGCCAGGAGTGCCTTCTCAGTTGCCTTCTGGATGATTCCCGAGGCCCTCAGCTTGGCATTCAGGCTTCACCAAGTTTTCAGCCTTTTCCTCTCATCTCTATTTCTAAGAGTCTCCCAGAGAAGGTCCACCTCTTGAACGAGAAGAGTCTTCTGATTGCTTTATTCCTTCCTGGGGCACCCTCACCCCCACCCCACATTCACTCGTGTCCCAGCGCTGCTGTGGGGGAAGCCTGGAACACGTCCTGATGCAAAGCCAAGGTCCCCTCCCCACAGCCTAATCCTTCCTGTGAAGCCCACATTTGAATCTGCCTCATCTCTTGACGTCTTCCCAGTAGGGCCGTGGCGGAGGGAACCCACCTTTCTCTGACGTTCCCTGTCACTGATAGTCTGTGTGACAATGTCCCATCCTTGTCCCCACTAGCCTATCACGTGGTAGAGACCTCTCGATAAGTCTCATAGAATTTGAGGGTGTCTGAGGAGCCCAAGGGGATGGTGAAAGGCTGGAAGCCAAGATGGTTGGGAGTTTGGGAGCAGAAGGACCTCATTGGAAGGAGACAGAGCAGAAGGCAGTTTCATGAATCTAAGCATATTGTTCAGCATCCAGTCTGCATGTCCACAGAGGGACGCATGCCTGAGCAAAAGGTCAAAAATCCTTGACTCTGTGTCTTTAAGTTTCACGGAAGCTCTGACTAAAGACAGAAATTTGAAAACATGACCCCACCCTTCAAGGCTTCCCCCCCACCCCCACCCGCCAGTGCACACTCTGCCTGCCATGATCCACTGTAGCCAAACAATTTGGCTTTCAAGATAAGTTGGGCAGATATTTGATAAGTGAGGATTTAAAAATAAATTATAAACATTGTTATTTAAAAACCAATTTCACAATCCCAGGAAAATTCTCCTGTGTTTCTCTTAATCAAGCTAGGAAATGATAGCAATATTATATTTGCTTGGTTTGTAGATCTTGTATGAACATATGGTTATTTATGGGATTCATTATAAAAACAGATAATAGATGTGGCAGGACTTTGATATAGTTCAGTCTCAAAAGGAAAGAGATTTTTATTACTAGGAATCACTTTTCTGACCTGGGTTTTCTGTCACTTAGCCATTGGGTAAATGGCAGGCTCCCCAAGGGCAGGGTAAGTGGGGTGCCCCAAGTGACTCCCTGTGGCCCCTCACTCTGCTTGTCTCCAGATAAGACCCAGCCAGCCCAGTCTTCCATCTCTGGCAGGGGGCCTCCTGGCTCCTCTTCCATTGCAGTCTTGGGTCAGGTTTTTCTCTATCTCCATCATTTTCCCTCCTTTTCGTAGGGAGCTCGATTTGGGGACAAAGAATATCAACAGCAATTTAGGAGAAACAAAGGAAGTGGGAGAGGGAGGCTAAGCTATTTTGAGGGGAGGGTGATTCTAAAGTCATGAATCTCAGGGCACCTGGGTGGCCCAGTCGGTTAAGCGTCCAGCTCTTGGTTTTGGCCCAAGTGTGATCTCAGGGTGATGAGGTGGAGCCCCAGATGGGGCTCTGCGCTGAGCCTCTCTTTCTCTCCCTGTCCCCACCCCAATAAATAAAATAAATCTTTTTAAGAATCAAATAAAATCGTGGATCAAAAATCAAATCAAAAAATCAAATAAAATCGCAAAATAGCTGACCTCTGTTGTATCGGTGAGGGCTGGGACAAGACCCAGGTCCCAGGTGTGGGGACGGGGACACAGGAACCTGCTCTCTAGAATCCAGTCTGTTCAGCAGCTCTCACTGCTGACTGTGTCTCAGCGCCGCCCGGGTTCCTTTTGAACAATGCGCATGCCTGGGCCTTATTTAATGATGTAACAGGTGTGCCTCCCTGTTTGATAAGCCTGACATGTCTCCTGAGGTTCCAACAGCATCAAGAGCCATTGATTTAGGTTCCTGACACTTAGCGATCTTCTTAACTTGTTCCTTTTCCTCCACAGATAACATTTTTCAAAGAGCTCCAAAGTAAGAATTTGGTAAAATCCCAAAGCCAATGCTTTGACTGGTGAAAAACAAAGGGAAAATCTACTAAAATGAGATGACTTCAGAAAATAAGACTCCAGGGCACCTGGGTGGCTCAGTCATTAAGCGTCTGCCTTCGCCTTAGGTCATGGTCCCAGGGTCCTGGGATTGAGCCCCACGTCAGGCTCCCTGCTCAGCAGGAGGCCTGTTTCTCCCTCTCCCACTCCCCCCTGCTTGTGTTCCCTCTCTTGCTGTGTCTCTCTCTGTCAAATAAATAAATAAAATCTTAAAAAAAAAAAAAAGGAAAGAAAAGAAGACTCCATAAATTTAATTATTTTGGAAGTGGTTTTTCCTCCTTGTACAATTTTCAGGGGATTTTGACACACACACACACACACACACACACACATACACACACACTTACAGAGTCAGGGAGATGATTAAACAGGAAGGAAAGAATGACATTTATTGTTCTTTGGTTTAAAGTTGAAAACATTTTTTTTTCCCTTTTATTTCGACTTCTTCCTTTTTTCCCTTAGAACTGTATCAAGCTATTTTTAGGAGGGATAGGTGGTTGGTTTTGGGGGTTGGGGGGGGCGATGAAGAGCATGACATCACCACGCTATTTTGGTCGAGTAAGAACCGTCTGCCAGGTTAGGTCGGCTTAGCTTTGGTTCTCTGTATTTAGGAGCTGAATTGCGTCTTTTTCTAATTTGGCTGCAGCTCTTCTCTGGAGACGGGAAGGATAATATTTATTCAAAGCTAATTTGTAAACTTCATTTTCAGTTTCGGGTTCAAAATCTAAACTGCCATTCTGTTCTCGCAGACGGCAGCCCCGAGGCCGGCGGGGCATTGCCAAGGGGCCCGAGGGGCTGCGGGCTTCTTCCCGGGGCGCTGGTCTCCCCCACTCCCGAGGACCTGCTCTATTTCAGGTCCGCTGTGGGCTATCAGTTTGGAAAACAAATCCTTCACCTGCGCTTTTTTGTTGCCGATAAGGGCTCTGCGGATCGCAAGAGGGTAACTTACTCGCTTATTGAGAATTTGCCATGGCAACTTCTCCTTCTCCTCCGGGCGTGTGTGACCGTCAGCAACTCCTAATCCGGCCCCCACCACCCCGAGGTTTTGAAATGTTCCCTCTGAATGTTGAGTATGTTTATAACATTTCTCAAATGGAACTCCTCACTCCTAATAAACAGTCCGCGTTTGGAAAGCACTCCTGGACACACACACACACCTCGGTGCGGACGCGGTGTCCCCGGCGGCCCCAGTAGGTCCTGTTATTTTCTAAACGAACTCGGATATTGTTTTATTATTCAAGGAGACGCTTTACTCTGATGTTTCTAACCTCTTTATGGGCCCCTGATAGATGGTTATTTTTTTGGCAGGCTTGAGATAAGCCCGGGTCAAGGAAACAGCTTGCACTCGTCTTTTCAAGTCTAGCTCGTCTTTGCCATATCATTTCATTATTTCCTTTCCTGTTATCTTCAAACATTCCCTCGGAGCAGAGCTTGACAAGAACAGGAAGGTTGGCAAAGGTCTGGCAAGGAGGTTGTTTTCCTTCGTGTTCTAGGATGGACGTTCCCCTCCCCCTCCCCTTTCTTCTTTATGACCCACTCCCGGGGCCCTCTCCAAAGCCCGTGGAAAAAAAGTTAAGAACGCCTTCCCCTCTTTAAAGAAGGGTCTCTAAGAGGTTTCTAATCAGCTCACTGTCAGCCTGTTTCCTCTGATCAGCTTAAATAGGTCCACTTGAAGTTCACAACTGCCAAAACCCGTGTTCAGATTGAAAGCCTGGGAGCATTTGAGAAGCATTTATGAACTTCTACCCAAGATTATCCAGGAATCTGAAAGCCCAGGGAAAATGCCAGGGCCCACAAACCCTTTCTTCTTGATTAAATTAGCGTTTCCCACTAACAGGAGGACTTCCCATTCCACAAGCTGATTTCTCTTCTCTTTCTACCCGCCCCTTCCCCCAACCCCCATTAACATGTAAACCTGATTCCTGAGGCGGGCTTTTGTGACCGAAGCCCCCTATAAGCCCATCATAAACATCTTGGTACAAATGAACCTTCTAACCTCCCATGCATGGTTTTCTGTCTAACTTTCTAGTGAACCACCAAACAAGAAAAACACGTTATCTCTGGCCGGTGCAGACATGTGGGGGCGGGAGCTGCGTTGCACTGTGTCCACTCAGGTCCTTTACTGGGATTTCCCTGCTCTGTCTTCAGAAAAGATTGGCTTTGTTAACTATTAGCCACTGGCAAGAGTGTGTCCATTTCAGCAAAATTAATAAGAGATAGCATTTTTCTTCCTTCTAAATGGCCCATGTCAGTAATTAACATCGCCTTTCATTACTCAACTTGAAAGCTGCCTTCTCAGGCTCCCCTTGACCTTGCCCTGGCTTTGTTAAACTGTGGCCTCCAGCCTGTGAGAGACCTAAATGCAGAAGAAACACCCTGAGACCCTTGCCAAGGTGCCTTGAAAGAATCATTCAACAAATATTTATGTGCCTACTGTGTTGGGCTGCCAGATTGAATGGGATGTAGACCCTGGTGGAAAGGAAGCTGGGAGGAAACATGAAACAGGTTCGTTTAAAGCCCCCCAGCTTAGCAGAAAGCAGTGATCACCGGCCGGAGCAGGAGCAGAGCCAGTTTGTAGGGAGGGGTGGGTGGGGCTGGGGGAGGGGTGGGGGGAACGCGTGCTAACAGAGGGGACTCGGGATGTTTTACAGAGGAGGTGACATTAAAATGTTGGGAGTTCACTGCCAAAAAGGGATGTAAAGGTTCAGATGGTTTTCTTTCTTTCTTTCTTCCTCGGAGAAAGGGGAAAGAGCACTTTCATAGAGAAAGAGAGAATTTTTTTTTTTTTTCATTTTGGTGGGTTGTTTTCCTGTGTATCTAAGCCAACAAGATGCCAGTCATTGGCATTTTAAAAGTGGCACTAGATTCTGGTTTAGCCAAATCTCCTAGAAGTGTGTAAAATGTTTTCCTTTTATTGTTTTCCCCCATCAGGCCTCTGCCCCAAGAGGATTCTTGGTCACTGGGGTAGAAATATCCCTTTGGAGTGAATTAAGTTAGACTTTACATCGTGTACGACTTTAGCCATGACCTCTATGTTGACAAGAAAAACCCACATGCCCCGTGAGAAGGGATGAATTGAAGACATTCTGATGCAGCTTTCGATGGCATCTAACAGCAACCACAATGGTAAGGATTTTTACCCATTTATGAAAAAAACCAAAAATGGCATGTTCTCATTTTTGTGGGAGACTGAAAATACACTGAAACGTACAGGCCCAAAGACTCAACATTTAAACGTCAATAGTCAGTTAAGAACATTAATGGAGGAGTGCTGGAAGAGCAAGCAATTCGAATTTTTTCCTCCCTGGGATTTTCAGCATTTTGCAGAATGTCTAAGGGTACACGCGTTGCTTCTGTAGTCAGGTCCAACGCTGTTAAAGAATAAAGATGCCAAGGGGGAAAGAAAAAAAAGACTTCTTTATCAAGGTCAGGGTTTAAACAGAGCCGGTTATGAAAACGCTGGGAGGTTCTCCCTTCCCAAGCCACTTTGGGCGTCCTCAGATTTAAAAAAAGAAAAAACCATCTTACCCTGCAATCAGGAGTCTCCAAACAGAGGAGTCTGTTTTAAGGAACAATGACTGTCATTCACTGAACTCCGCGGGAGAGCTCTCTTGGAGCTACTTGGGTTGAAAATTTGTTAGTTGATTCTTTTAGAAATTTTCGTAGTGGAAGAATCATCTCTCTCTATCTGTGATGAAATTTAGCTCCGCTAGTTTCCGGGTTCTGCATTATTCAAGGGTCAGAAATCTGTTGCAAAGGTTGTGGTGATCACTTTGGGGGGTGGGGGGGTGAGGGGTGTGTAAATCCTTTGTTATTGTCCTCTTGCTCCAGCCCAGTTGATAATGAAAGCCTAAAGGCCATTTATTCATCCAGTGACGACTTCCCCTGCATGCACAATAAATCTTTATTTTTATATATTATTTTGTAATTTTCTTTTACTCGTATGACATACATCCGATAAGCTCCTTTATTTCACAATTGGTGGTAAGTGTGCAAAATTTTTCAGATTGTGATGCAGTCTTCTGTAGGTCGGGAACAGAGGAAGTAGTTTCTGCTTTGATTCAAATCCCCGGTACCCGATCATTTGCAATAGAAAAGCTAAGTTGGGGGGGTGTGGATGGCAGGGTGGAGACAGGAAGGGAATGCAGAGACATGGAAAAATGCAAACCTGTAGCTCAGGTTGAAATTGGTCCCCAGCTTCTTTTCAGCATTTTCTGTCTCGTTGGCTTCACGATGTGAAAAATCTGCTAAATTAGGGCACGGGAGACCTTCCCCCAGATCGGAATTGGTTTTTGACGTCTGAGTCACTCGAAATTGTGGGGCCCAAACACATAAACAGAATGAGTAAAGCTATTTGCTGTGAACACGCAGCTTTGAAAGCTGTTTCGGGCCTGGACAGAAGGTTTTTTTCTCCTTAAAAACACCCAGAAAAATGAAAACAACAACAGCAACAAACAACTCAAGAAAATACTGTCTTCATGATGAAAGGGTTCAGGGCTGTCTGTCCTTCGTGGCTCCATGAGAACTTGGCTGCTGCCTGAGAAGCCAGAGGTAATTTGGGGCAAGAGGAGCAGCCCCAGACAGAGGGCCTTGTAGTCAGTACAGAGCAGCTCTCTGGTCTCCCTGAACCTGGGGGCTGGGTGGCAGTGGGGGGGCGCCTGAGACTGGGGAGGGGGGGGGGGGAGGGCACAGAGCTGACTGACATTGTCCTCAAGTCTGTTTATACCGACTAGTGTCCTAGATGCTGAGAAATAGTTTCTCTTCTTTCCTTGCCTTGCTTCCCAGATCAAGCAATTTTATAGGAAATACACACTGAAAACATGAACAAAAGCAAACACTGGGCCGGGTAGGTGGGGAGGAGAGGGCTAGGGGTAATGGACACTCGCTGCGGTTGACCAAGCAAGTTAACTCGGAACTTCCTGGCATTGGATGCAGAAGAAAGGCGGGTTGGGGAAGAATATATGCCCTTGCATATTTTTGGTTCTTTGTGAGGAAAAAGCACATGACCACAGGGAAAGCAAAGCCTTTTCTACCACTCAGTAGTGAAGAAATGTCTACTGTCTGACTTTCTATAGAAGACACTAGAAATGAGCTTGAAATGTGCTCAAGAGGGTTTTTTTTTTTTTTTTTTTTTAAGTCCTTTGTTTTTCTTTCAGCTTTCTGGCTCATGTATCCATCCAACCTGGGTTATTAAAATTTATTCACTGATGGGGCGCCTGGGTGGCTCAGTGCGTTAAGCCTCTGCCTTCGGCTCAGGTCATGATCCCAGGGTCCTGGGTTGGAGCCCCGCATCGGGCTCTCTGCTCAGCAGCCAGCCTGCTTCTCTCTCTCTCTCTCTCTCTCTGCCTACTAGTGATCTTTGTCAAATAAATAAAAAGTCTTAAAAAAATGTATTCACTGATATTTCATCCCATAGATTCTCTTATAGAGATTAATAATACTGTTAAATTCATGGAACAGGGAAGCCATTAGGCAGAGGTAGTTCTGATGCCTTCATAGTCTATGGAAGCAAAACCAAAAGCCAAGCTTGTGAATGTTTCAAGGTTAAGAGCTGGAAGCCAGAGGACAACCAATCACAAATAACCAAGTATGGCTTTTCCAAATAAGGCAAACACTTAAATTGTTGCCAGTCCAATTGTTTTTTTGCTTGACTTCCATAACGTCTGTGTAAATCTTTTCCGATCCTGTCAGTGGATCATTCCTGACCACTTCTGGTTTGGCTCGGCCTGATTTGAGTTGATTTCTGCAAAAATAAGCTCTTACACGTTTTTTAACGTGCCTCGGTTTATCTTTAAACAACACAGAAGTCAATGATTTGTCTGAACGCCTCCACTAGGTAATCAGGATTGTGCAGTGTCCCGGAGTAATCATTTAACAATAATTGCTGGGGGCATGGATGAAATTTTAGTAATCTCGTGTGACTCCAACACACAATTAGGAAATGTCACGAAAACATCTTAATGACAGTAGTAAATGAGTCTAGAAAAAAAACCCGGTATGAAGAACACTGTAACATCTTATTGAAGGACAAAAGAAAACTTGAATAAAAAGACATACACCATGTTGGATGGTAGACTCAAAATTGTGAAGGCTGTCAGTTCTTCTCTAAGTAATCTATTCATGCAGTGCAATTCTCAGAAAAATTACAAGGGGATATTCCATGAAACTTGACAAGCCCATGTACAAGTTCATGACAAATAGCTTGTTTCTAATAATCTTTTGATTCTTATTGAAAACAAGCTAACCGGGACAGAGTTATCCTACTTTATATCAAAACATACTCTAAAATGGTGGTAATTAAAGTAGTGTGTTTGTAACTCAAGAACACACTTTAATAGATTTAACTCAAGAACACACATTAATAGATTAATGGAATGAAGCTATACACGGTGCATGTACTATGTTTTCATAGGCATTTAGAGTATAACAAAGCTAACACTTCAAAGAAGAGGGGACCAATTCAGTAAATCATGTCAGGACAATAAAAAGGAAAGAACATTTCAATCTCCCATTATTTCATAAGGTTTAAAAAACTGAATCTAGAGGAAAAACTATATAAGCATTAGAAAAAGAGCTCAAAACCGTAGTGTAATTTTCAGCCTTTTTTTTTCTTTAGATTTTATTTATTTATTTGAGATAGAGAGCACAAGCAAAGGGAGCAACAGGCAGAGGAAAGGGAGAAGCAGACTCTGTTGAACAGGGAGCCAGACATGGGACTCAATCCCAGGACCCTAGGATCATGACCTGAGTCAAAGGCAGATGCTTAACTGAGTGAGCCACCTAGGCACCACTGCCCCCTGCCCCGCCCCTTCTCCCCAGTAATGACTTTTTAAGCATTAAGATCTAAAACACAGAAACCATACAGGAGAAAGTTTTTTTTAAAGTTACATTAAAAATCTGAAGTTTTAATACAGTGAAATGTTTAAGACATTAACAACAGTCTGAGTCAAGTGTTTGCAAGCTACACAATTAGATAAATATTATTATCCACCATACATAAAGAGCTCGTACAAATAAATAAGAAAAAGAAAAAAAGTGGAAAGATGGGGAGAATAGAAACAGCGAGGTCACAGACTTCAGAGTGACCAATTCAAATGTGAAAGATACTTAATCTAATTAGTAAGCAGTGAACAATGATCAAAGTTTCAGCCGTTAGATTGGAAATCAAAAAGAAAACAATTCTGTTGCGTTCAACATTGAGGGTGTATAAAATGTAGTCTTTTGGAGGTCAGTTTGGCCACGTATATCAAAAGTAAAAATGTGTATTTGGCAGGGTGCCTCAAAAGTCAAAATGATATCATTACTTCCAATTCTAGGCTTTTGACTGAGAGAATTCTTTGCACATGTGTACAAAAAGCATCGATAACCATTTTTAGGGCAGCATTGTTTATAATAGGAAAAAATTAGAAACCATTTAAATGTGTATCATTAGGGGAATAAGTTGTGATGTAGATAATACTATATAATAGTATGCCTCAGTGTTAGAGAACAGGTAGGTCTGCAGAACTGACACGGAAAGATTTATAAGAAATACTTTTAGGTGAAAAAGCGTACATAGAACCATCCATATGCTTTAATTCTATTCATAAACCTCATATAGATTCATATACCTTTATATAGATTTTGTAAATAAAACCTAGAGGATTTTATTTATCTGTGTGCACGGATGCATACATGGGTGTGTGCACATATCTGCGTGCCTGTATGCACGGGTACGGTTACAGGGAAGAATGTCTAGAAGTTACACACTGGCCTGCTACAGGGTTACCGTGGAGAAGGTAACGGAGGCTCTTTTTGTACGCCACCTAATTCTGCATTCTGGGAACATTTATTTTTATTTTTTTACCTATTTATTTGAGAGAAAGAGGGTGAGAGAGAGAGGGTGCACGTGCACAGGTGGGGGGAGGGGCAGAGGGAGAAGAAGACTCCCCGCTGAGCGGGGAGCCCCCTGTGGGCCTGATGCTGGGACCCTGGATCATGACCTAGTGGAAGACAGATGCTTAGTGGGCTGAGCCACCCAGGGGCCCCCATTCTATAAACACTTAAAGGAATATATTCATTCTTAGTTAAGTAAGTAGACGTTGTTTTAAGAAACAACATGTAAATAGCTGGTATATATATTTTTTTTTTATAAAGAAGACATTTTATCCAAACTTAAGCAATGTAAAGGGCTTCAGGAATTCTTAGTTGTTGGTACGTTATGCCTTTTTTTCTAGAGGATTTTATTTCCCTTGAGCATCTACCTCTGGTTCCTCTCCCCAGCCCAGCCCCGGGGCCCTTCTGGTCTCCTGGTAAGGCTGGGGAAGTCTCCCAGGAGATGAACTGACAATCCTGTAAGTTACAGAAGGATCTGGGGATTGAGGATAGCCCTAAGTCTTCTGCCCCTAACTCTCATTTTAGCCGCTGGATTTCCTTCCTCCCTGCCCAAGCTGATGTGTTAAAGCTTTACCTTTTCCTCTCCTGTGCTTTCCTCAGGATTATGTAATTGGGCGAAGTTGTCACCGAGGGAAAGGATTTTGGGTGGCTCACAGCAGAGCGGTTAGTGCCTGAGGGACTGAGGGTTGGCTAGTTGGATTTCATTCTCCTTTCAAAGGTAACAACCACATTTCCCAGAAAAAAAAAAAAAAAGAAAGAAAAGGAAGAAAACCCCAAACCCACAAAAAGTTACATTTGGTGGCCTTGTGCATAAATCAATATCCTACAAATCTCCCCCTCCCCCATGTGTGTAATGCCCACAAAATGAGACACTTTTGGAGGTCTCTTGAGTATCTTTGTTTGAATGACTCTCCTTTTTTTCTCATGACCTGGACTCTCCACACTGTATTTCAGACCCAGAGGCTTTTCTTTTCCTAGCGTTGGGAAATTCATTTGTGTTTCATTCATTTCGTAAAACCCTTGCTTTTTTTGTCCTAAGCAGAAAGAGTTTAGGGTCTAAAAAAAATGTCCCTTGAGCAAGACAGCACTGAAACCCATTCCCAGCCCAGCCCAAGGAGTGTTTCCCTCACAGCTTACACACAGTTTTAAAAAAAGAAGAGCTAGCTGACCCTGGTAGCTATGGAAGTCTCGCTGGATTTACATCCCTGTGAAATGCTTACCTGTACCCTTTCAAATGAATTTTTAAGTTAATACCTTTGCTGGAGTCTGTGTATTTGTGTGTGTGTGTGTGTGTGTGTGTGTGTGTGTGTATAAAGGAAAACTTCCTTTAAACATACTGAAACATCTGCCATTCTTTGCGGTGATGTGTACGCACACATGCATTGTAATGTCAGTTGCAAATCACAGAGAAAACCATTTTTATACATTAGAATAAGGACCTATAGGCAGCCAGTGTCTCCTACCCTTTTGTTTGACTCCGATGACCCCTCCCTTCTGGAATTTACTACGCTTGCACCCGTGCCATGGGTCAGTCAGGGAAGGGCTTGGAATGTCACTCTCCCCACGAGGTGACAGGGGATCCAAGCAGGCCAGACAGAAACCTTCCCCTCAGAATGATAAGGATTGTGAGAAGGGATAGTCTCTCCACGACAGATCAAAGCCCAGAGATGCTGGGCGTTGTCTTTCTTGCCATGTGGGTAGAATCTGTCTGAGAACGTCAACACAGAAGAAGGCCCTCCAAGAGATCAATGGGTGGGTGGATGGATGGATAGATGACAGACAGACAGACAGATACCTGATGGTATAATTTGAACTTGAAGTCACCCTACTGGAAGCGTCAGCTCTCACTTCTCACCTGGTGGGCGGTGTGCATTCCCCTTTTAGCTTAAGCCAGTCAGAGGCAGATTTCTGTTGCTTTCAACTTTGATGCATGTGGGCTGTTTTATATATTTACTGTTCATTTGGTTGGTTGAGGGGCTATTGCGTTCTCTCTGAAAGCTGATGCAGCAGATACAGAGCCTGGTACCACGAAATGAGATGAGATGTATCGACAGTGCAGGGGCCCTGTCATTTTTTTTTTTTTTTTTTCTTTTTCAGACTCTCTTTTCACAAGCAGTGTCATTCCAAGGAAGAGAACCCTGCTCAAATAAGCCGAAGGAAAAGAACTTCACTGAAGGGCTTTATTGATCTTCCAGACCCCTATTTTAGGAAGTCGGGCTGGAGCTTGTGGGTTCTGGAGCTGAATATTGGACAGTCAGGGACGAAGGCTCCTCCCAGGGTGAGATGAGCTTTTTAACTTCAGTTAGAGGCAACGCTCTTCTTCCAGCAACTGTGGCCAGAAAAACCTGTGGGGTCTTTACCTCCTCCCTCGGGTTTCTTTGGATCATGGGTCTCTTTTAAAGAATTTATTTATTTATTTGGCAGACAGAGATCATAAGTAGGGAGAGAGGCAGGCAGAGAGAGAGAGAGGGGGTAGGAAGCAGGCTCCCTGCGAAGCAGAGAGCCTGATGCAGGGCTCCATCCCAGGATCCGGGGATCACGACCTGAGCCGAAGACAGAGGCTTTAACCCACTGAGCCACCCAGGTGCCCCTCATGGGTCTCTTTTATATGAGCTGTCTCCCTTTACTTCCAGGGTTGCAAATCAAGGAAATGTCAGTGTGACGGGGAAGTGGGGCGATCTGCCCTAGGCCAGTGATGGCAATTCTGTTGGCCCGAAATCTCAGACCCTGGGAGTTGTACTGATACCTGACTTGGACACTCACGTTTTATCCTCAATCCAGAAAATCGTGTTGGCTCTCCCTCCAAAGTATACCCAGAATTTTACCCTTCCCTATGGCTTCCCATGCAACCGCCTTAGTCCAAAGCACCAAAGTGATCGCAACGATGTCCTAGCAGATCTCCCTGCTCCTGCTGTGACCTCCCTGACAGTCAGTAGAAGGTTCTGGTGATAATCAGATCTTGTCACTTGTCTGCTCCAACCTGTCAGTGGCTTCCAAGGCCTTTGTGACCTCATTTCCTGTGTGTGTTGTTGCTATTTTCTATTATATTTCCTTATCATTATTGTTCTTTTTATTCCAGCATACTTAACATACAGTGTTATGTTAGGTTCAGGTGTACAGTATACTGAGTCAACATTTCCATACATTACTCAGTGCTCACTGCAGTAAGTGCCCTCCTGATCCCCAAGACCTTGTTCACCCATTCCCCCCACACACCTCCCCTCTGGTAACCACCAGTTTGTTCTCCATAGTTGAGTCAATTTTTTGGTTTGCCTCCTTATTTTCGATTTGTTCATTTGTTTTGATTCTTAAATTCTACCCGTGAGTGAAATCATATGGTATCTGTCTTTCTCTGGTTGACTTAATTCTGCTTAGTGTTATACTCTCTAGCTCCGTCTGTGTCATTGCAAATGGCAAGATTTCGTTCTTTTTCATGACTGAGTAATATTCCACTATCTGTCTATCTATCTCACCTCTCTTTCATCCTTTCATCTGTTGATCTTGTTCCCTCCATCCCAGCCACGTGGTCCCCTGCCATTTCTTTATCACATCAGGCATCTCTGCGCTCAGTGCTCTGCATCAGTGTTCTCTCTGCCTAGAATATTCTTCCCCTAGGTCTCCATGTGAGTGGCTCTTCCTTTTCTTTGGAACTTTAGTCAAGTCACCTCGTTGGGCAAAGGTTTCCTTATCGCTCCCCTTTCCCTGTCTCTTCGGGTAAGAGAGCTGATGCTGGGCTTACGTGGAGGTGGAGGGGACTAGAAGGCTAGCAGAGTTACTTTGTAGAACTCACGATCCCGAATGCAGCCTTGCACAGATTGGCTATTGCATGGATGGGAGATCCCTGGGGAGGCCCTCCACATGGCTCTCCTGTTCAGTAGGCTTTTGAAGGACGGTGAAGGGGAGGAAGGTTGTTGGCTGAACGCGAGGGCTCTGAGAAGAGTGAGTAAGTGAGCTCCAGAGTGTTGCAGACAATTTTGCTTATCTAGAGTGAAAAGTATGTTCCCCATTCGACAGTGAGCAGGGATAACAGAAGCACCAGTTGGCACGGGAACCCAGAGAGCCTTCATTAGGAATTTCAAGCCGGAACCACCCCCAGATTTCTGAGAAGCTTCTGGTGAGATGGATGATGAATTGATGCAGGGCAAGGAAATGCTGCAGACGCAGGCCCAGGGGATTCTGGGTGCTGGTTTAGACGTGATGGAAGAAGGTCCTTCTAGAAACTGGGAGAATGGAGACAGAGTAATATGAGCAGTTGTCTTGAAGAGTAAAAGATAGAAGTGATGGGAAGAAAGAAGAGTTGAGGGATGCCTGGGTGCCTCAGTTGGATAAGCATCTGCCTTCGGCTCATGTCATCATCCCAGGGTCCTGGGATCGAGTCCTGCATTGGGCTCCTTGCTCTGCAGGGAGCCTGCTTCTCCCTCTGCCTGCTGTGCTCTCTCTCTCTCTCTCTCTCTCTGACAAATAAATAAAGTTGAAAAAAAAAAAAAGAGTTGAATGAGGACGTGAAGAAAAACTGGGAAGAAAACAGATATTAATGCTTACTGGAAAGTTGAAACAGAGTTTCTGTTTATCAGGGAGGATGTCCTGGAGAGGAGTCATAGACTCCTTTAAGAGCCAGACCTGCTTTCTAGGTTATCCAGATATTCAGGTCCAGATTCAGTGACTAAACCAAAGGATCTATATCAGGGAGAACCATCAGGTGAGGAATTCTGCCTAACCAAATGGTTTCTTACTGGTCGGAGGCAAACTGACCCAACGGAATTCTCTTGGGCCAGGTCCCAAGTGACGTGGGACTAGAGCTCCGGGCACGTTTTGAACAGCATGGAGCCGGCACTGTTTGAGCTGCCCTGAGGCCCAGGGTGTGCCTCCAAGAATGTGTGCATCTCCAAGGGTGCGTGCACTACAGTTCTCATGCTTTCGGGCTACCTCAGTCCTCTGTGTGTTCTTAAAGTCAAGTCCCTTCACTGAAGATGATTTGTGGGTCGTGCATCCTTCAACGTCAAAGAGTCTAGTTAATTCAGGAGGTGATTTTCTCCGTGTTTTATAGGCTTAGTGATGGTTTGTAGATATCGCACCGTGTGCGTGGCTTGTAGATATCGCTCGGTATGAATTAGGAAGAAAGAGACCAGACCCATTTGGGTGTGGATGGTTATTGGTGAAACGCTAGTGAACACGCTGGCCATCTAAAAGAAGGAATGTCCGCGGAGTTTTTGAGTGGGAGGGGTGTGGTCAAGTTGAAAGAGCACTGGAGTGGGATCCCAGAGGACCACGGCTTTAACACTAATGAGCCGTGTGACCTCCTGCTTGGCCCCAGGTTCAATTCGACTGGGAGTTGATGGAGCACTTCTATGGAAAAGACTGTTTTGTCAGGCTCTGGAGGATGCAAAACGGGTCAGGCATTGCACCTTCCCTCATGAGCTGGCAGCCTGAAGAGGACAGAGTTCCAAAGACAAGTAACTTGGCTTCAAGTAGAGCAGGACTAGGATGCATGCTCGGTTTCTGTCGATGTTAACGGATACTAAATGCCTACGATGACTGGTGGATCTTGATGGGTCTCTTTGGCTCTGTGAGAACTCTGAGAATGTGCAGCTTTCCCTTTTCTCTTCCAGAAGCAAGAGTTCTCTTCATTGCTTCCTCATACTGTTGAGGGAGGAGGAGGCAGAAGTTGCCGCTTTGGGCGTCCAGATGATGGGTGGACTGCCTCCGTGCTGGCAGGCTTCCAGAGCTAGTGAGGGGTCTTCAGGCAGCTGGGGGGGGGGGGGGGGGGCAGGAAGGGAACAGGAGGGCATGTGACACAGACTCTGAAAACTTATCTCGAAAAGTCATAGACAGCGAGCCAATCTGATGCAAGAGAAAGGAAATGCTTTTTACGTGATTTCCATTTCTCTATTCCTCTGCATCCTCCCAAAGACGCATTTTACAGCACAAGAAAACATTTGATTCTAAGTTTGTTTTGATTTTCAATCATGGGCAGTAAGTCTAGCACCCCACCACCCCCGGAGTCATTGACAGCTTGATCCAATTTTCAGCCAACCAAATACTTTTCCTAGGCAAGAGCAGGGGGGGTGGATGCCCCTTTCATGAAACAGGCTGATGGGTAGACTCTTGGTTTGGCTTTTATAGTTTAAAACATGGTGGTTTTTGTTTGAGGATATGACAACAGCAGCAGCAGCAACACCACCACAGTGGTCATATAGTTCTTTCTTCAGCCAAAAGTTGTTTTGACTGGGTGTCTGTCTGCTCAGGCAGTTAGTTGGGTATAATCGTCCCTTTGTTCACTCAGTGTTTCAACACTAATTTCTTCAGTGACTAGTAAGTGGCAAGCTCTGAGATAGGGAGAGGTCCCCACTCCTATGGAACATCTTCTTGTTGGTAAGACAAATAAGCAAAGAATAAAAAAAATAAACTAGATGATTTCAGATGTGCCATGAAGATAATGAAAGAAGTCAATGTGATCCAGACTTCTTCGTCTTTTTTTTTTTTTTTTTGGATTTATTTATTTATTTGAGAGAGAGAGTGTGTGTGTGTGAGCTGGAGGAGGGGCAGAGGGAGAGGGAAAGAGAGAGAAGCTCAGAGACTCCTTGCTGAGCATAGAGCCAGATGTGGGGCTGCATTTCACGACCTTGAGACTGTGACTTGAACAGAAACCAAAAGTTGATGTTCATCTGACTGAGTCACCCAGAGGCCCCTCCAGACTTTCCAAAAAATAGAATCTCAAACTGAAATTGGTAGCCTAAAATACTGAAATTATAAAAGAAGGGAGGCTGACAAGGAATGAACTATGAATCTGTCTCAAGAAGACAGAAAAAAAACAAAACAAAACTGAATAAGCCCCAAAATAGTAGAAAGAAAAAAAAAATAATAGAAGAAACTGAGATAGCAAACAAAAATTATCAAAGTCCATGTTGCTTAAAATGACACACTTCCCAACAAGACAGATCAAGGGAAAAAGAGAATTCACAAAAACATATCAGAATGGATAAAGGTCCTCAGTACTGCTGTAGCAGAGGTTAAATTTTAAGGGACTAGTATAACCAAGTTGATGTCAAATACTTTACAACTTCAGTGAAATTGAAAAATTCCTAAAGAAGTATAAATTATTAAAGTTGACTTTAGAAGTAATAAGCACCTATAGGATCCTGTAATTTTTAAAGAATTTGAGTCAGTAGTTAAACATCTTTACCGGTATCAGATGTTTTTACAGGTAGTTTCTACTATATATTTAAGGAACAGATAGTTCCAAGCTTACACAAACTCTTTTAAAGAACAGGAAAAAAAAAAGAGCTCTTCCCACTCATATTTATGAGACGAATATAATCTTGATTCCAAAAGCAGACAAGGACATTTGGGAAAAAGGAAAATCACAGACCAATCTCCTCCATCGATCTAAAGACAAGAATTCTAAATAAAGTGTTTGCAAACTAGACCTAGCAAAGATCAATCAGCATGCATTTTTGAAAGGATTGATTTGACATTATAAAATGTATTTGGTAATTCCTCGTATTGACTGTTTAAAGGAGAAAAATTGTGATCACAATAGATCGAGATAAACATCAGATGAAATTCATCAATAATTCGAGATAAAACCTTAGCAAGCTAGGTTTAGGGTGGAACTTCCTTGATCTACATTGAGCATCTTACTAGTAGAGAATTAGGAAGAACAATCCCTTTAAAATTTGGGCTAAAACAAAGGTAGCAGCTCTTACCACTGCTAATGGACATTGCTCTGGGGTATAAGTCAATGTAGTAAGACAAAGAGAAAAAGTGTTAGGATCAAAAAGGAAACAATAAAATATCACTATTTGCAGATGATATGATTTTACCTATAGAAAATGGAAAATAGGGGCTCCTGGGTGGCTCAGTTGGTTGGGCGGCTGCCTTCGGCTCAGGTCATGATCCCAGAGTCCTTGGATCAAGTCCTGCATAGGGCTCCCAGCTCCACGGGGAGTCTGCTTCTCTCTCTGACCTTCTCCCCTCTTGTGCTCTCTCTCAACTAAATAAATGAAAATCTTAAAAAAAAAAAAAGAAAATGGAAAATAATCTATAAATTATGAAAAATTATACACACACAGACACTTACACACTGCTTTATTGGGTGGGCTTTCTACAAGAAACAGGTGGTAGCATTCTCAATGCAGACTTTAATGGCTGCAAAGATGTGTGCAAATTACAGAGAAACCAACAAAGACGGCCACACTCCAAGGGTAAGTAACACCAGAGGGCTGAGTGGGTAAAGGTGAGCAGTTCCCAGAACTGCAGAGAGTTGCAGGTCTAGGCAAGAATTGTGGGTGGAGGTATGAGTCTGTTTCAGTAGAAGAGCACAGCTCTTCTGCTTGAAGGAGAAGGGCCTAGGGAATAACACACACTTTCTAGGGTATAGCACTCACTCTCTTTCTGTTTTCCTGGCCATTGTTTCCTATTTCCAACTCTCTTGGGAGTCAGGACATAGGGACTTGTTGGTGTAGTCTCTGAAGTTCGTCTCCTGGACACAGGCCATGATGGGAAGAATGGAGGGTGCTCTTAAGGTTGGTGGGAGAAAAGAATACCCAGCGTACATCTAACATATGCCGCGCAGGTCCTTTATGTAGGAAATCATACAACTCTATTCGGTTATAAGAAAAAACTAAATAAATGGAGCAATAACCATGCTCATGGTAGAAAGATTTATAAAAAAATGTCAAATTTCCCTCCAGTGATTACAGATTTAATGCAGTTTTTTAAAAAAGATTTTATTTATTTATCTGGCAGACAGAGATCACAAGTAGACAGAGAGGCAGGGTGGCTCAGTGGGTTAAGCCTCTGCCTTCAGCTCAGGTCGTGATCCCAGAGTCCTGGGATCGAGTCCCGCATCGGGCTCTCTGCTCAGCAGGGAGCCTGCTTCCTCCTCTCTCTCTGCCTGCCTCTCTGCCTACTTGTGATCTCTGTCTGTCAAATAAATAAATAAAATCTTAAAAAAATAAAATAAAAAGAAGAACCAGACAGGACACAGAACTCTATAAAATGTCAAGTATTCTTATGTAGTTTTAGCAATTAAGGTAGTGTCTGTTGGCAAGAGAAACCAAAAGAAGAGAGAAAGCCTGGCCCGGGGCCCATCAAACAGAAATCTGAGAGATAAAAGGAGCTGACAGCAGCTGATCAATGTGGACGTGACGGGTTATTCAACATTTGGAGCTGAGACTGGTTATGCATATGGGAGAATCTTAACAGCTCTCCTTTCGTTCCTATTCAAATGATAATACTGAAACCAGAAGGCAGGTGGATTAAAATCCAAAATATAAATGGTAAAACTTATAATTGTTTAGAAAAAAATATAGGAGAATATCTTTATGACCCTGGGGATAGAGTAGGATCTCTTGAGCACCAAGAGCACAAACATTAAGGTAAAGAGTGATAAATTCGACCAGAATAAAATTAAGATCTTTTGTCCTTCAAAAGACATCAAATAAGAGTGATAAAGCAAGTTATAATCTGGAACATTTCAACACGTAGCTGACAAAGGATTAGCATTCTGCAGATACATACAAACACTTACAAATTAATAAGGAAACAATAATACCCCAATAAAAAAGAGGCAGGTGATATGAACAGGTAAGACACAGGAGAGGACACAAGTGACCAATAAACACATGAAAAATGCTCAGCCTCATCAATTATCAGGACAGTCTGCTATGAAATATCATCATACATCCTCCAGATTGGTTGAAATTAAAATGTCTTCTTGTCCCAAACATTGTCTAGAGTATGGATCAAAGGAACTTTCAAACAGTTCTGTGTATATGCGGGTTGGTGAAACTGCTTTAGAAAACCATTTTAGAAAATGAATTATTAGTGGATGCCTGGGTGGCTTAGTTGGTTAAGTGTCTGCCTTCAGCTCAGGTCATGGTCTCAGGGTCCTGGGTTTGAGTCCTATGTCCAGCTCCTTGCTCAGTGGGGAGCCTGCTTTCCATTTCGCCTGCCATTCCCCCTGTTTGTGCTCTCTCTCTGTCTGATGAATAAATAGATAAATAAATAAATAAACAAACAAATAAATAAAATCTTTTACTAAGAAAAAAAGGAAACGATTTATTGGGAATTAGGTCCAACTCATGCGTCCCCTATATGCCAGTAATTCAACCACTTTTGACTCACAAAAGCCACTACTTCATGTGGTTCAATCTAATATACATCCTAAAGAAATCCTCACACTTTTTGAATGGGAGACAAAGATTACTCATCGCAACATTGCTTGTGATAGCTTTAAAAAGCAAACAACCTAAGCCCAAGTGTCTTATGTCAGTAGGGTGGATAAGTGTATTAGGGTGTGTTAAGTAACAGAAGACTTTACATCAGTGGAAATAAAGAGCCTCTACTCAACACAGTTCAAGTCAAAAACAATGTGCGCAAAACCAAAATAGAACAAAACCTAAAAAGCTAAATTGTGGGAGAACTTACACAGCCTTCAAAAACAGGCAAAACCAATAGTATGTGATACAGAGATACCTTCCCATCTTCACATATCAGTTACAAAGACAATCAAGGAGTGCTTTATGTAAAACTCAGTAGTTACCTCTTATTTATTTATTATTAACATATAATGTATTATTTGTTTCAGGGGTACAGGTCTGTGACTCATCAGTCTTACATAACTAACAGCACTTACCATAGCACATACCCTCCCCAATGTCTATAACCCAGCCACCCCATCCCTCCCACACACCTCCCCTCCATCACCCCTCAGTTTGTTTCCTGAGATTAAGAGTCTCTTATGGTTCATCTCCCTCCCCGGTCCCATCTTGTTTCATTTTTCCCTCCCTTCCCTCCATGACCTCCTTCCCTGCCTCTCAGATTCCTCATATCAGAGAGATAATATAACTATCTTTCTCTGATTGACTTAATTTGCTTAGCATAATACCATCTAGTTCCATCCACATCGTTGCAAATGGTAAGGTAAGATTTCATTTCTTTTGATGGCTGCATAGTATTCCACTGTATGTGTATGTTTATATCTATATCTATCTATCTAGCTTCTTCATCCATTCAGCTATTGGTGAACACCTAGGCTCTTTCCATAGTTTGGCTATTGCTGCTATAATCATTGGGGTGCACATGGCCCTTTGGTTCACTACATTCATATCTTTGGGGTAAATACCCAATAGTGCAATTGCTGGGTCATAGGGTTTCTCTATTTTCAACCTTTTGAGAAACTTCATGCTGTTTTCCAGAGTGGCTGCATCAGCTTGCATTCCCACCAACAGTGTAGGAAGGTTCCTCTTTCTCCACATCCTCACCAACATCTGTTGTTTCCTGATGGTTAATTTTAGCCATTATTGGTGTGAGGTGGAACTTCTTTGTGGTTTTGATTTGTAGTTCCCTGATGCTGAGTGATGTTGAGCACTTTTTTATGTGTCAGTTGGCCACTTGGATGTTTTCTTTGGAGAAATGTCTGTTCATGTCTTCTGCCCATTTCTTGATTGGAAATTTGTTCTTTGGGTGCTGAGTTTGGTTCTTTATAGATTTTGGATACTAACCCTTTATCTGATAAGTCATTTGCAAATATCTTCTCCCATTCTGTCGGTTGTCTTTGGTTTTGTTGACTGTTTCCTTTGCTGTGCAAAAGCTTTTGATCTTGATGAAGTCCTAAAAGTTCATTTTTGTCCTTGTTTCACTTGTCTTTGGCCATGTCTCTAGGAAGAAGTAGCTGTGACTGAGGTAGAAGGGGCTGCTGCCTGTGTTCTTCTCAAGGATTTTGATGGATTCCTATCTCACATTGAAGTCTTTCATCCATTTTGAGTCTATTTTTGTGTGTGGTGTAAGGAAATGGTCTAGTTTCATTCTTCTGCATGTGGCTATCCAGATTTCTAAACACCATTTGTTGAAGAGACTATCTATTGGACATTCTCTTCTGCTTTGTCGAAGATTAGTTGACCACAGAGTTGAGGGTCCATTTCTGGGCTCTCTATTCAGTTCCATTGATCTATGTGTCTGTTTTTGTGCCAGTACCATACCATCTTGATGATTACAGCTTTGTCATATAACTTGAAGTCTGGAATTGTGGTGCTGCCAGCTTTGCTTTTTTTGGCTCCAATATACCTTCTGTCCCTCTCTGTATTTCTTCTTCTGGGATCCCAATTATTCTAATATTATTTCATCTTATGGTATCACTTATCTCTTGAATTCCCCCCTTGTGGTCCAGTAGTTGTTTGTCTCTTTTTCTTTCAACTTCTTTATTCTCCATCATTTGGTCTTCTATATCACTAATTCTCTCTTCTGCCTCATTTTATCCTAGCAGAAAGAGCCTCCATTTTTTATTGTACCTCATTAATAGCTTTTCAAAATTTCAACTTGGTTAGATTTTAGTTATTTTGTTCAGAAAGGGATTCTCTAGTATCTTCTGTGCTTTTTTCAAACCCAGCTAGCATTTTTTTTTTTTAAAGATTTTTTTTTTAACTTATTTGTCAGAGAGAGCGAGCGAGAGTGAGCACAGGCAGACAGAGTGGAAGGCAGAGTCAGACGGAGAAGCAGGCTCCCTGCGGAGCAAGGAGCCCGATGTGGGACTCGATCCCAGGTCGCTGGGATCATGACCTGAGCCGAAGGCAGCTGCTTAACCAACTGAGCCACCCAGGCGTCCCCCAGCTAGCATCTTTATAATTATCATTCTGAACTCTAGTTCTGACATCTTACTAATGTCTGTATTGATTAGGTCCCTAGCTGTTAGTACTGCCTCTTGTTTTTGTTTTTTTGTTTTTTTTTTAGGTGAGCTTTTCTGCCTTGTCATTTTGTCCAGAGAAGAATAGATGAATGAGAAAACAAAATACTAAAAAGGTAGCAATGCCCCCAGAAAATATATACTAACCAGATCAGAAGAGACCCAAAACCAGGGAAAGATATATATACAGATATATATATATATCTGTATATATCTATATTCTTTTTTTATATATATCTGTATATATATCTGTATATATCTATATTCTTTTTTTTATATAGATATATATCTGTATATATGTATATTCTTTTTTTTTTCCCTTTCTTCTCCCCCTGGTTTTGGGTCTCTTCTGATCTGGTTAGTATATATTTTCTGGGGGCATTGCTACCTTTTATATATATATATATATACACACACATATATGTGTATATATATTTGGACTGGTGAATAGAACAGAGCCGCACACTTGATCACTTGATTTTGTGTGCATTTTGGTCTGTTAGAAGAAAATGCCTCCCAAAATTTTAAAGAAAGAAAAACTTATATATATACAAAAATAAGAGTAAACAGGTTGAAGGGATGGAATATGACTATAGAGATGAAAATTTAAAAAAAGATTTTAAAAAAGGAATTGATATGAAGTTGGTTGATAAAGAAAAAAAAAAGGAGAGAATATGATCAGGCTGGAGACTAGAACAAAGCCATATGCTAGATTTAGGTTATACTTTGATCTGTTAGAAGAAACTATATCCCAAAATTTTAAAGAAAGAAAAACTTAAATGCATACAAAAAAGTTAAATACAATGAAGGGATAGAATATGAGTATAACAATGAAAATTACAAAAGATTTTTAAGAAGGTATTGATAAGATAAAATAGTTAAAGAGGTTAAAATAGGAAAAGGGAAAAATTTAAAAAACAGAATAAGAAAAAAATAAAATTAAAAAAATTTAACTTTGAAAGATTAAAGAATCATGGGGAAAGAGCCATGAATTCCATGTGTTGCTTTTCCTTAGCAGTTCTCATTGATCAGTGAATTTGGTCTTGGCTGGATGTTCTTGCTGATCTTCTGGGGTCTATTGCCATGATTCTCAAATGTCTTTGCCTGAGGCGGAATTGACTGCCCTTGCTGGGGGCCAGGCTAAGTCATCTGCCCGGCTTTGTTCTCCGGGCCTTTGTTCCTTGAGCGCTTTCCCTAGAGGTTTGGAGGATGGGAAAGAAGACGGTGGCTGCCCACTCTCCAGCCTGGAGGAGCCCAGAGCTTGGCCCCTGCTCCTCAGTGCGCCCTCGGAGAAAAGCTGTCAGCCCCTCCCGTCTCCCTGGTCTCCGGCTGCGCTCTGAGCTCCCCCAGCCTGTGACCATTTCTATCTGTGGTGCGCGGCCCTCTTTGGAGGCTCCAAACCCAGCAGATTCCTGCTGCGCTGATTCTCCTGGAGGAGGAAGGAGAGGGTCTCTCCGGATCTGCCACTCGTGGGGTCCCTGCTTGAAGAGCAGGCTGGACTGTGCCTCGGATCACGGTTTAAGGTAAGCCCGAGCTGAGAGCCCCGCCTGGGCTCTGTCTCTCTGCCGGCTTCCCCACTCCCATACCTGGGAGCTCTGCCACACTCAGATACCCCCAGTCCTTCTGTGACCCCCAAGGGACCTGAGACCACACTGTTCCCGTGGGGGCCCCCCCCCCCCCCCCCAGCTTAGCCTTGGGAGCAACATCCCTCAGTGCTCAGTCCGATTTTGTGCTCCCCTGATCTACAGCTTCCTGGGAGCCGGCCCTCCCCCTGCAGTTTCTCTTCCCACCTGTTGCCTCGGATGCACTTCTCCGCTGGTCCTACCTTCCTGATAGTGGTCCTTTTTCTGTTCCTAAAATTGCTGCTCTTCTTCTCTTCCATCTCCTGTTGAGTGTGTAGGTGTTCAGAATGGTTTGATAACTAGCTGAACTCCAGACGGAAGAAATTTAGGTCTCCTACTCCTCCACCATCTTGCCCCTTGCCCCGTTCAGTAGTTACCTCTTGGAAGAAGAGGAAGGTGGCTTTTTGGAGGCATTCATAGGACTTCAGGGTAATCAGCCATGTTTGTTTGTTAAGCTGAGTAATAGGTACATAGGTATTTGTTTCATTTATTTTTAAATGATAATTCTTTAAAATGTGCACGTGCATTATATGCATTTTTTGGTATATAGTATATATACAAAACAGTTTAAAAATAGAGGGTACAAGGAGAAAAGAAATACATTTGTTCTAACTTTCTTTCTATATTGTAGCTATTGAAATGAGTGTCGCTTCTAAGTCTTATTTTCTTCATATTATACCTCCTGGTATTTGGTTATTCTTTACACGATTTGCAAACTGTTTATCTTTCCCAGTGCCTAGGATTGATTTGTCACATAGCAGGCCCAATAAATATCTTTCATTTTTCATTGAAGCAACAAGCTAGTGAAATGAGAAAAAGTAAAAATTTCCCAATAATTAAAAACACTGCAAATCAAAACAATGTATCATTTTTACCTAGCAAATTGATAAAAATTTTTAAAAAATGTTCAGCCTTTGCAAGAGTACAAGAAATCATATATTGTTGATGGGAATGTAAAAATATAAGTGGTGACTAAGGGCCCATGAGTGGCTTAGTCATTAAGCGTCTGCCTTCAGCACACGTCATGATCCCAGGGTTCTGGGATTGAGCCCTACATCAGACTCCCTGCTCTGCAGGAGGCCTGCTTCTCTCTCTCCTCCTGCTTGTGTTCCCTCTCTGTCAAATAAACAAACAAACAAACAAAAAAAAAGTGGTGGCTAATTTGGCAATAAGTTTGGAAAGTCCTAAAAAAATGTATTCTTCGATGTCATAAGTCTACCTATAAGAATTTATGATCATACACCCATCATAGATATGTGTAAAATTTTCTACTTAGCATAGTACTTACATATTTACATAAAAGACATATACATGACAATGATGGTCTGCTTAAATAAGCTATTGTAGGGGTGCCTGGCTGGCTTAGTCAGTAGAGCACATAACTCTTGATCTCAGGGATGTGAGTTCAAGACCCACACGATGTAGAAATTACTTAAAAATAAAATCTTTCAAAAAATAAATAAGTAAACAGTGATAAATCTATACACTTAATGGAATAATATGGCACAAAATCAATGATGAAATAAAATGTTCTTGATATAGTAGTACAAATCAGGTTTAAAAAGTATGCAAATTTATGTGTAGGCAAAGGACAGAAAGGATACACACAGTTCCTGGCCCGTAATGGATGCTAAATAAATAAATGAGTAATTGGGGAGCCTTGGTGGCTCAGTTGGTTGTGTCCAGCTCTTGATTTCAGCTCAGGTCATGATCTCAGGGTTGTGATATCAAGCCTTGTGTTGGGCTCCATGCTAGTTGCAGAACCTGCTTAAGGCTCTCTCTCTGTGCCCATTCTACCCACCCTCCAACTGATGCTCTCTCTCTGTCAAAAAAAAAAAAAAAAAAAAAAAGAGTAATAAAGGGATTAAGGAATATATGGCATACATCAAAATGTTAACACTGGTTTCCTCTGTATCCTAAGATTAGGGTTGTTAACAATTTCCTCTTTTTTTGCGTGTCGGTATTTCCCCAAAGTCTATATTATGTTCATGTATTCCTGTTGAAATAAGAAAAGATCCAAATTATTAGAATTAAAACTTAAGACTACTATGTGTATACGCATCTTGTTTTGCATCGTGACTAGTAGAACATTGCCATGTATGAGCTTACTGATTGTCTTTGAAGCTAAGGTTGGCATTAAGATCTGCTCTTCCCCACTTCTCTTAAATACCTGTTTATTCAGTATCCTTCAGGTTTGAAACCTTTTAAAAGAAAAGATTATGTGTTCATACCCAGATGCTGAATGTGCCCACTTTAAGGTTACTGTTTGGCCAAAGTTTAACTAGCTGGCCCCATGTGTGCTTGGCTTTTATGAAGCTGCCAACCAGCATGAGCAGAGGGAGGGTTGGGAAGGGGTCAGGGGCTCAGAGATCCCCCTCTGTGTTTCACCCTGAGGCTGAAAATGGCCCCTGGGGCCAAGAGTTCTTGCTCAGGACCGTGACAGTTTAGGGGGTCTCATTTAGCAATTGGGGGGCTCCCTAATATTGGTCAGAAAATTTTGTTTAAGGGTCTAAACTCTCCTAAACTCCCTAACCTGAATGTCCTTAAAATGACCTTGGGTAGATCTTTCCAGGGCTGATTTCTATTAATGTGGCTATTGTTTTTTTTCAGATACGTTCATGGCAAGACTTGAAGAAATGTTAGATTCTTGTGAATCATGTTATTAGAAACATTACTGTGCTGTTGGACACACAGATCCAGGAAATTTGGCAAATCATTCTAGATCTCAAGGTCAGTCCTCTTCCTACAATGTCTTGTGCACACCCTTGGGTGCTGCCTTCCTTCTGGTATTTTTGTGGGTTTGAGGCAGGATCAAGTATTTCCACACCACCCACAGGTTTCACGCTCATTAGTTCCAATATAATTTGAGTCTTCCAGCAATTTACTTAGGAAGAGAAGAAGGAAAAGACAGGGTCTCTGTGATATTCAAGATTATGAGTTGTCTTGAGTGATAGGAATTTAAGAACCTGAAAGGGCATTATTGTTGTGTGGTTTGTTGAATTATGCCCAAGGCTGGAGAACTATCAAAAGCTTCCATCTTGAAAGGGTTGCACTTGTACTAAAAATATCTCAAAAAACTTGACTTTCCTTTGATGCTTTTAGAATATCTCCTCTGGGTCTTAGGAAGGAATCCCTGACCTGAAAGCCAAATTTACGTAAACTTTTGGAGTCAGATGATAATTTGAAATTGGTGCCTAACAACCTCCTTCTGGAAGAGCTATGGACTTTCTGTCATTTGCATAGGCATGAAATTATTTGGGACATTAAGGAAAGAGAACTGCCCCAGAGCCTGGAGTAAAATACAGACTGAAAAGCACACTTGTCTTACCGGCAAGACTAAAACCACGAGCTCCCAAATGGCACCAACACAGGAGGCAGAGTCCATGATAATAACTCGCTCTGGGGAGCATCAGGAAGAGACACTTGGGAGTCCTGCACGGTCCTGGGGATCCGTGATAATGAATTCCAGGATGAATACTGCATTGACATGAAGAGGGGAGAACTTTCCAGGGGGTTTTGTTTAAAGAGTGTAACATTTACCAGATTATCTGAACATAGTAAAACGTGTTCAACTACAGTCGTTATGGAATCCTCTCATCTCTCTGTGCTCTATGGGGAATGTATTAAAGTCAGTTCTTTAGATCAAGGCACAGGGCATTCTGGAGAAGTTCTGGTGAGGAAGCAGTGGATATGAGGAGCTGGGAGCATGGAAATCCAAGGTAATTGACTTGAGAGCCAAAAGGAGCCAGCTCAGAAATTTACAAATGCTTATCTCAACTCACAGGGGTGCCCTACAGCAAACCCGCAGCAGAGATCAGAAGGGCGCACTTTCCTTTTTAATCTGGGACCGTGTTTTGCTTCTAGTGGCTCTTGATGGCCCATCTGAAAGGTAGGAGTCCAGGTTTTGCCTGTAGGCAAATATTTGCAGCCACATCTGGCTTTGCTTTGCCATATTGTTAACCCCCCCTTTCCACTGCTACATTTGTTTTCTTTTTATTAAATTTCCCGTCTGGATCCTTGCGTCTGCATTTCTAATGTCAACAACTGCTTTTATCACAGATAATAACTTCCTTTTACAAAACGGCTGTATCATCCTACATGCATTTCAAATTACATTTTATGAACAAACACTGAAATAGGGTATTTGGCAGTGTGCACAATTGGGTATATTTATAGTAATCTAAATTTAAGTTGCGAGAGCCAAGAACCAAGTTGGTTGCAGTTTTCTTAATAATCTACTTCTTGAGAGCGTTGTGACTTCTCACCAGAACTTAATTAAGTTCACATTGGGATGTTTATGAAGTAAATCATGCGGTATGCCCAAACATGCTATAAAAACAATTATCAAAACACCAGAAATTCTTTAACACTCTAAAGTTTTCATAAGCAAGATCATTAAATGTTTCAAAATCAGTTGTTAATAGGCTGGAATAAGATTACAAATACGTGGCTGAGAAATAAAAAGAAAACCTGATCTTTGCAGTCTTCATGGCATAGGGCTAAGTGGGCTCCCTACATATATCTGTTTTTTGCCTGATTCCATGTCCTGTCCGGGTTCAGAGGCAGGGATATTGGGAAGGGCCCCACATTCAAGGTCTAGACTCTGCCACTGACTTGTTATGGGTTATTCAAATCTGTCTGACCCTTGTTGACCACTTGAATAAATACAGAGGACAGTTGGGAAGCCCTATGCCTAAATGGTATGAAAATGAATGTCTCGTTTCTAATACCAAAGGTATTGACGGTTTATTTACCATTTGTTATATTTAATCTAGGGACTAATGCTTCATGGCCTCATGAGGCTGTCCAATTCCATACTGACAGCTGAACAAATGATACTTCCATTGAAAACTTAAGCCATGAGCTTCTGATGTTTCTAGTTTTGAGATGTGGCCCGACAGGATGATGAGACTCATTCAGGAAAGTACACAGGCCATCATAATGTAGAAACAGATTTCATAGAATGGATCACATATTTTGTTATATTTTTGAAGATTTTATTTTTAAGTAATCTCTGCAACCACTGTGGAACTCGAACTCACAAACCTGAGATTAAGAGTCACATGCTCCCCCTGGCTGAGCCAGCCAGGAGCTCCCCGCCCCGGTTACATATTTTAATCTCAGATTTATATCATAATGTTTACGAGTGCAGATTTCAGTTTCCATTGCTTTCTTCATGCTGTGCAATTGATAGGAAAATAAATGTCTGGGTGTCAGACTCTGGACTGACCCAGCCTCAAGCCTCAGTCCTATTTAAGAGGAAATATAGCTTAGAAGCATTGTCCTGTGCAAATTAAGAACTTAAATTTCAGTGGCTATCAGGTTAGTTCTCAAACCTGTTTGAGTGGGAATTAGTGTTTAATTTTAAAGCTTCAGAAATAAGAACTGGTTGTATCATCCAAAGATACATTTTTACTTGCCCAGCCTGCATCTTGGAGGTGCTCAGACACCTTGGGGTACGGACACCTTGTGTGGTCGAAATATGAGTTTTGACTTCCCCCAAACTAGAAGACCTAGAAGGGTCCCCTCTTGGCCAGAAGCCATAACAATCGCGTAAGTAATGGATTAACGCATTTTGTATGTTACATGCATTATACACTCTATTCTTACACTAAAGTAAGCTAGAGAAAAGAAAATGTTATTATGAAAATCATAAGGAAGTGGGGCGCTTGGGCAGTGCAGTTGGTTAAGCCTCAGACTTTTGGGTCAGGCTCAGGTTGTGATCTCAGGGTCATGAGATTGAGTCCTGCATCAGGCTCTGCATTTAGCAGGGAGTTAGCTTCAGACTCTCTCTCTCCCTCTCCCTCAGTGCTTTCTCTCTCTCTCTCAAACAAATACATCTTAAAAAAAAGAGAATGACATCAGGAAGAGAAAAACATTTACGTACTGTATTTATATTAAAAAGATGTATAAGTGAACCCACACAGTTCAAACCCATGTTGTTCAATGCTCAACCGTACTTTATTCTCTTGGAGGGATGAAGACTTAGAACAGTGGTAGGATTTGGGTGGATGTTAGCTCACGCCGAGCCCAGTCTCTAAAGGGTGAATATCTGTGTTCTAGTCTCTGGCATATGACAGCAAATTCTTCTTTCTGCTTCAACTTTACCATATTGTATAAAATAACTTCAGCAGTCTTTCCTGATGGGTCGCTCATTCCACACGGATTTCCAAGTTGAATGTGGTAAGGAGATGCAAAAATAAAGACACAACCCTTGCCTTCTAGTTATTTACCCCCTAGTGGGAAAAGGCAGAGTGAGCATATGTAAAATACATAAAACGCCACGAGCCCACCGAACTATATATGTTAGGTACTGGCTTGGAAAATCGAAGTCAGTCAAGTGGATGATGATAGGAACTTGGCAGGAGGAAAGCACATAGCTTGTGGACATCGTATTTAAGCAATAGTAGTTAAAACAAAAATACTACAAGGATGATACTGAACAAGACCTAGAAGTTCAGGTCTTGGCCCTGGAATAAATGAATCGTTTAACCAAATATTCATCTTGATGATTGGAATTACTGATTGAACTCGATTTAACATTGTTATCGGAAGCTCCAAGTTCAGTAGGAGCTGAGACTCCAGTATAGAGGGGAGCGTGCACATGGCTGGTGTTAGAAAGATGAACCAGGAGCGAAGCGCTCTTGCGCTGAAGTGTAGTAGAAGAAGCAGACACTTACACAGGGTGCCAGTCCCAGGTTAGGACCATAAGGAGGAAGTGATGTGCTCTGCCTGGGGGAGAATATGTGTATTAAGGACACTGTACAAAACCAGGCAGGAAATCCCATGAATGTGGGGGCGCCGCCAATGTGTGTTGATTCTATCAGATTATTTTCCAACAATAGAAATGTTTTTTTTTTTTTTTAAAGATTTTATTTATTTATTTGACAGATAGAAAGATCACAGGCAGGCAGAGACAGGGAAGCAGGCTTCCTGTGAGCAGAGAGCCCCATGCAGGGCTCGATATCAGGACCCTGAGATCATGACCCCAGCTAAAGGCAGAGGCTTTAACCCACTGAGCCACCCAGGCACCCCTTGTATGGAATTTCTTAAAGCGGGAAAAAACCTCTTCTTTGCGAGACAAGGTTGAGGTGGCCCACTTCTCCAAAATAAGCACATTAAAAAAAAAGATTTTATTTATTTATTTGACAGAGATCCCAAGTAGGCAGAAAGGCAGGCAGAGAGAGAGAGAGGAGGAAGCAGGCTCCCTGCTGAGCAGAGAGCCCAATGCAGGGCTTGATCCCAGGACCACGAGATTATGACCCCAGCCCAAGGCAGAGGCTTTAAACCACTGAGGCACCCAGGCGCCCCAACAGAAATGATTCTTAACATCAGGAGGGAGATGGGACATTTCCAGCTGAGAGAACGGCCATCATCTGACAGATATTCAGGAGGAACCTACAGAAACGTCGTTGGTAATCCCATTCTTTTCTATGTTAGATGAGACTCTGACCCTGTGAACGACCCTTAAGAAAATTTGGGGGGAAATCTATCTTTTAAAATTAAATGTGGCACAGCATTTGAGTTTCTTGAAATGTGTCCTTCAGTTGAGTCTAGTGCTACGATTAAGAATGTAAAGGTGGTTTCTTGAATTAGAAGATCTGAAGCGCGTCCCTGGTGGGAGGAAGGCGCGGTCTCTAGCGCGCCCGGACCCGCGGACCCACGCAAGCTCCTTGCGAAGCATCTGCGCGTGGTGGGATAGTGTCACGTGATACCCCGCGAGTCCTTTGGTCAGTCATTCGACAAGCAGATTTACTAATTTAGAAAACATGAGATCACTTTCGCAGTTCTTGCAGGGACTCACGGGGAGCATTCTCTAGGATGGGCTGAGCGTGGGGGACGGGAGCTTTACGCTCTAGAGGACGTGTTAGGGCCCAGGATTTAAGACCATTCTGGGGCCGGGACAAGTGACTCATGTCTCCTGTGAGTTGACTTAGGAGCTGTTGGTAGTGTCTGCTGAGAGGTGAAGACCCTCTTGCTGACGGAGGGACAATAAAAACAAAAAGGCTCATTTGGAATTTGCGGTTGTTTCTGAGCTTGCCTGCTGGGCCGGGACAGTGGGTTAAATTTGCTCCCTGTATTAATGAGAAAAATGACAAGAGAGGCCGAGAAGTACAGAAAAGAAGTGGCAGGGGGATCAAGCAGTTTCTTCTGATTATCTCATCAGCCTCGTTTAATTACAGAGGCAGAAAAGGAGCCTCTGCCCCCACCCCCGGCCCCCACCAAAAGTACTTGGCACATGTGTAACTTTGTGATAAAGGCTGAACCTAACCTTGAACAGAACTTTGCAGAGAAATGTGGACAGACAGACTAACTTCTTGGTAGCACGCGGGGTCTTTGCAAGCCACATCCATGAAATCTGGGCCTCCCCGTGGGAGTCTGCAGGGCCCGTGCCTGCAAGCATTTTCACTGGCCAGTGAAGAGATGGGGAGCTGCTGGTCTCTTGCAGCCTAGTGTTTTGACTATATCTGGGCTTAGATGCATTTGGGCTGCCCTTTGGGTTTGTGGAATGCTGTACACCCATGGCCTGTGTCAATTCCTTTTCTAGTCCTCTCCATGGGGAGTTTTGACTTGAAGTTGAGGGAAGCCCAGTGACTAGAGCTCACAGTTATTGTTAAGAGTCAGGAGCTGGTCTTTATTTGCCTGTTTAATCCAAATTCAATGAAGCCTCTCTGAGCCCTTTCTCTGGACTGTTCTTGGCCGCTCTAGGGAGCCCCGTCTTGCAAGACAGACACACAAATCCTGTCCAAAGTCGACCTTTGGAAATATGTCTCCTCCCCTCAAATGTCAATATTTACAAAAAAAAGAATCCTTCATATCATGCATGATGGATGCATGTAGGATTTTTTCCTAATGATTCATGGATTTGAGAAATAACATCTTCTGAGAGATTTTTGATACTTTTTTTTTATTGATTCATGGAGGGATTATTTTAATTCCATAAATTGAGCTTTAAAGTGATATATGTTCATTCAAAAAATTAGAAAGAATCAATGCCTCTGGCATCCTCTGTTAGGCCCTGGGACAGAGTTCTTTGAGCGAAAATGGAGACAACTTTCTGGCTTTATCGTCTTTGTGTTTTTTTTGTTTTTTTTTTTTTTGCTTTAATGATTAAATAGTTTTTCATCGCTTGGAAGCTTCGAGTTGGTTGACTTTGGGTAGGTGAGTATTTATCTTTTGTTCCTTCTGAGGAGCACAGCCTACCACCTTGGTGTGCTGTTGAGTGGTTGAAGAGTCATTAGTGTCGAACATTAACCCTGTGACCTGCTTGTTTATATACCTACTGTAACTATGTTTTACTTGAATTTCTGAGGTTAGTCAAAGCAAACAGATGTACCATCTGAGATGTGTAAACTAAAACATGTTTTGTCAAAATTGCTGACAATACATTCCTTCAGACAAAAGCCTTAAAGAAAACCGGGCCATGGATACTGACGGATGGGGTCTCTTGAAACCTTAGGAGGAATGACAAGATCTTTGGGTTACGTCTGTATACCACTTATCCTATAACGCTCAGATGGGGTCCTTCCCCTGTCCCAAGTGCACTGCGGGGTCATTTGCTACAAGGAGGTGCTATTGGATGAAATAGCAGATATTCTAAATAAATATCACATATTCTAAAATAAACATTAATTCCATTAGCTCATCCGGTATTGCCCATGACATCATGAAGTAGAACTATTTGTTTTCAAAGGAAGTATATATGCTAAATTTTCTATATGTATATAAATCTAATTATTGGCCAAGGTACATGAAGTGTTTAGCAAACCATTTTGGGGAGATATTAGACAAAACTTTAAACATCACATTGACATTGTTTTCCCATAAAAATGCCACAGCTTTAGGTGTGGTAATCTAATATCTGTATTTCCAGAATGGACTGTTCATATTTTAGGAAAGGGCGGAATGTGATTTGCACTAAAAGAAAGCCAACCACCAACTATTCTAGAAATCATATAGAGTGTTGCTAATAGTGGGTTTCAGTATTTTGTTTTGTTTTACTAAGTACTGCCCCTCCATATCAAAACTGTTAATGACAACAGTTTGAGCCGTATTGTTGAAGCCAGAAACATTCTTTGTAAGTCTGAGTCTCTGTTAGTAAAAACAAGGTCACATTCTTGGAGATGGACAGCAGTGCATCCTCTCCACTCTTGGAGGAACAACTGGACCTCAGAAGGTCCCTTTTTTCTTGGGGATTTTTCTCTAATTGCTCCCAGCATTTCCACGTCAAGGAATATGTGGGATTTCCTTATAGAGCTTCATATTAAAATGAACCATCAGGCAAATTGTTATCATTTAATCCTGCCTCTGCTTTACTCCCCAGAACTCCAGGAGAATCACCTAGAATTTTCTGCTTTGTCCCTATCCTTATGTGCATTTGTTTCTCTAGGATGCTACAGGATTTTGTGTGTGTGTGTGTGTGTGTGCCTGAAGTTAGTATAAAGAGTTGGTATATACTGCTTCCAGGAGGGAAATGGCCTTTTCTTTTTTTGTAATTTTGTAGCCAGAGTGGTGATTTAGCCCCTTAACGGATATATCTTTCTGTCCTTGATTTTCCTATTACATTTGCTTGTACCTCAGTTTTAACAATTTTCTACTTTGTGTTTATAGTTATCTGTTAATTTGCCTTCTCCCTCTACTATATCCTCACATCCTCATGGTGACGTAATTGCTTATTTGGTTCCATAGTATGACCGCCATGCTTTGCACGTAGTAGATACTCAACAAATTTTGTTGAACCAAAGAATGCGTGAAAAATGGTCATCTGTTATTATTAGGCTTTCTTTCTTATTAGGAAATTTAAAAGAGGGTCACTGTATCTCTATGCCTTGTCATATCTAACAAAGGTACACTTACATCAGTCCATTCATAGAAAGAGACCTCTCTTCCTCTGGGCTTGGAGTATGGCACCAAATAGCCCTTCTCTATTGTGGTTATGTCTTCTTTCATTCTGGACATCATTCACATTGGACTGACCACTAAAAAAGTCTTCTCTCCCCGGTTTCTGCCTTTCAGTTCTAGGTGGCATGGCGGAAGGGTCCCAGGAGTTGGGAGAGGATGGGAAAATGTCTCAAAGTGCCAGATGTGCAGAGCCTTCTGGTCATCGGAAAGTGGGGTGGGAGTTGGGGTGACTTGGGTGGGGAGGAAAAGCATGAATACAAATGTAAAGCACTTAGCTTGCATCGGCAAAGTAGTGAGCTCTCCATAAGTGTTAGCTTTTATTAGTTCTGTCGCAAATCAATGAATTATTGAGGAAGAGGGTATATCAGGAAAGGATCAATGGTGATACTTCTTTTTTTTTTTTTTTTTTTTAAAGATTTTATTTATTTATTTGACAGAGAGAGATCACAAGCAGGCAGAGAGGCAGGCAGAGAGAGAGGAGGAAGCAGGCTCCCTGCTGAGCAGAGAGCCCGATGCGGGCCTCGATCCCAGGACCCTGAGATCATGACCTGAGCCGAAGGCAGCGGCTCAACCCACTGAGCCACCCAGGCGCCCAATGGTGATACTTCTAACTTCCAATCTATACTTTAGCTTTACATCTAATCAGTGTTATCAAAACCTGTATTGGCTCAAAGGGTTAGATAAAACTGTTTCGTGATCTATATGGCTCCCTAAAGGAATGGAGAGTACAGAACTCGGGCAATATTGGACTTTTCAATAACGCTTATCTGCCTACTTGCAAAACCAATATTGGAACATTTAAAAAAGACTCACACAGTTCCCACCTGGTAAGGGAAAAGGATTTTATTTTTTCATTTTCCTCTTGAGTGGATGTAATCTATTTTTAAAAAACTTACAACTTGGGGCGCTTGGGTGCCTTCGGCTCTGGTCATGGTCTTGGGGTCCTGGGATTGAGCACCATGTCACGCTCTCTGCTCAGCGGGGAGCCTGCTCCCCCCCCCCTCTGCCTACTTGTGATCTCTATCTGTGTCAAATAAATAAATAAAATCTTAAAAAAAAAAAAAACAACTTACAACTTTATAAGGTATTTGGAGGAGTATGTGGGTGGGAGCAATTCTGTCCAGTCTCTTCTGGAGTGCTCTGTTTGTAAAGCAAACTATATCTGACTGTAGTTAATGTTAGAAGAAATAGGACATCCTCCAGAAATCTTTTCATATCCCAGACTCAGAGCTCCTGGGCCCAGAATCCCATCTGGCATATTTTACTACTTGAGTAAACCCTTAACTTCAAAAGGAGTAAGAGTGGAGACTTTTGGATTTAAAAGATAGGTTGAAAGATATTTTGGAGGAGATTAAGCCTGTCCTTATTCAGTAAAATTTCTTAGACATTTTCAGATCTCTATGACAACAGAAGTATTTTCCTTCCCCAATTGTTTTCTTTTTTTTTTTTAAAGTGTATATATTTAGTTTTTCTTTTTTTCTTTTTTCCTTTTTTTTTTTTTTTTTTTAGTAATCTCTACACCCGACATAGGATTCAAACTCATGACCCTGAGATCAAGAGTTGCATGCTCCTCCGACAGAGCCAGCCAGGGGCCCCCATTCTTTCCCCAGCTGTGATTTCAGATTGCACGGGAACATCCCAGCTAGTGTTCCACAGAAGAGGATGTCTCTTAGTTTCACAGCTCTGTGGTGCAAAGGGTCATGTCCCGTCATAGGAACAACATTTTCCTCTGAAAAAGTACCTCCTGCTTCAGTTGGTCAAGATTCTCTGCAGCACTGGGTGCTGGGTACCATTTTCTCCTTCAGCCTTTCTTTTCTCTTGGCTTTGTGACTTTGGTTTCTCCTGATTCTCTTACGTTTGATTTTCCATCTTAGTTTCCTTCATTTGGCTTTTCCTCCTTTGTATCTCTGAAATTATGATTAATCTATGTAGTCATTTTCATGGGCTGAATTGTTTCCACTCCGCGCCTCCTCCCCCCATTCATATGTTGCCATTGTAACCACCACTGCCTCTGAAGGTGACTGTGTTTGGAGATGCGGTCTTTAAAGAAGGTAGTTAAGTTGAAATGTGGTCATTAGAGCGGCCCTAATCCATATGACTAGTGTCTTTATAAGAAGAGGCAGAAGGAGCACAGAGCACACAGAGGGAAGGCCATGTGAAGACACAGAACATCTACAAGCAAGGAAAGAGGCCTCAGAAGAGATCAACCCTTGTACTGCCTTGATCTTGAACTTCCAGCCTCCAGAACTGTGTGAAAATACATTTCTGATCTTTAATCGGCTCGATCTGTGGTCCTTTGTGACGGCTGTCCTAGCAAACTAAACAGTGATTCATTTGATAAATATTTAGAAGGCCCTGACGAAAAGACCCGTGAGACATGGTTCAAGGACAAAATAAATGTGTTGTTTCCTGGGAGAAGACAGATGTGTAAGCACGGGGCGTAAATCAGAGCTATGTGTCCTGGAAGCCCAGAGAAGAAAGTCTGCCCTATCCTCTCTGCTGCTCGGGCTGCCTTTTGGGGGCAAGACCGCTCTGTTGCTGTTACACCTCACATCCGTTGATCAGGAAATCAGTTTGGCTTAAATGGCTTGAAAATATCTCCTGAATGTGGCCACTTGTCCCCAGCTGTCTTTTGCCTGGACTAGTGCAAGCCTGACTGTTGCCCTGTGTCCACGATCCCGAGCCCGTCCTCAGCATGACAACCCGGAGATTCAAGTTCAAGTTCAGTCACGTCAGGCCTCTACAGAAGCACTGTACTGGCTTCTGTTTAAGTGACACCAGAAGCTGTGAATCTGCCCCCCACTGTCCCCACCCCTTGAATTCTGTGCTAATCCTTAACCCTCTAGCCCTACCTCGGCTTACGGACTTTTCCTTTAGCTGCTTCTTCTGCCTGGAATTCTCCACTTTCCATGTGTATTTCACCAACTCCCTCATCTCCATTAAATCTTTGCTCATGTGTCGCCTTCTCAGTATGGTCCATCTGGTCCCCTGATTTCATCTGACAACCTGACCCCTGGCCCACAGGTCCTGCTCCCCCTTGATAATCTCATTGTCCCCAAATTTGCTTTTCTTCTTCCTGGGGCATGGAAAATCTAACATGCTTTATATTTTTGTGTATTTATTGTCTGTCTCCTTTCCCACCACCGCTTGAAAACAGAGACTCCATAGAAAAAAGCTGAGGGCCCCTTGTCTGGTTTGCTCCTGGAGGCACCACGGAGAGCTGGCATGTACGTGGGGCTGGATACACACGGTGACTCTTGTGACGAGAAGGGCTGGATCCCACCCGTTGAGGGGGCCCATGCCGGAGGGAACGGCACCCACCAAAAGTCCCAGCGGCTGTGAGAAATTAGTGGGGAGAAGTGAGTGAGGCGGGTGGGCAGGGCCAGGTGCCCTGGAGCTCAGGGCAAGACGGAGGATTTGGATTTTGTCTTGGAGGCCAAGAGTCTTTGGAGGATGATGTGCAGGTAAGCAACAGGGACAGAGTAGTAGGTTGGAGTGATTATCCTGCTGGCCGAGACAAGGCAAGGAGGCCGGGTGCGAGGCTGATGCAGGAATCAGACAAACAAACCCGAGGCTGTGGCGTGGGGTCCATCTCCTTGGACGCGGGTCTCAACGACACAGGCGGGCGGGCTCCTCCTGAGGTTTAACTCCTTCTGGGGTTGCCCTTGGCCCTACAGGGTGAACTTCAGTCTCCTTAACGCAGCCTTCAGGATCTGGTCTCTTCCTAGGGCTCCTCTTCCTAGACTCTGGGATCCAGGAAACAAACAAATCAAATCCAGCCAACCAACAGAAAACCCTCAAGGGACGTTCTTGGAAAACTCATCAAGTCCAGGTGACATGCTGACACGTCTGTATTTGTCTCACTTAAATCTGCAAAGTATGCTGCTGAGCCAAGGACTCCTCCTATCACTGTTCCTGCAGGACATCTGTAGGGCAGGGACAGTCTCCCTATTGGGAGGTTAAGGCATGTGCCTATGGTGGCAAAGCTGGTCAGCAGCAGAACTCGAATTCAAAGTCAGGTTTGTTTGATACCCAAGGCCTTGCGTAATTCTCAGAAAGCACAGGATTACTTCACATCTCTGATTCTTGGATTCTTGTATTTACCCTTTTATTCTCATCGTGCTCAATGATGGCAGATTTATTTATGTATCTACCTTTCCTTCTGGATTGTGGATCCCTTGAGACCAAGGATGTATCTTATTCATAGGGTGACCTCACCACCCAGTGTCCCCAAGAGGGCTCAGGCTTACCCCGGTTGTCCCAGCACAGGTGTGAAGCGCCCTCTTCCTCTCTTGCAAGTGTCCAGGTTGGGATGTTGACTCATATGGCCGCCTGCTTCCTTGTCTTGGTTCTCTCAGATCGAGTGTTGTTCCTGGTGTGTAGGAGATGCTTAGGGTAGTCTCTTACTGAAGATGCTGAGCTCCTTTATTCTGTGATGATGGGTGGGGACCGTATCGTCGTTTTAGTCATGGGTGTATGAACAGGGAAGGATGCGGGGATGCTGACTGCCATGTCTGACAGAGCTCCCTCAAACCAGAACCTCCCCAGTCAGCCCCACAGCCATGTGGTGGCCATGGAGGCCGGATGCTGGATCTCTCAAGAAAGGGCCTGTGTCCATTGCAAAGAGCTGTGGGAGCCTCCAGCATTTTCCTCTTTCAAGACCCGGCCACGACTTCCCTGGGTACCTGCCAGTCACTGACGGAACATGTCAGGGACTCTGGAGCCTGGCCCTTGGTGCCCGACGAGCGACTCCAACGGGTCCAGTCTCTATCTGGGGCTTCTGCTGCCAGGGTCTGATCACACTCTATATCCTTCATAGTTGCTCCCTGCACAAGCCTCTCGTATGCTTCACTGCCTAGTGTTTGCTTTCTGAAGGACCCAACTGGACACAGCTGGTACTAGGCAGGACCCGAGGAGAGGGGTGGCGGGATGGTGTTCGGGCCTGGGTCGCTCACCCAACTGGCAATGAGGACTCCCTCCCAGTGATACCTGGAGCACAGATCACTAAAACTTTCATGATGGTCACTTGGGAGAAGAGCCCAGCACGGGGGCAGCCTTGGCTGGAGAAAGGATGCAGGTATTGGAGGAGTCCCAGATGGAAGGTGCGCAGGACCATGGCTGGCTGGGCTAAGTCACACTGAGGCCCTACAGTGGGCTAAGGAGAAGCTGCAGACAGCTACGGGATAATTGAAAGCCAAGTGGGAAGGCCAGGGGGTCTCTTGGAGAGGCTTGTTCCTGGAGTCAGGGTAGAAAAAGGAGAAGACCAGACTCAGGACTTAGTGGACTTGCTTAGGTTCAAAGATGATTGAACCATTATGCCACGGTCAGGGCTCTGCCTGGGAACATGTGGGACCCTTACACTTGGGAGGGGACATCCGGGTGCATGCCTCCCAATATTTTGCCTCCTCAGGCCCCTCAGAAATGGTCACCCCTTCCCATTACAAGCTAGGACATTCCCAGTGAAGGATGACACTCTAGAGTCCTCTACCCACAAGGCAAAAAGGAGGCCCTTAATGTCCCTCTCTCCTGGTAAGTTAGAGAGAGAATATACCCCTTTCTCCTTGACTGCAAAAATTAGCCATCGTCAGGAATTGGGATTGGATTTTGAGGACGCTTGATCAAGGCAGCTGGAACATAAGACTGGAGAGGAGAGAGTTTATGGATTTTGGAGCCCTTTCTCAGATATGGAAAAACCCCCAGGGGATGGTGCAGACATGCCGTTTGTCTGGTTCCGAAAAGACTGGAGACAGGCCCACGCTGAGCAGAGTCAGAAAGTCTAAAATGTCGTGGCAGAATGGGTTAAGGATAGGAAAGGGTTAAGAGGCTCGGGGAAGGATATGCTGGAGGGGAGAGATTACATAAAGTAGAAGGTAACACGGGAGGACTATGATAGGTGTGAAGGCCTGGCTGTCCCGAAATTTGGTGGCGGCTTCTTTCTGCCTGGTGGGGGGATGGGCAGTCACTGAGCTGAGTCCGTGGATAGCAGTGATGACCCGGTGAAACAGATGGGAATCTAGTGAGGGTGCTTCTTAGTATCTATAACTCAAAAGAAAGCAAGAATGGATACCCTGGAGGCTGAGGGCTGCTCTGTCAAACACCTGCCATTCCTTGTCTAGTTTTGGATCTCCAGGGAAACCTGGAATCCACCCATTAATAAGGTAGCTGGGCTCCTACGAGGAAGGACCCAGCAACACCACAGAAGGTCTCTCATGGGGTGATCCCAGGGTCCTTCCCCCAAGGCCATGTATTCAGATGATTCTGCTTTGGAGAAAACTTCCCAAATATTTTGAGGGTGATTAGACATGTGCTCCAAGCAGGTACTGGTCCTTGGAGGCATTAAGTGTCTTCATAACCCAGTTGTTAGAAAGATGGCAGAGGCAACCCAGGTAATAAATGGAGTTCTGGCCAACGTCCAGCTTACAGTGGCTCATGGACCTCCTGCCCCGTGACATTTGTCCAGTCTCTGACTACATAATTGGTCTTGATATACTTGGCAGTTTGGATCATCTTGCCCCTGGGTCTTTGGCTAAACTTTGGTCATAGTGGGGAAGGTCAAGCTGAAGCTGCTGTAAGTGTTTCTTTTGGCCAAAATAGTAAAAATAAAACAATATTGCCTTCTGAGGTTCTATTAACCTCAGAATACTTCCTGTATTCTGATGCTTTGAGGTCTTGGGGCCTAGAGGGACTGTCCCTTTCCTCCCAGGGCTAGCCAGTTTCTAGAGAGAGTAAACACCTTGTCTACTAGAGTGCTTTTCAAGTGCAAAGCCGCCAATCCACAACCCACCCCCCCAACCATCTCCTTTATCAGGTTGTCACATTCCAGGCCACCATCCACCTGTCACAATGACCCCAGAGCCAGGCATTGCACAACTAAGGGCGGTCCTTAGACCCCAGAGCCCACTGAAATTATTCAAGCTGCTTTCCCGGCCTCACTGATTCCTTCTCATGGAAACTAAAATAAAGGCTCTTGTCCACAATTTTCTGCTCTCCCTCTGCCTCCTAACTGACCCAGGGGCTTCTCCATGTTCTCAGAGGAACTGAGTTAGTAACTCTTTTTTCAGTGGCAGTTGTCTTTTGATCTGTTGGCCTTTCAGAACCTCACATTTCCTGTTAACGCAGGAGTGGAAGGAGTGTGGGGATTAATGTCACCTAGAAGGGTCTCTGTGACATTATGTCATGACGCAGGGGTGGTAGCTGTTATTATATCTCCACTTGCTTGACCACTGTGGGAACTGGCTAGATCCTGAAAAATGATTGTAAACGGCCAAGTATTCCACCAAGTGGTAGTGACCACAGCTGTGTGTCTGAGGGGACTTTTCTGCCACCACAGAATAATGGGGACTTCAGGACCACATGCACAACCACTGATTTGACAAATGCCTTCTTTTCTATTCCAGGCAAGAAGGAAGATCAGAAACAGGTCATAATCATGTGGAACAGCTAACAATATACAGAGACTAATTTGCCCTCAGGTTGTGTTAACTGCCCCATGCACCTTGTCATAATACAGTCTGAGATCTGGGCCACGGAGTTACACTTGAAAACAGCACATTAACTCATGACGTCAAAACCAGCAAGCTGGCCTGGCAGAATAAATGAGAGATGGCCGGAGACATGCTCCAGAGGTTGAGAGATAAACCTTTGCAGTGCAGGTTGAAGGTTTTTTTTTGTTTTTATTTATTTATTTATTCAAAAATTTTTATTTATTTATTTTTTAAAAAGATTTTATTTATTTATTTGACAGACGGAGATCACAAGTAGGCAAGAGAGGCAGGCAGGGAGAGAGAGGAGGAAGCAGGCTTTCTGCGGAGCTGAGAGCCCAATGTGGGGCTCGATCCCAGGACCCTGGGATCATGACCTGAGGCTTTAACCCACTGAGCCACCCAGGCGCCCCTGGTTTTTTTTTTTTTTTTTTGAGAGAGAGTGAGCATGAGGGGAGTGGGAGGAGTGGACCAAGGGAGAGGAGGGAGACAATGTCCAGCAAGCTCCATGCCCAGCGCAGAGCTGGACATGGGGCAAGCATGTCCATGGCTTGGCTGGAATGTAAGATCTGAAAAAATGCATGAATCCACAACCCTGAGATCATGACCTGAGCTGAAATCAAGAGGGGATACTTGACTGACTGAGCCAACCAGGCGCCCCTCCAACTGGAAGTCTTTGCTCCAGTGCTCGCTATCAGGTTGGCCAGACCTTTGTCAGACCCACCATGATCCGAGGCTCTCCCTGTGCCATCGGGTTTCCTCTGCCGCCCCTCATGCAGGTGTCGGATCTGAACCACGGTCTGAACCATTGCCATCTTCATTCTCCCTTCTGTGTTTCTTACAAACATTACTCCCCCATCCTATAAACTTCTTGCCCTTCTGACTCAGCCTCACTGCCTGCTTTCCCCAAGACCTACTGACACAGCGCTCCGGTCAGCTGGTTATAGTGACTTTAGTCACAGATAAAAGCAGTAAGATGCCAAAAGTGGCTAGCAGAGGCACGCTAACACATGGAAATATTTATGCCCATTGAAAAAATTGATTCACAAAATAGTACCAGATTTTCTTATCACGGTTTTTTTTTTTTTCTCTCCTTTAAATTCAGGGACTTTTACAGTTAAAATATTCTGGAAGTTGAACAGGAAAACTATATTGAAGGTAAATCTATGTTAATTACAGATGCAAAATTTTTGTTTTAAATATAAGCATCTACCCCACTTCTTTTACCCAGAGTCGGGTTAGTGTTCTGTGAATTGCACACAGACTTTAACTCACTTATTATGGAATTTGCTTTTTGTATTTCTGAAACAGCCACATTCAGGGGCAACAACCCCCAAACGGGTCTCACATTTTGATTCAACACCTTCTATGGCTGAGCCACTTCCTCCGGAAGGCGTGCCAGTCGCCCCAGATTAAAGATGGTCGTGGACAAACTCTTTGCCTTCCATTTCAACCTCTCTCGCCTTTCCGATTTCCTGGTACTATTATGGTGCCATGATCTTCAAAGCTCAGTAGGGTTCAGACAGTAGCATTAAAAGTGGCTGCCATTCTGCTCGGAGATCCTTCTTTTTTAAAGATTTTATTTATTTGACAGGGAGGGAGATCACAAGTAGGCAGAGAGGCAGTTAGAGAGAGAGGGGGAAGCAGGCTCCTCGCTGAGCAGAGAGCCCAATGCGGGGCTCAATCCCAGGACCCTGAGATCATGACCTGAGCTGAAGGCAGACGCTTAAGGACTGAGCCACCCAGGCACCCTTGCTTTGAGATCCTTGACAAGAGTCAATCTCTTGGGTTCCCTACAATGCGTGTGACAAGAGTGGAGTGGGCAGCTCTGTTTTGTGTCTCTTTTTTCAGATACTTTCCTGGATAACATCAGTTTTCCAAAATAACTTTTATACAGAAATATTATCGCTTACTTCAAATCATTTCATTGTCTTCCCTTCCTTCATCCAATTTCTTTTTCCTTTATGGTGTCTTAGTCTGTTTGGGCTGCTCTAGCGAAATGACACAGACTGGGTAGCTTGTAAACAACAGAAATTGATCGCTCACCATTCTGAAGGCTGGGAGTCCAAGATCAGGGTGTCGGCAAGGTGGGGAGAGGGTCCCCTTCTGGGCCTTATTGTGTCCTTACATGGCAGATGGGCTAGGGAGCCCCCATGGAGTCTTGTATAAGACACTAATCACATTTATGACCTAATTACCCCCCAAAGGTCCCACCTCCTGGTAACAATGCAGCGGACACAGGTTTTCAACATATGAATTTGGGGGCCGCGCACAAACGTTTGGACGATAGCACATGGACGGACTCTATTGCATCTTTACAGATCAGTCTCCTCCCCGTTTCTGGATTCATGCATTTTTTTCAGATCTTACATTCCAGCCAAGCCAACTTTCTCAACATCCCCTGCCTTTTCTTCCAACGCTGACTCTTTCCAGACTGTTTCCGGCGCTCCTTGGTTATCAATACGTCTTCCAGGGTTTGGATCCCTTCTTAGGACCCATTTTCTCATAAACGTCTGTTCTAACTGCCTCCAAATGATTTCTTCTTTGTCATTATCTTAATGCTTCCTTAGTCTTCAGCTTGTTCGTACAAGTGCAATGACATATGTACTTGGCCCAAGCATAATGCCTGCACTTGAGAGAAGCAACTGGCAAAATCACCCATTTCTTGTTTTATATAACTACAGCCAAATTGCTCTGGCTTCCTTATCATCACAGGCGTGTGTATGAATACATGAGAAATTGCTTGAAAAGCACCGTCTTTTGGAGCACCTAGAGGGGCTCAGTTGGTTAAGCACCCGATTCCTGATTTTAGCTCAGGTCACGATCTTGGGGTCACAAGATTAAGTCCTGCATTGGGCTCTGCACTCAGCAGGGAGCCAGCTTGAGAGTCTCTCTCTCCCCCTCCCTCTTCCCCTCCTCTCCAAGAAATAAACAAAATCTAAAAAAAAAAAAGAAAGAAAGAAAGAAAGAAAGAAAAGTACCCCCTTTTATTTGCAGATCGAGGGAAGAATTTGTCTTGTTTATGAGGATTTTCCAGTTTTTTGCGGCCAGAACTAAGGGCTCTATTTAAGTTAACCAGTAACTATACTCTAAGTAACCGGAGCACAACTACTCCTGTTCTGGGGTGTTAGCTGCTGCGTCCTCTGTAGTTAGAACACACCTATGAACACCAGCACGCGGAAGTTTCTGAGACGTTCGCCTATACCATGTGTTTGTATATGTGCTGCCGAAGCGAGCACATCGCCTATACCATGTGTTTGTACGTCCTGGTGTACTCAGAGCCCATTAAGCCAGACCTCTGGTGTCCTTTGTTGCCTTTTTTTCTAGTTCTTTCTAGTAGGCTGAATATTTGTGTCTGCCCAAAGTTGATGTTGAATTCTGATCCCCAGGGTGATGGTAGAGTGGGGCAGGACCTTGAGGGAGGGATCAGGGCATGAGGGTGGCGCCTTCATGAAGGGAATTAGTGCCCTCAGGGAAGAGAACCCAGAGAAGACTTTCATCCTTTCTGCCATGTGGTGACAGGGCGACAGGAGGGTCATTTGTGGACCAGGAAGTAAGTCCTCCCCTGACACCAAATCCTCCAGCACCTTGGTCTTGGACTTCTCAGGCTCCAGAACTCTAAGAAATACATTTAGGTTGTTTATAAGCTTCCCCGTCTATGGTATTTTTGCTACAACAGCTTGAGTGGACTAAGACACTGTCACAGTTCAGTAGATGTTTATTTCTAAATCTTAGCTCTTGACTTCAGTGCCATGTAGCACCGTCATTCTGCACACCAGATATGTCCGTAAGTCAGCTTCAAGTTAAACAACGGTGAGAAAAATCTAGATTCCCGTGTTAACTCACAGCCCTAGCATCTGCACCTCAGGAACAGAAGACAAAAGTTGTAAGTGTCCTGTCAAAGGCAACCAGATGAAATGCTCAGGGACTCATTGAGACAGTTAGGTGATGATGATGGTCCTAAAGCGGGCTTCTGTGTAACTGGAATGCACGTTTCCTTTCCTGGTTTGTTCCTCTTTCAGTAAAGAAGTCACAGAGTGCCTTTTAGCCCAAGTGCTAAACTGTCCTCTTCGCCTTTTTGTCTATCGTAGTAATTGCTGCATTGGGCAAGGATTAAATTGGATTTGTGTGTTATGACCTACTTCAGAGCAAGGGAGGAAATGTTTCTGTCTTCCTGAGAGTCACCACTCCGTGAAACACTTAAAACTCTAGTAGACGAAATGCTGGAGAACATTCCACAGAGGACTCTTTTAATTGGTGATCTGCCTCCCTCCCATTTAAAATTACAAAGCGGATATGTGTTCTGCAGCCTTTAGGCTCCAGGCCTCTTTTAAATCTCAATCCCCAAATCCCAATGAGACTCAATGGCCTTTTGTTCTTACAAGTATGTAAAAGTTGTTCCCAAGCTTTTAGTTTTCACAGACCAATACATTTAAATAATTGTTTTGAACATATGCTTGGGGTTTTCATTTTTCTTTTCTTTTCTTTTCTTTTTTTTTACAGCCAGGTAAGAACAGATATTTATTGTGGCAGATATTATTACTTCCTTCCTTGTTGACACAATTCTAATTTTGTTTGCGGGTCTATCCCTCTCCCATGTGAGTTAAAGTTAAATGTTGGTTAAAGTTAGATCTTGTTTAGTCCGAGGCCCTAAGTAAACATCCTTGACAGTGATTGGTTTAAGGATAGGCACGTGGTCCTATTCTGAACAATGATCTATGTGGGGGAAGTCAGCGAGGGGATATGCTGGTCATTTTCCATTTGCTTCTCTCCTTCCAGAATAATTTTTCTGTCTTTGTCTGCCTTTCTGAATGCCCCAGGAGGCGGCAGTTAAAGATTTCATGAAGGCTACCTTGTCTGCTGTTTTGCATTGGGTTTGGCTAATGAAGGCATTGCCGGGAGCTAAGAGTTTTTATGACTCTATACTCCCCTCTTCCTGGCTGCAATCTTGCCAGCAACTTCATCCCTCTGAGGCATAGGCTCTGGCAGGCCACTTCTCTATCTCCCTAAGCCCTATAATGAGACAGCTCTCATTACAGGGGTAGGAACTTCAGTTCTTCTTGTCCCTTCAGGACCTGGAGTAATAATAGCTCCCTGATATTACTAATCCTTGGCACTTCATCATCCCTTGTTGGTCTGTCCCCTGAACTCTTCTCATGGCCTATACATTGTCTTATCAAATGCACTTCCATTAAATTCTGGGAGTGCTGCAGCTCTTCTCTGCCCAAACCTTGACTCATAGAGGGCCCTTTGGGTAATGGTTGTCAAAAAGAGACACAGAGGAAGACTCAGTTCTTTTTGTATGGGTGTCGTTGTGCCTGCAGGTGACCTCAGGACCTTTGTGGCTGCCATCTTGAAAAATGGGGGAGTTAGGTTGAGGGAAACAAACAGACTAGTGAAGCAGGTAGATGGAAGGAGCTGTGTCCTTGAGGCTGCCGTGCCTTTGAATGAAGCAGTTTTGGAGATGCCCTGCAATGAGACAGCATGCTGTATGAGCTAAGACATTCCCTTCTTGTTTATGCCACTTTGAGTGGTGGTCCTGTGTTCTGAGAAGCTGATAGTTTTCTCAAGATGGGTGAAACACTTGAATAGGATGCAATAACAGGATGATGGGGCAAATGTGGGGGGACACAGAATAACAGAGTGACTGGAGGGGGGAATCTGTTCAAGTAGAGTGAACAGAAATACAATCAAAATGACTTGGACGATGGAAAGAGATGAGCAGATGGGAAAATGATCAGCTCTATTTCATAGAGAAGAGGGATCATTTCAACTCTAAAAATATAGAAAGAACAGAAACAGAGAAAGTGGCAGGTGAGAAACTTAAATAGAATATTTGAGACACTGGGCTGATATTTCTCAGTGTTTGGTAGGTACTGATATATATGGTATCTTTATCCATGGTTTATTGACAAGATACTCTTCTGATAAATGACAAAACACTCACTGTAGTCTTCTAGGAGGGATTCACCCATTTTAGACATGGGGTGAGGTCAGTGAAACTTGGCCACGGCTTCCTGTCTCTACAGGGCCTGTCCACAGGAAATCATGTCCGGCCTCCCTGATCTGGCCCTCTGGGTAGTAGCCCCACTCTGGTCTGGCCTTACCTTGCTCTTGGCTGCTCTGTTGTGGTCCCACTCACAGGCCTGGGCTTCTCTCCTGCTTCTCCCCTGTCCTGCCCCCCCAGATTGGCTTGTTCTGTGATCTATGATGTGATCTGGGGCTGTGCCTTAACCCTCTTCTTCTTTACCTTTCCCTAGAGACTCCCCCCACCATCCTTGAACCATCATTGATTTTTGTTTTGGTAAGCATTACTCCTCAGAAAAATATTGTAATTTTCAAAAACCAGTATTTTTAAGTTTATTTTAAGCTAATTTTTAAAGTAATCTCTATACCCAGCATGGGGCTTGAATTCATAACCTGAAGATCAAGAGACTCACACTCTACCCACTGAGCCAGCTCAATACTGCTATTTTAGGATGACTTTAATTTAATAAATTAAAGTGAAAGTATTTTTTCTAAATATTTTTGATACATGAAAGTATTTTTCCCAAGTTACACATGCCATCTGAGCTGACATAATGGAATAAATTCCCTTTATTCTAGGCCTCCATCTCTCTGACCCCCTTGTCCTGTCTCTGACTCTCAGCCTTCTCAATTCTGACTCCCTTTGACCCTTCCCTACCCAACCTCAGAAGGGAAGTGGGAAGGAGAAACAAGAACATGGGAAGAGCAAGAGTGACCAAAATGACCATTGTCCAATGAAAGTCTCAGAGGCTCAGGAGAGAATATCTGTGAGGCTTTGCTGTTTTTGTGATCCTACTAACCTCATATTAGACTGAATGAAGGAGCATAAGGTGTGCTTCTTGGGTGTGCTGTTTGCATGAACAATATGGGATTTGGAGGCCATGGGATGAAAATTATTCCATGAAAATTATAGAATAACCCCCCGATTCATCTAATTTATTGGGTAAGTCAAAGAAAATGATCCATTCATCCCCTATAAAGAAATTCTTTGCATTGGAAGATAGTGCACAGGTTGGCACTGAAGGAAAGCTTTCTGAAGGGGTGGGTGTAGGCAGGCCAGGAGCCACTGAAGTCTGGGGGCCTTCCCAGCTGGGCAGTTGTGGAGCTCTTGGTCAAGAACACATGTGCTGAGAATCCATAGGGTCAGATACTTCTGCTGTAGGGGAGGATACTAAAGGGTATGGCTTCCAATCGAGAAACCCGCTTCTAGCCATGTATAATGCAAAAGGAGGGACAGCACTGAGGGCCCCCAGTCACAAAGATCTTGGCCATTGTCTTGGGTCCCTCTCTTTTACTTGGCTTTGGGAACTTCAAGAATTTGCCTAGCTTCTCTAGACTGCCAATGTCATTATCCACGACACTGACATAATCCTGTTCTGCCCACCTCTTTGGGTGGCCGAGATCAAGTGACACAAAATAATTTCATGTTCTGAAGTGGAACATTCTACATGTGCACACGGTACCATTGAGGTTTTTCTATGATATGTGACCCATTTACAAGGTTCTGGGGGATTGTGACCTCTACTGGTCAGCACCTCCTGCAGGGACGAGCTGGAACAATGCAGTCCTACCCCTGGGGAGCTTCCCTTGGCTGGAAGGAATCACTTAATCAGGGCTATGCACCCAGCACTAGGGAGGGGAAAGCTAGAGAGAGCTCAACCAGATCATTTATAGAGAGTTGCCTGCTTCTATGGTCAGACCTAGGAAAGGACAGGGAGTTTAATATATTTGATAATATAGCCACCTGACTTTCTAAAATCAAGTAAGAATTGTTTAAGAACATCATAAGTGATTTGGTTTTGATTCAGATTTTGTTGGCGCCTCCTTGTAGGTGTTTCTTACCCATCTCTCCCCACTATCCCCCACACCCCCAAACCCTGCTTCCCTCCATCAGTCCCACCACTCGATTCTGGGCCCACATCACCTCCCATGTTGGTCATTTGGCTTCTAGCTTTGTGTCTTCCCTCTAGCAAGCTATGGCCACCCATGCCCACCCAGAATATTCTCTAGGACTCCAGTCTGATTATGTCCCTTCCCTGCTTAACACCCTCCAGAATCTCCCCCATCGCCTTCAGGATAAAACCAAAATTCCTTACCATGGCATTCAAAGCTCTTACTTACTTCTCCAGCCACATACCTCATCCCTATTCCAGTGTACATGCAGGCCATCCTGAATGCTCTTAGCCTTTTTGTGCCCTGCCTTGTCTTGGACAGTCATACGTGCATCTTTCTCTGCCTTCCTCTACTTAGCCAGACTCCACTCCTCCTTCCCTAAGGAGTCCAGCTTTCCTGCATCCCCTAGTGCTGGATGAAGGCTGCTCTCTTGTGCTTCTTGAGCATGCTTGCCTGTCTTCCCCTCACCCTCAGCAGATGGCCTCGCCTCATGCTTCCTTGAGAAGTGGGGCTCTCAGCTTCCTACCAGAACCACAGCCCAGCCACCTCGTCTCTTCCTTCTTTCACCCAGTTAGAATCCTCAGAGTGTCCCTCCCTGTCCCGTCACCTTCTCAGGGGCTTCTGCATTTATTCTTCCCTCCATCTCCAACCTTGTCATTCCTTCTCTTTCTACTGGATAATTCCCATCAGAATGTAAACATTCTTAATGTTCTCCTTGGTTCTTTAGGGGATCCCCAGCTGCCATTCCATTTTTCTGCCTTTTCTGCCTAAAATTCTCACGGGTCAGGCTCCCCAACACCCCTCGCCCTCCCCAGCCCCACACAAGGTAAGCAGTGACCTCCACGTTGCATACTCTGGGCTCAGTTTTCTGCCTCACCCCCTGCGATCACCACCTTGTCTGGACTTCCTTCTGGCTCTCCTCCCACCCCAGCCCACCTAAACCCTGTGCCCACATCGTTCTTCTCTCGCCACGCTCTCAGTGGGTGGTCTCAACTTGACCCATACCTTTATCACATATCCCCATACCATACCATATTACATTTATTTGCTGGTGATTCCTAAATTGAAAGCCTCAGTTCAGACTGCTTGTTTGAACTCCAGACGGATGCATCCAGCTGCTTCCTCCACGTTCCCACTTGACAAGCATCTCAAATTTAATACATCCCCAAATGAACTCCTGATTCCCGCCACTTAAGTTGATGGCCGCCTTGTCTTCTCCATCTCGGTCAGTCACGCCTCCGCCCATCCAGGTGCTCCATCCAGAAACCCGGACCACCTGCTAGACTCTAGCAGACTCACCTACCTCACCAGACTCACATATCTTCGGAGTCCATTTGTCAGAAATTCCTGCCTCATCCAGCTCCAAAGGATATCTGAGTCTGTTCACTTAGCTCTCACTCCAGCCCAAGCCGCCCTCAGCTTCACAGGTGTGGCCCCCACTTCCATCTGGGGGAGACATCTCCAATCTATGCTGCACCGCGTCTGGGGAAAGTGGGATGCTTGCGTAAAACCTTCTGTAGCTCCCACTGGACCACTCACACGGGGTCTGGCCCTTGCCTTTCTTCCATCTCTCCTTTTATTCCCTTGCCTCTGCCCTTCTTCAGCCCATGCAACCTGTGGCCGGCTCCCTTCACGTCCGCTCGGCTCACAGATGTGTACTCAGTCGCCAGTAACTGGCCCAGGCACAGAGATTGTGCAGATAAATACTTGCTTTGATTGTTGAATTTATTGCTATGCTCCAGATAGCAATGAAGCAATGAAGATGAGTGAAGGAAAGTCCTTGCTAAACAGGAGTTCTCAGTATAATGGGTGACACTAAGGTACATGCAGAGAATACTGGCCATTCGACATGACAAGTGTGATTTAGGAAGAAGCCAAGTCAGGGGCCACAAAAGGCTTAGGAAAGATGTCTCTGGGAAGGGATCATTTGAAGTGAGTTGGTGAACCTCTACAGAGATCTAGAACAGCATGTGAAAACAATAACTGTAGACAGTCAAGTAATGGAAAAATATGCCAAAATAGTAATATTGGTGGCCTTTGGCTTTTAGCTTGGTGAAAATTGCTTTTTTCTATTTTGATATCTCCAAATATTCTGTCATGAATTTGTTATTTTTTTATAATTAAAAAAAAGTTAAAAGATAACTTGGTGGGGAAATAGCTTTTACACACATACACACGGACATGCACGTACACACACGAACACGCACATATTTTTATTGTAACACTGGACAGATGGAGGCATTTCACTGTGAGTTTTCTTGTCTGTTTTTGGAAGTCAACCACAGGTCCTGGAAATAAAAATTTTTCTTGAAATAAATTTTCCCCAAACAAGAAAAAAAAAAAAGAGAGGAGAAAAATAAGGAAACTGACGAGAAATCCTTTTACTGAGTTTACGAGTTGAGTGGGTAGCAAGCAAGGGATAGGAGGAGAAAAGAAAATAGGATTTTCTTGTGATGTTCCACTTGTAAAAGTCAGTGGATATTTTTACAGGTACCAGCTAGTCCTTCCTGAAAATCCTCTAATGGGGACAGGCTGTGAAGTGGCAATGGGAAAGATAAATGCTTTTCTGGAGAGTAATTTTAGTGCAGTGTGGAAAATGTGAAGAGAAAAAAAATTAAAGATGGAGTGGAAAATCCATCCGCAGGCCAACCCTGTGTCCTAATTAGCCCCTGTACCAGGCAGAAGTTTCTCCCTGGGCCAATGCCCCCGACCCCGATGCACCCCCCCCCGGGTGGGGGCAGCCTGGGAGGGGGGCATTCATCTACATTATATGTCCTGCCAGTGCCTATCATTTGGGGTGAACAGAAGAATTGGAAACTATAAGAAACCAAGACCACCTAGCTGGGTCCCTTTCTTGTTATTCAACAATGCAAGTATAGTTTTCCCATAATGGGCTCTTAGATGTTTCCAGAGGGAGCATTTGGAAGGTAGGAACTGCGGGTTGGGGAGGGAGAGGCTACATTCAATCTCTGGTCCCTCCCCAACTCCGCTGCTTTTTTCACCCTAGTCCGTTTTCTTGTGATAACTACAAAGGGCACACAGACTTACTAAGACTTACGTCGTCTTCTGTTTTTTCCTCCATGCTGAGAAGATCCCCATTTAGGGCTCTTCTGAAGTTCAGCATTTTCCATGTTCCTCATGGCAAGCTTTAGTATTTCCAGTTGCCCTGACTTGCAGTTGCCAATAACCACCCAGCCCTGGGAAGCTAAAGGGGAACGGGCGGTGCTCTATGTAATTAGCTACGTCCTGTGTATACCCCATACACGGGGGGTTTGGAGCTTTCTCCCAGACCTCCTTGCTCACCTACCTTCCTTCTCTCATTCAGGGCTTCACAGAGAATCTGAAGTGACAAAGTATTCTGGAGAATTGTTGAGGGTTCTATATCTAAGAGAAATAGGGGACCCCCTAACTTCCTTCCTGAGATAGGCTCCCTGGATGGCACGGTCGTGTTTCAACAAGAGTGGCCAGTGGATGAGACAAGAGTCACATCCCATATCTGGAGCTGTGCCATGTTGAGCGTAGAGATCTTTCTCTTCCAGTCAAAGGGACTTTTTTTACGTCCACACTGGTAATCAGTAGGTTCTAATGATTGACCTTGAAGACACAAACAATAAAGTCTACAGCAGTAACTTCATATTTAATTGGAAAGAGTAGACAATTCCAAAGGACTTAGCATAAAAGAGCTGGTTACTGGTCCAATGTTAAGCCATTTGCTGGGTGTCCCCCAGACCCTGTTTGGTGGAGACTGTGTAGGTAATAAAAGGAATAGTCACTCCTCCTCTTTGATTTCCAGCCTGCAGGTTCGTCTGTTTCTTTGTTTTCATTGTTGTTCTTTGAGAAATTTGGTCAGATAATGGTTAAAACCTGGCTTGGAGTGGTTTTATTTATTTACTTTTTTTTTTACTTTGGCTATAATTTAAAATGGTAGAAGGGGGTCAGGGGAGCACAAGCCAGAAGAGCTAGAGAAACAAAGTAGCGGTGAAATATTTTTTTTTGCCCTGAGACTGTACTTTCAAGGTAGCTGCTTCTTAATAGTGGCCGAATTTACGTAGTGCGTGAGAAGTGATTGCAACAGAGGTTGGGCCTAAGGAAAAAGAAAGCAAACTCTGCTAAAAAGTAATGGGATGGAGAGTGAGTCTCAGTGTAGAGAATCATCCTGAATTCTCAGGCAGTCTTAGACCTTTTATTCCCTGTGCATCCTCATTTTGTACCCTATTCCGCATCAACAAACATAAATACTCCAACTTCTGTATGTGTGTATGAACTCCTGGTGAGGAGAGCTGCATCTTTTCATCTGAGTATTTCAAGCATCAGACTCCAGCAGAACAGGACTGGTCCCCACACAGAAGGTGCACAGTGCCCTTAGAAGAGGGACTGTTGTATAGTGTACAACCCTTTCCTCCTTTCCAGAATGCCAGATATAGACTTTTTTTAGACTGAAATCTGGAAATGGAGAAATTAAATTGCTGCACACGTATGACTCTCTGTTATCTAGAAGTCAGTTTACCCTTTTCTCGTAATAAAATCATATAGAATGATGTACCTTGAAGGGTTACTGAGATTTTCAGACTCTGAGCTGACCATGGAGATCTTCCTTCGTGAAGCTGTTTCCTAGCTTAATAACTTCTTGATAAATTATGAAAACAATGACCTCAGTGCTAAAACAAAATGATGAGGTTCTGGCTGCCCTTGACCTGGGAAGTTCTGGGGAGGTCTGTTCTCAAGATGGTGTGCTTTTGCTTTAAGTTGACCTAAAGAAAATAAAAATATACTTCACAATATTGGATGCCCATTGCTTCAGTGATCAAAAGGAAGAAGGTGTTGTTTTGAATGTGTAATCTGGTTTATACCGTGGCAAGATTGCAGATCTGCCCAGAACGTCATTTTGTACCCTTAGTCAACACTCCAGAAACTGCAAGGGTCTGAAGCCAAAAAGAGAACAGCAAAGCCATCAAAGCTGTTGTGAATCTGACACCACCACAGATTATGGCCACACTAAGAAAAAAATTCATTAGGCCAGACATGTTTGAAATACGGGGACGCCTCTTGGAACCACAAGGAAGAGAGATCAGACAGAGGCATTCTGTGTCCCTATTGTAAAACCCAGACTCTAGTTTGCAAAGAGAGTTGGGTAATAGGTTCATTATTCTAGCTAATTCTCACTTTGAACTGTGAAATGATGTTGAAATGTTAGGATTATGTGGAGGCCTGAATGAACAGATATTGAGTTTCCAAGAAATTGTTAGGGACATGTTTTATTTCCTTGATTAAAAAATTTAGATATTTCTTAAATAAGGTTGATCTCTGCTGGGTTTCCCATAGAAGCAACAGATAACTGAAAAACAACATCCAGCAGTTAATCTGAAGACTAAATGGTGTGTCCCAGACATAGAGCAGAAAGTGCGCTGCAGGATTTGTACTTAAAGTTGGGAGACATCACGGAGTCTGATAGGAATTGGGCAATTCTGGGCCTAGATGAGGTCCACAAATGAGTGCCATTGAAGTTCTCATTACATCAAATCAAAGCGTCTTAAAGACTATTTAAAAATTTTAAGGAAAACTGAAATTGACTAAAAACCTTGACAAATGAGTAGATTTTGTCCTGATTTGCTGGTGTCAAGCAGGACAAACTTTGCCTAATTGGACTTCTCTCTAAAGGAATCTCCAGAATTAAAATAATCATAGTAATAATAATACATAGCAGAAGAAAAATACTTGAAAATGAACTTGGAATGACCAACTTTAAGGAATTTCTTGGTAGTCTTATGACCTTGGACATGGGCTTATTGCAAAATCATTCTTGGGATTATTGTGGGGCATGTTGGAACCTCAAATATCAGACATTCTAAATTTTAAGATTTTTTTCCTAAGTTTCTGTGATAAATTGTTAACATAGTGCTATTTAAAATACTTAACTAGAGCACCATGTTGTACAATAATAATAAATGTCACATCATTTTTTATAATCTTCAGAAGACTATTACCAAAAATGCTTGGTTTAACCACACAAAACCCTTGAAGGCTGGCAGTATTCTTTTTTACAGAAAATATAAGAAATGCAAGTTTTGGACTTGCCTAAGGCTGGAAGCTGCTCAGAGTGGGACCAGTTCTTCTGAGCCCTGGATCCATGCTTACTACGTTTCGATGATTGAAGAAGACATTTCTGGTTTGGGTTTTTTCCTGAATGAGACCTAAAACGTTAAAAATATTCTTTGCCTGGTTCCAGGTTACAAAATAACACACCATTGTTCCCTGGCATTTCCTGGTGAATCAATGGAATATAATTCTTCATTTTAATTTATAATTCATTTTAATTTATAAATTCCAGGCCCCAGGTTGTACTCTATCTCTGGAATTGTCTGGTTCATTTCATTTGCATTATATTTCAATCTGAGAGAATTCACACCCTGCTTCTATGAAGAATGAGTAGTTTACTAGTTACTACCACTGACTGGACATATGCTAAAAACAGGTGAAGTTGGCAAAGAACTGAAAATGAACTCCATATATTTAAAGAGCTTTTAGAGTAATGAACTCCATATATTTAAAGAGCTTTTAGAGTAATGGGGATTCTTTTTTTTTTTTTAAGATTTTATTTATTTGAGAGAAAGAGCAGAGCAAGGGTGAGGGGCAGAGGGAGAGAGAAAGAGAGAGGAAGAGAAGCAGACATCCCACTGAGCAGAGAGCCCGATGCGGAGCTCGAACCCAGGAGTCTGAGATTATGACCCGAGGCGAAGGCAGATGCTGAACTGACTGAGCCCCCCATATGCCCCAGTAAGGTGGATTCTTATTGCCAAAAGGACTTTTTGGAAATTATTTTTCATTTAAAGAGGTTTGCCTAGTAGGCAGTGAAGCATTTAAAGTATGGAATTTGGGGAGAAGGTAAGGTGGAGACGTACACTTGAGAGTCACCAGCATGGGACCCATCATCTAGGAGATGGGTTTGGATGGAGAAGGTCAGAGCTACCAGAGCACCTTCGGCTAGCACATGCCACATTGTTCTTCTCGGAATCTACAGCACAATCATCTTCAGAGAGTTTTAAAAACATATAGTGGTATAGGGGCCTCCTCCTCAGTGCTGCTGGCTCAAATAGCTAGTGTGGGATTGGGGGATTGGAAGACTGTAGACCCTTCCCAAGTGGTTCTCATGTGCTGGTGGGGCTGAGAACCAGTCTGATAAAGTCAGGAAGGGAGAAGGGAGCCCTCAAATGGGACTGAGAGACAGGAGGAGAAATAAAGCCTACGCATCTTGTAAGTCAACTGCAGAAAGTGTTCAGGAAAGGCATGTTCTACTGCATGCTGCTGATACAAGAAGGAAGATGAGAACATTGGCCATCTCTGCTGTCAGTGCGGAGGTCACTGTCAACCTTGACAAGGACAGCTTTTGTGGAATGGTGACTCAAATCAGAAACCAGGTTCCCAAATATGGGTCTGCTTCAGGAAACAGGGAGACACATGGGCACCAACGGTCCTCAAATTGGGGCAGTGACATTGTCAGACACATTCCCCACATGGAGGCTGGGTCTCAATGGTGCAGGTTTAGGAGAACTTGAGAGAGGAGAACCTGGACAGTTTTTTGGAGAAGATTTGTTTGTTATAAAGGGGAACATAAATGGGAGGAAATTGTTAGAAGGGGTTGAAAGTAAGGGAGTTTTTGTTTGTTTATTTTTGTTATTTTAAAGATGGCAGAAATGGCAGCGTGTTTTTAAGCTGATGGCAATAACCCAGGGAGGAAGTAGGAATCATGCGGAAGAAATAGAACATAGTTGTGGGAGATCCGGAGGACAGGAAAAGGCTCCAGGGAGGGGAGAGGGCAGCTCACCCTTTGAACCAGGAGGACAGGCAACATAGGTAAGAACCAAAGTGGTGGAGTTGCTGGTGGGAGTGACCCCAAATTCTTTGCTGCCCCCAAAGCAGCAAGGCCATTGCTTGTAACTGGGAGCAGAGGGCAGAGGGATTGGAGGTCTGAGAAGAGAGGACATTTGAAATAGTTACCCTGAGAGATTGGCATGCAGCTTTAAGGACTCATTTGAGCTGTGTGGTCATGGAATTAAGTGACACTATGGTCATGGGGACTCTTTTTTGCCCTCACGTCCCACTCTTGGGACTAGGCGTGGAGGAGGTGGAAAGCTGAGCTCAACTACAGTTGGATGGATACAATAGACAAAACAACAGGGTGACAGTATATACAAAAGTTTTAGATCTGGGAGCTGAATCGTACCTATAGACATGCTTTCTTAAAAATATTTTGAATAGAGTGACTATATTAAGAAATTGGAAGATTTACATGAAATAATCTGGATGTCTGGCTTCTGCTGGCATCACCGGTCTGTTCTCAAAGAGCAGACCCAGCTGGGACCCACTTGGCTTCCTCCATTTGCTGGTGGCAATTTGATTCCTTCCTTAGCCCACCTTTCTGTTACCTGCTCAGTGTGTTCATCCTCTGTTTGAGGAACATTCCAGCTCTCCACTCTGATGTGTTTGTGGTCACAGCCTCCATGTGGGGAATGTGTCTGACAATGTCACTGCCCCAGTTTGAGGACCGTTGGTGCCCATGTGTCTCCCTGTTTCCTGAAGCAGACCCATATTTGGGAACCTGGTTTCTGATTTGAGTTCAGCTTTATTTTGAGAATTCATCTTACTTTTTTTGGGGTGTCAGTCTCCTTGTTTATAAAAATAAATGGTCTGGATGGATGGTCTGTAAGGTATTGATCGTCTATGATTACCGTGAATTTATTCTGAAATGTGTCTGAGAGTCATATGTCCTCTAGCTGAAAGATCCAGAACCAGCAGGAAGGGGACCTCGGTGGGAGTCTTGCCTGACAAGCCAATAATGGCTTGCCACCCTCCTGTCAAACCCCAGTGCTGAGTCAATGACTTAGCAGTGAAGGGCATTTCTGAAATACTGGACAAGCTCCCTTGGCTTCTGGCTCTGCGTCAGCTGTAAAATGTACACTCAACACTTGAAACTTTTCATTAAGATTAAAGTACCCTCAAGTACAAGTGACAGAGTATGTTGATATATGATTATCGTCATAACACTGTGCTTTTTTGTCCTCAGAAGAAAATTTCCCAGTCATGGCTTTCACCTGACATTCAGACAGCAAATCTCCCTGATTACATTTAATAAGAAAATTTAATAACCCCCTTATTGAGTATTTTTCCTGCAGCCTTGGATTAACCTTTAACAAATGAAGCTTTAGTTGCCACCCAGCCTCAAGAATGTTTCCCTGTGACGAATGTGTCTAAGTCTGTGTGTACTCGAGGACGCTGGGGGCTGGGAGAGTTACACTGTGTTTGGAACTACCCCTAAGAAGCCAGTTCTACTGATCTAACCATGCTCAGATACTAGGAATGATTTCCAGGACCCAGAGCCCTCTGATGGCCCTCTGTCACCAAACTACAGCATACAGAAAAACCTATTTCTCCAGAAATAAAAATACTAGATACATCTAAAAGGCAGGACTCCTTGAACCCAACACACACAAAACAGATAATCATGTCAAAAAATGGGCAGAAGACATGAACAGACACTTCTCCAAAGAAGACATTAAAATGGCTAACAGACACATGAAAAAATGTTCATCATCATTAGCCATTGGGGAGATTCAAATCAAAACCACATTGAGATACCACCTCACACCAGTTAGAATGGCCAAAATTAACAAGACAGTAAACAACAAGTGTTGGAGAGAATATGGATAAAGGCGAACCCTGTTACACTGTTGGTGGGAATGCAAGTTGGTGCAGCCGCTTTGGAAAACAGTGTGGAGATTCCATAGAGCTACCCTATGACCCTGCAATTGTACTACTGGGTATTTACCCCAAAGATACAGATGTAGTGAGAAGAAGGGCCATCCGTAAACTAATGTTCATAGCAGCAAGGGCCACAGTCACCAAACTGTGGAAGCCTAGATGCCCTTCAGTGGTCGAATGGATAAGAAAGATGTGGTCCATATATACAATGGAGTATTATGCCTCCATCAGAAAGGATGAATACCCAACTTTTGTATCAACATGGACGGGACTGGAGGAGATTCTGCTGAGTGAAATAAGTCAAGCAGAGAGAGTCAATTATCATATGGTTTCACTTGTGGAGCATAAGGAATAACACAGAGGACTTTGGGAGATGGAGAGGAGAAGTGAGTTGGGGGAAACTGGAGGGGGAGATGAACCATGATAGACTGTGGACTCTGAGAAACAAACTGAAGGTTTTGGAGGGGAGGGGGGGGGGGGTGAGCCTGGTGATGGGTATTACGGAGGGCACGTATTGCATAGCACTAGGTATAGTGCATAAACAGTGAATTCTGGAACACTGAAAAGAAATTTAAAAAAATAAATAAAAATTTAAAAAAATATTAAACAAACAACAACAAAAAGACAGAACAGTTCCCAACAGGTTTCTTTATAAATGGCCATCTATGTAAAAATTGAATCATGGCTTGCTGTGGCTCATGGCATTTTGGGGGGCGATGATGGGACTGGTGTTGTCATGGAAACAAAGTAAAATAACACGGACAGGAGGAAATGGGTCAAAAATGTCCCTATTTCATGTGGTATCATGCAAGTGTTATGAAACAATGCTTATATACTGTTTGGCAAAAGATAGCCCAGGTGTACAAGCTTGAAGAGAATTTGGAAGAATTGAAAGGAAACCCTGTAGAAAGAGGTAATACCGCAGAATCTTTCCAAATGCTTGTTCTATTGCTCTTGCCTCTGGTTTCATTAGATGGTATCACAGCAAATCCTCCTTCCAGACTTTGCCATACTGCTCCCTGTAGGTCAGCAGGAATTTTGATTTACTATCGTGTTTATAATGATGGTTTTGAAGATCTCTTCAAGAAATGAGTATGTAATACAAATTTGTATATTTTAAAAGAAGATTTATTTATTGAGTTGAGAGAGGAAAGCAGGTGCAAGCATGGGGAACAGTGGGGGGAGGGAGAGAGAACCCCAAGCAGACTCCCCACCACTGAGCTTGGAGCCCAATGTGGGGCTCGGTCTCCTGACCTGAGCCCAGACCCAGACACTCAACCGACAAAGCTACCCAGGTGCCCCCAGATTTGTATTTTTTGGGGGTTAGATTGGATAATACAAAGTTTGAGTTCCTTTTAGTCTCTAATATATAGAGTTTACTGTTAATGAATTTTCTATCCTTTTCAGGTAAGTTTAGAATTTTATGATTGACACAAAATAACAGTAAGTACTTATCACATGCTTCAGTGCGTTTGCATGATACAAAAAAAGTTTTTCAGTATATATATACATAGTACATATATTATATATAGAATAGGTATGTAATAGATAATATATATAGTTAACACTTGCATGTTCTGACAAAACCTTACATTCCTTATTATGAAGTAGATCTTCTGTGCTGAAAGTTCTTTTCTGTATCATTGGGTCTGTTTGAAATCAGGATCTCTGGCTTCCAGATATATTTTTGATTGAGAGCAGATGTGCTCCTGGACATTCTGGGTAAATTATTTTTGGCTGTGGTGTGTGCTCTTCTAGACTCTGCACCTAAGTGCCTTTTTTCTGCTCCCCCAGGGAGGTGACTGGAAGTTTTAGGGAGGGGCCAGCTCAAAGGTCCCAAGGCCTGGGGAAGGCAAGTTATAGTTCAAGCGAACACAGAACATCGCCCAAGGAGCGCTGTCCTTCCAGGCTGGGCAGACAGCGAGGAAGGAGCCAGCCTTCCCTTGAGGGGGCATCTGCCCCTCTGTATCTGCCCTCAGAGAAACCGGGGGACTATAGCCAAGACTGGACAAGCCCCAGAACGGAGTCTTCCCTTTAGCTTCCAGAGTTGATGTCTGCATCTTCAATTCAGGGAAACTGCAGATCCGGTGTTCTACACCACATGCGGACAGGGAACAGCAGAGTGCAAGCCTACAGCAGAACCAGGCCAACCGGGGGAAGGGGTGAGGGCCCTGGGTGCCCCTTCTCAGAGGAAAATAAAACCAAGGTCAGTGGAGGCAATCGCTTTACAGCTCAGTGTTCCCTAGACGATGGAAGGAAAACGGGTGCATGTTCTGACCCCTGATCTGGCCCTGCCTGGGGCTTTGTGACAGACAGTCACCTTGGCGACAATGACAGCTTCTGAGACCAGCTGGGTGACAAGAAAACAGCTGTCCTCTGAGCCGGGTCACACCTTCGGCTGCACTCATTCATGCAGCAAAGTGCGTGGGGCAGGGGTAGTGGGACTCGCCCAGTCTTGGGGGAGGGTGGCGGGTGAGGGGCGCCCGTGGCCTGCTGCAGTCTTCCCCCAAGTTCTCACTTGCTGATTCAGGTCAGACACTGCTATGGACTCCTCTCTCCTCTTTTCTCCATGTTTCAACTGAAAAACCCAAACCCAAACCAAGAACGCACTATTCCTTTCCTTACAGAAGGAGCCTCAAGGCCAGATGTCAGGAGTGAAGCTGGCTTGTTGGAAGTTCCTGTGCCCAAGGGAGAAATCTGCACCATTTCTGGGGTATGGTCGCAGAACTGTGGGTCTTTAGCTCCAACACACCTGTCCCGGCTTATTCAACAGAGCAGCCCGGCCTCACTGCGACTCAGGCCCTTAGCACGCCTGTCCTCCACTGGGCCTGGGGCTGTGTCTTCAGTGTGAGTGGTGGCCACCGAGCAAGGCCAAGGCCACAGTGACCTATTCCAGAGCCTGGGGCGGGGGGGGGGGGGGGTAGGGCAGCAGCTCCAGCCAGCCCAGCGGGGCCAGCAAGCCTATCCTGGGCAACCTGCAGTCTGTGAAGTGACCCAGGAAAGAGCACAGCAGCAGAAATGGTCATCTTACATGAGCAGAGGGCATTCACCAGCTGCCAGTGTGATCTGGTCCCAGGATCCGGCTTGAAGTGGCTGAAGGTGGAATCATGAAGCACAGTGGGAGGTCCAAGTGCACTGGAACCGTAATTACACGATTGATCGTTCTTCCTCAGGCTCTCTGTTGGCAGGGACTGTGGACTTGAACTCTCTTAACGGTTTAAGGTTAGGGATGCCGGCCCCTCCACTTCCGAAGTGTGAAAGACGTCCACGCATGGGGCCGCCCACCTTTACAAGGCTGATGCTCCAGTTTGATTTCAATTTTCTTCAACCTAAGAAACACCGCACATGTGCATGGAAACGCTTTATCACTAGGCATTTATCCACTGAGGACCCACGCTGGCGACGATGCAGTCTGGTTGAAGCAACAGAAGCATTAAGGGAAACACTGTCAATAGTCCTATTGACATATGCATACCGATATGTATCTATAGATAGATAATGTCTATCTGTCCATCCGCCTATCTATCGATCTGTTGATAGATGGATATGTCAATATATAGGTATCCGAAAGCAGCGGCAATTTTTACAGATTTGTTGTTCAACTGGTCGGGGGCAATAAGCTTTATTAATGTGAACTTACCCCCTTAAGTTAATGAACTCTTGTATGGAGCTATGTGCTGAGGTGGTGAAAGGAAGCTCCTTAACCGCCAAGCTGCTGACGGATGCTCTCTCACTGTACCATTGTCCGGATTTTGCACACTAGTCACGCAGTATGGCTCTGATTTCTTTTCTCATCGAGATCGAAGACATTGTTCTGTTTCATAAAACTAAACAAGTAATTCATATACCTTTAACTGGAGATTTGAGTTTGTTGTTTCTCCTTGTTTTCGGGCTTAAAATTCAACATTTACCTAAGCATGCTTCTTGTGCCTGTAACCCAAAAAGGAAACATTGGATCATCTACACTTTGACTGATACTATTCCAGCGAAGGTGAAGGAAAGCTCCATAAGGAGGGTCTGTGGAAACCCCGGTTCCGTGGCCCCCAAGGCTGTTTTTAGTAATAAGTGAAGAGCTTACCAATCTAACCTCTGCATCTAATATTTGATAGAGTTAAGGAACTCCTTTAGGTGCATAATTTCCTGCCAGGGAATAAGCTTAAAACTCGAAATTTTAGGCATTTAAGTGTACGTATTGATTTAAATTCAGTTGTGGGAAAACAAAGGAGAACATTTGAGAATTCTCTTTATAATCTTGTGACCAACAGTATCAAACATTTTTTATAACACCTTATGGAGGTAAGTTTAAAATACAGTAAAGTGAACAAATCCCAAGTCTAAAGCCCAGTGTCATTATACGTGCTCACATAGGCCTGTGACCACCGCAACAGATCAAAAATTTAGAACTTTTCTGTCACCCTAGACAATTCCCTTTTCCATGTCATGCCACTTCGCCATGTAACTACTATTTTGATTTCTTTGACTATGGATTAGTTTGGTCTGTTTTTTTACTTTAAAGAAAAGGAATGGTATACTATGCTTTCTTTTGTGCGTCTGGCTTTTTTCAGTCAGTATAAATGGTTTTAAATTTACATGCAGTTGTGTTCATTTTTTCTTTTTTAAAGATTTATGTATTTATTTGAGAGAGAGAGCAAGTGTGTGCGTGCATATGGGTAGAGAGAAGGGCAGAGGGAGACAATTTTTTTTTTTAAAAGATTTTATTTATTTATTTGACAGAGAGAGAGAGAGAGACAGTGAGAAAGGGAACACAGGCAGGGGGAGTGGAAGAGAGAGAAGCAGGCTTCCTGCAGAGCAGGGAGTGGGGCTCGATTCCAGGACACTGGGGTCAGGACCTGAGCCGAAAGCAGATGCTTAACCGACTGAGCCACCCAGGCGCCCTTTGCTGGTTTTTGTCACTTAATGCACTTGAAATTCTTCCATGTGTAGCAATAGTTTGTTCCTTTTTATTACTCAGTAGTATCCCACTGCATGACTGTATCATGGTTATTCATTCTGCTGTTGATGACCCTTGGTGCACTTACCATTTTTTGTCTTTATGCCTAAAGCTGCTATGAACATTTCTGTACAAGTTTGTCCCCGCCCCCTGCCCTGTGGATGTGTAGGTGAATTTCTTTTGCCATGAATCTAAGATGGAATTGCTAAATCGTAATCAAATGTAAGTATGTCTTTCTTAGCAGCATGTTTCCAAACTCTCATCAGCAATGTTCAAAATATCCAACTCTCCTAGGTCCTCACCAAAACTTGGTATTACCAGTCTTTTTCGTTTTATCATTCTGGCGGGTGTCTTTTGATATCTAACTGTGGTTTAATTTATGTTCTCTGATGACTAATGATGTTCAGTATCTTGTCATGATTATTAGCTATTCTTATATTTTTTGTGGCTGTGTTTTTATTGTTGATCTATAAGAATTTTTCATGTATTTCTCATGCAGATCCTGTGTTAAAAATATCCATTGTGAATGTTTTTTTCCAGTGTGGAAAACTTTGACTTTCCACCCTCTAAATGATGTTTTTTGATGAACAAAAATTTTAAATTTTGATGGAGTCCATTTTGTCCTATTTTCCACTTGTAATTGGTACTTTTTGTGTCTTAGCCGAGAAATTCTTACCACAGTTCCCAAATACATCTTTCTATGATTTCTTCCAAAAGTTTTATAGCTCAGGGGCACCTGGGTGGTTCATTGGGTTAAGCCTCTGCCTTTGGCTCAGGTCATGATCCCAGGGTCCTGGGATCAAGCCCCCCATCAGGCTCTCTGCTCAGTGGGGAGCCTGCTTTCTCCTCTTTCTGCCTGCTTGTGATCTCTGTCTGTCAAATAAATAAATAAAATCTTTAAAAAAAAAAAGTTTTATAGTTTAGCCCTCACATTTATGTATTAGATCCATGTCCATTGAGAGTTATTTGTGTGTGTGTGTGCGTGTGTGCGCACGTGTGTGTGCGCCCACAATGTGAGGTAGTAAGACATCTAGTTGCTACCCACAGTTGCTGCTCTAGTAGACAGAGGAATTTTCTTTCCTACCGGTGCCTTTACTGAAAATCAAGTTGAGTATATGTATATGGGTTTATTTTGGGGCTTTTTATTCTGTTCCATTGATCTAGATGTCTATTCCTGTGCCAATACCACACAGTTTTAATGACTATAATTTTACAGCATGCCTTGAAATGTAGTAGTGCACAGTCTCCCTCCGTGTCCTCCTGCTCCTCCTAATCTTACTCTTCCTTCTTCTTCAACATCCTTTTGGTTATTTAGGTTGTTTTTATTTCTCATAAATTTTATGATATGCTTGTTTATTAAAAAAAAAAAATCCTGCACCGAGGTGGCTCAGTCCATTGGGCGTCTGCCTTCGGCCCAGGTCATGATCCTGGAGTCCTGGGGTCGGGCCCCGCATCGGGCTCCTGCCTCAGCAGGGAGCCAGCTTCTCCCTCTTTATCTGCTCCTCCCCCTACCTCCCGTTCATGCGCTCTCTCTCAAAATAAATAAATAAAATCTTAATAAAATAAATATCCTGCAAGGATTGTAATAGAAATTGCATTGGATCTAGAGATCAACTCAGGCAGACTTCACATCGTAATAATATTGACTCTGTCTCTTCACAGATGTGGTCGTTTATTTAGGTCCTTTAAAACTTCCCTTCACAATGTTGGTAGTAGTCAGCGTAGAGGGCTTGCCCATCTGTCCTTAATTTAATTGCTAGGTATGTGATGTTATTGTAAATGGTATTTTTCATTGTGATAAGAAGGACATAATGCAAATTTTACCATTTTGACCATTTTAAAATGTACCATTCAGTGGCATTAAGTACATTCCCATTGTGGTGCAATGGTCACCACTATCTGAAGAACTTTCTTTGAACTGAAACTCTGTCCTATTAAACAATACTGCCCTATTTCCCACTCCCTGCCCACCCTCTGGCAGTCACAGTTCTACTTTCTGTTTCTAGGAATTTGACCACCGTAGGTGCCTCATATAAGCAGAATCATGAAGTATTTATCCCTTGGTGTCTGTTTCATTTCACTTAGCACAGCATCTTCAATGTCTTCCCACGTTGTAGCAGGGGTTGATATTTCACTCCTTGCACAGGCTGAATAACATCCATTACACGTATATATCACATTTTGTTTATGCACTCATCTGTCGATGGACGTTTAGCATATTTCCATCTTTTGTTGATTGTGAATAATGTTGCATGAACATTGGTGGTAAACACCGTTTGAGTCCCTGTGTTCAGTTCTATTGTTTATAGACCAGAGGTGGAATTATTGGATCATGTGGCCATTGTTTATTGTTTAATTTTTCAAGGATGTAAATAATACTCTAAAATTTCATTTTTTCAATTTAGAAGTAAAATGAAGTTTGTTTTTAAGATTTTATTTATTTGACAGAGAGATAGCACAAATAGGCAAAGCAGCAAGCAGAGGGAGAAGCAGGCTCTCCATTGAGCAGGGAGCCTGATGCGGGACTTGATCCCAGGACCCTGGGATCATGACCTGAGAGCCGAAGGCAGCCATTTAACTGACTGAGCCACCCAGGCGCCCAGTAAAATGGATTTTTGATGTTGACTTTAAACCCCATGACCTTGCTAAGTTTCTTCAGTAGTTTTAATGTATTATAGATTCCTTTGGACTTTCTCCATGAATAATCATATCATCTTTGAATAAATACAATTTAGCTTTATTTTTGTTAATATGTATATTTTAAAATTTTTACCCTTATTCCACTAGTTAGGACCTCCAGGGCAATGTTGAGCAGAAATGGTGAGAGTGGACATCCTGGCATTCTTAACTGTAGAGGGAAGGAGTTCAATATTTCACTTTTTTTTTTTTTTTTAAGATTTTATTTATTTACTTGACAGATAGAGATTACAAGTAAGCAGAGAGAGAGGAGGAAGCAGGCCCCCTGCCTAGCAGAGAGCTCGACGCGGGGCTTGATCCCAGGACTCTGGGATCACGACCCGAGCCGAAGGCAGAGGCTTTAACCCACTGAGCCACCCAGGCACCCCTCAATATTTCACTATTAAGTGTAATGTTAGCTATAGAACATTTTTTGAGATATCCTTTATCAGATTAAGAGAGTTCCCTTATATTCCCAATTTGCAAAAGCTTTTAAAAAATATCATAAATGGGTATTAAATTCAGTAAATTTTTAGTATTTTCGATTATATTCAGATTATATTCAGATACTCAGTATTGAGTATCTACTATATGCTAGTATATAGCAATAAACAAAGCTCATAAAACTATCCTCTCGGAGCTTATATTACAATGTATAGAGATGAACTGTAAACAGAAATAAACAGATACAATATTTATTATATCAGTAGGTGGTGATTGATAGAAACAGAAATAAAGCAGCGAATCTCCTGTTCGCCTTCACCCACAATCCCACATTCCTCAGCAGTATGCCAGTCTAGTCTTTAGGAGGTTTGTTTTTGAAAACAACATGATGTCTTAAGGAAGTCCAGTATTTTATCTGATATACTCTACCGTAGAGCTAAAACTATTCCACGCTGAGGAAAAATAGGCTGTGATTGGCTTTGCCAATAAATATTAAATTGGACTTTGTTTTCTACCTTCTTGTGGAATTTTGAAGGATAATTGTGGGCACAAAGTTTGCTATAAAGAATGACTTTACTCCATCAAAAGATATTGTTCCTCTATGATCTCAGAGCAAACGATAGTCCTTTAAAGAGAACATTTCAGCCTATAGAAACATATCTCCTCGCCTTTATTTTTCTCATGTTGTGGCACATGGGTAAAAATTTCATTATAGATATTTATCCATTCTCAGACCTGCAATGAAAAATCAGTTTATTTTATTTTTTATTATTTTTTTTTAAGATTTTGTTTATTTATTTGACAGACAGAGATCACAAGTAGGCAGAAAGGCAGGCAGAGAGAGAGGAGGAAGCAGGCTCCCCGCTGAGCAGAGAGCCCGATGTGGGGCTCGATCCCAGGACCCTGGGATCATGACCTGAGCCGAAGGCAGAGGCTTTACCCCACTGAGCCACCCATGCGCCCCGAAAAATCAATTTAAGGGAATGGTTCAGTGTTTCCATTTGTAAAGACACTTGGGATCCTGGTGGATGAGTTACGAGTCCTAACTCAAGGTCTCAGAGAGTGGGTGTGTCATCTCCTCCATTGGTTTGGAAGCAGTAACACGTGTAAGGGCTGGGCACGGGCCAGGCACATAACAAGGGGAGAAACCAATGGGAGACCCTTCCTCTTCATCGTCCTTGCTCTCCTTGACCCTACTTCTAAATGTCCTAGCTGGATATTTGTAGCTGTGGCTAGATCATGAAATGCCAGAGGGTGGACATAGGTGAAGTCTAGAGTAAAGCAGAGGTCTTGCTGGGTGTCAGAATGGAGATGGCAGGCAAGTTCAGGGTCTAGAGGGAGAGTGAGCTTCTAGGATATAAGCCTTGATGGCAAATATGGGCAGGAGAAGGTCCAAGCAGTGGGTGCTGGTTGATATGAGGGACCAAACTGGTATCAGGACTGGTATCAGGCAAGCAGTGCAGATCAGCTGAGAATAGCTGTTCCATTCATTTGAACAAACATTATGGAGTGCGACTAAGTGCTCTAAGATTCCTGAGTTGGGAACAGCCTAGCACGTTCAGGTATAACTGATTGATATTTGATTGGTGATCCCGAGACTACGGGATCAGGACCTGAGCTGAAGGTAGTCGCTTAACCAACTGAGCCACCCAGGCACCCTGGGCTGATAAGTCTTACAGTGAGAATTGTGTTGAAGGTGGGGTGGGAATGATATATTTCTGCATGTGCTGATGGTTGTAACCAAAGACAGGGCGCCTGGAAGACCCACAATTTAAATGCTCCATCTGGGGGAGGACCATGCCCATTTGTGTCTGTCTCCCTCTGGTGCTAGAATTTTTTGTTTTTGTTTTTGTTTTTGTTTTGTTTTGTTTTGGTTTGGTTTGGTTCTATGTGTCTCTAAAACTAGAGTTTAGGTTTGGCTCTATGTGTCTGTAAAACTAGAGTTTAGGTTGGAAGGGACATGGTGTTGCAGTTTGGCATTGGACAATCATATCATTAAGTTCTGTTATTTGACTTGTATACTATCCCCCCCACTGTGAAGCAGCCATTGACTTCAAGACATTACAGAATATTACGCACAAGGAAGAAAACAGTTCAATTTTCTTTTTTCTTCCCTTTCCTTTCTTTGTCTTCTTACCGTTTACCGCCTAAACAACTAGCCACTTTATAAGTAGAACTGAACTAATCCCATCAGCAGTCGGCATTGGGTTTCTGGGAACCCCAGGGCCAGCAATCTTTCTTTGTACAGTGTGTTTGTCTAGGAATTGGGGCGAGAGAAACTTGAGTGTTGGTTTATTTTATGTTTCGAACTAAGAGAAAGTTCGTAAATACTTGTTCGCAGGGGGAAAACCCCTCTTTTTGCTACATGAGATTTAAGAGGTGTTTGGATGCGGCGACTCAGATTCTCTGAACTTTTTGCAAGCAGAACTTTTTATTCAGAAGCAATCCTCAACGTTTGGGAATTTGTTCCTGCTGAGAAACCTACTATTCAGACTAGTGCTGCCCTCTCATTAAAAAAATCCCCACCATTGCGTGCCTGCTGGAAGCATCAAGAGCCATACTCTTCGCCCTGTTCACCTGTGCGGGGCTAACCAACCCACGAAGGGGGTCCGACTGCACACCCACCTCTAGGCTGAGTGAGGGGTTTCCTGGTAGTAAGGCTGAGGCTGATTTTTGAGGACAGGGAACGATCTGCAAAATCTGATTTAGGAACCAATAAGCTAAATTTAAGATTATGAAAATAGATGGAAAGAAAAGCTTTTGGCGAGGAAGTTTAACCTGTGGGAGGGGAAACCCTCCCGTGCCTCCCTCGAAGAGGCCCAGTGAGAACCTCTGAGATGAGGGCGGGCGAGGCCTGCGTACCCTGGGCACCTCCCCTAACCGCCCCCCCTCCGCCCCCACATCCACCCCTACCCCGCACTGCGGCTCCTGGCCTTGAGCCCGGGGAGTGCCCTTCCTGTCCTGCAGCTGGTGCTGCGCGCTGACGTCACCGCGCAGGGTTTGCCCCTTGAGCCAGCTTCGCCAGGAGCCGGCTCAACATTCTGCATCCCCAGCCCGCACCGAGGGAGGCCTGCAGAGCGTTTCCAGGGGCACTTCCGTTTCAGCTTGTTTCTATTTTAAAGCCTGGAGACAATTAAAGACCAGTGTCTGGTGCCAGTATTTTTTTTTTTTTTTTTTTTTCCCCACGGTTCACGCTATTCTTAGAAACAGTTGAGTGGGTGGTGGAGTCTCAAGGCTCTGGAATCTTTTCCTTCGTGTGGCAACAACTTATTTTTCCTGTGGAGGCTCAGTGCTGCTTTTCTTGGGCTCAGCAGTGCGGCTGATGCGGCCTGGATTGCATAGACCCTTTGGAAATGCAGCAGGACGGGGTTGGGAGCAGGCAAAGAGGAAAGAGCAGGACTGGCTCCCATAGGCAGCTGCTTTATTTATAGCTCCTAAAATGGTGTTTGTTCAGCTATCCTGAACTTTCGTGGAAGTTCAAATATGGGCACTGCGATCAGAATGCTGAAGTAAAGTGATAAAAATTGTATTTAAAAATTATTTTTAACTGCCTGTGAAGCTAAGGCTGTGTTTTGGTAAAATAAGCTGTGTTTAGTATGGCTAGATGTATTTAAAAAGTCATTCAGCCAGATTTTGTCACTCACTTACTATCTAGGACAAAAGGTTATTTAACCTGTGGTTTTTGTCTTTAAGAAGAAATAAGACACACCCATGGATTTTTATAATAAAAATAACAAGGGAACACTTTTACCCAGAGACATGTATTAGAAAGGCCATTCGCATGTTGATCTAGGAACTTTCCAGAACGGCTCAATGGGAAGCAATGTTCCCTTTTGTATATGTTTGAAGTTCTCCCTAATAAAAATTTAAAAACTATGAGAACAAAGGAGAGAATAATCTCTATTTTGAAATAATTAAAGTCAAACAGGAAAAGACCCCTGTAGAGTACAGCCCAAGTGAGACTTTGAATGAATATTTATAACCTCAGTTGCATCCATTAGAAAAGGAGAAAGATTGAAAACTCATGAGCTAAGTGCTGAAGGTAATGCAGTAAAAAAACAACCACAGAGCAAGCAGAAAGAATGCAGAAGGAAGGAAACCCATAAAGATAAGGTTAGCAATTAATGAGCTAGAAAACAAAGTAATAACACAGAAAATCAACTAAAGGAAAAACTAGTTCCTTGAAAAGAGTGATAAAGCCTTCTGGTGAAAATGACCAAAGACACGGGGAGGGAGGGCATGAAACAGACATGATGTAGTTGCAGATGGAGATTTAAAAACCTATCAGAGAATATTATGGATGAGTTCCTGACAAAATGTTTGGAAACATAGAAATTGGACAATTTCCTAGGAAAATATCAATGACAAAAATTAATGAAATGAAAAAGACTGAATATACCACAAAAGAAGTGAATTGAGTAAAAAATCTGGCCCCTTCCCCTCTTTAGAACACAAGCCAGAGGCAGCCAAGATTACAAAATCTTCAAAGAACAGATAAGCACTACTTTGTATAAACATTTCTGAAGAGGGAACAAGGACAGCTCCCCACACCATTTTATATGTCTAAACCTGACAGCAAAACTGAACAAGAGAGATAAAACCAGAAAGATAAAACGTAAAATCAGAGCTCACTGAAAATTGTGAACATGAATGCAATGATCTGAAGTAAAACATTAGCAAACCAAATCTACCAAAATATTTTAAAAGACATTTTTGCCCAATTGGTGTTTATCCCTTGTGTTGTAGAATGGCTTATGTTAGGAAATCGTGTAACTGACCTCATTTGTACATTTCAAGGTATAGGAATTGCTTCAAGTTTTTTTTTCCCCCAGTGATTTATTTTATTTTTGTTTTTTGAATTTAAATTTAATTAGCCAACATATAATACATCATTGGTTTTTGATGTAATGTTCCATGATTCATTTGTTGTGTATACTCAGTCCATCAAGTGCCCTCCTTAATGCCGGGCACCCGTTTAGCCCATTCCCCCATCCATCTCCCTTTCCACAACCCTCAGCTTTTTTCCCAGAGTCCAGTTTTATGTCACCGTAAAATGTGAAACACAGTGAGGTTCTTCTGTTTCTGGGGATGAAAACTGAGGAATGAACTGAGCTGCTTCAACTGTCACTAAAATGTCTTATTTCTTTAAATAGAAAAAGATTACTGGAGCAGGGTTTCAGTTAAGGGTAACGTTTCTTAGAACCAGTGGATGAGCCAATTGCCAACTGTCATTTTTCTTCTTGATTTTTTTTCTGAGTTGTGGAAATATGACACAAGTAAACGTTTTCAATTAAAAAAAAAAAAAGACAAAAGACAGAATCCACAACAAATAAATGATGACTGGCGTGCTGTTCTCTGCCTCTTTTCCATTTTTGTTTTCTGATGTACTAGAAAATATTCAGTGTATACTTTAATTTGCTCATAAGACTAAGAAACTGAAGGGAATGTCTTCTTGCCTTTGGTCCATAAAATGTGTAATAGTAACAACTGTTGTGACGATATTTTTGATTTCTTGTTTTCCACCTAAGGGGGAAAAAAAAAAAAAAAACCAAAATGGCATAGATACATGCAATAGAAAAGAAACCAATCCTCACATCAGTGGCAGCCCTGACCACACCAGACACAAACCTTCTATTCTCTCTGCCCCTTTTCGCTTCCTCCAGTCCCCCCACAGTCACCAAAGTGCTTCTGAGATGAAGTTTATTTCTCTCTGCTTCCTCAACTCTCTTAAAATCTCATCCACTTTGTCTCTTTTTATTCCCAACCTCTCTCCTTCCATAATTATCTCCAGCAGGGAGGTCACATGTATTAGAGTGTTTTACCCGATTGTTGAGGTGAAGTTTCAGGCAAGTACATTTGCATACAATAGTACATGTACACAGACGACCTTTGAACCCAGTGGGTGTTGCGGGTGGGGGCGGTGGTTAGAGATGCCAACCCCTGCCCCACTGGGGAATCTGCACAGAACTTTCTAGTCGTCCCAAGCTTAACTACTAATAGCTAACTATTGACCAAAAGCCTTGCTGATACCATAAACAGTGCGTTAACACATATTTTGTGTGTTATGTATGTCTTATGTCCTGTATTCTTAAAGTATGCTAGAAAAGAAAATGTTATTAAGAAAAGGAAGAGAGAATACATTTAAGTAGTGTCGTGTATGTAAGTGGACCTATGCAGTTCAAACCTGGGGAGTTCAGGGTCAACTCTGTAGACAGGTATTACGCAGAAAGGAGGAGGGGCCCGTCAGTGTCTGCGCCTGCGCCTGCGCCGCCAGCTGCTGATGTCGGGGGCTCTGCCACTTGCAGGCAGGGGGCTGGAGGGTTGTCCTACGGGTCATGGAGCTGGGCACCAGCAGCAATGAGATCCGAAAGGGACTGAAAAGGAGGAGCAGGCTGCTGCTGAAAAGGCGGTGACCAAGGAGGAATGTCGGGGTGAATGGACTGCGCCAGCTTCCGAGATCGTGCAGGTGCCTCCGTCCTGGGGCGCTCAGCCGCCGCTGAAGACCGGTCTGTGGCTCCCACAGCTCAGGCCCCTGAACGGGCTCAGAACAGCTGCTGCGTGGGGGTTCAAGCTTTCCTCTCCAGACTTTTAGACAAAAATGGAAATAAAGTTGATGGAAAATAAAGTTTCTGAAAAAAACCCAGAGAGATGAGCATGGGGGGAAAGTGGCCAGGAACAGGATGTATGAAAATAATAAATGTATGCGTGTGCGGAGAAGGGAGCATCCATCCCCTTTGCCTGCGGAAATCAGGAAAGAGGACATGAAAGAAAAGACATCGGGGCGGAAGGATGGATAAGTTTGGGCAGGCACAAGGGCACGGAAGAAGTACGCCTATCGGGGTGACAGGATAACAAGGGTCAAGGCAAGAAAAGAAAACAGCAACGCAAAAAAAATGGTTTGGTTAGAATCCCTCCAATTAGGAGACCCTGGTCCCCTCCCAGAAAGCCTGGGCTGTCTCTGTCTTTGTGCTGAACAGATCCCAGATCTGTTTTCTGAAGCTTCCGGGACCTCGCCTTTGAGATCACAGTTCCTTCTGCTGGAGAGACTTAAAGATAGGTCTCACACACACACACTAAATTCCCCCATCCGGGCCATACAGCCCTCTCGCCTCGACTCTTGCTTTTCTTTTCTTTTTTTTTTTCGAAAGATTTTATTATTTGAGAGAGAAGAGAGTGAGCACAAGCAGGGGCGAGGGGTGAAGGCAGAAGCAGACTCCCCACCAAGCAGGGAGCCTGATGCAGGACTCCATCCCAGGACCCCGGGATGGCGACCTGAGCTGAAGGCAGATGCTTAATGGACTGAGCCACCCAGGCGCCCGCCTCAGCACTTTCTTAGATGCTGTGTTTTTTGCATCTCTTCTAAATGCTCTCTGGTTTGCAGTTCCCCTTCACTGCACGTGACTTTGAACACCTGACACTCTGGACCGGACAAGGTGCTGCAGGCACTGGAATGATGAAGAGGAATGGGATGTGTCCACGTCCGTTGTTCTAAGATTTTAAGTATCTGTCATCCTAGCCTGACATTGTTTCAGTGTTTAGATTGGTGACACCACAATGGTAACCCCAGAGTTCACTGTCAATAAGTGCAAATACATCTCTTTTTATTGACTTGTTTCCATGTGATACGTGTGCTGGGTCATCACTAGTTTATGTCATGTTGGCATGTGAATTAGAAAAAGTCGCCCTCTCTTGGGGCACTCAGGAAAAAGGCATCCCTGTGGGCTGATGTAGGCAATGGCCGCAGCGTGGCAAACAAAACAGGGCTGGGTTTGGGCCCTAGTTTGCTCCCTCGCTCTGGAGCTTTTGTGCAGTGCACATACCTCCCAGCTGAGCTCTGAACTTGATGGTGTCCTCTTACTATGTTGGTAAAATGTTTTTCTTCCCTCCCTCCCTTTTTACTTTCCTTCTCTCCTTTTAGCTTTAGAATAAAGACTTACATTTCCAGTCCTTACATTTCATTTTGTTATAATATATCCATTTTTTTCAGCATTTCAAGACAGTTTTGCCCTCTCATTTGCATATATTTGCATCTCTTCTGCATCCTGTTATCCGTCAGCTTGATGAACTTTCACTTTCCTTGTGCTTCTGAATTTTCTGTTTCTGCCTTTCCCTGCTGTAAGTGATATTTAAGTAACTATCTTTCAAGCTGAGAACTTAAAATTCTCTCTAGACTAAGGGTTCAAGAAAATGGACATCTTCTGAAAAGTTCTGTCTGATTTGCTTTGGAGATTAGCAGAAAAATTTAAAAAATGAAAAGATCTAAGGTGATAAGAGACAAAAGTTAAATAAATAACCTCAGCATTCTCACGGATACTGTTTTAGTCTCTGGCTCCCAACCACTGTGTGTAGGGGAAACTCTGCTAGACTTCTGCTTCCTCCTTTAATTTTTGTAAGATTGTTGCCATCCGCCCTCTCTGTTTCCAGGGGTGGCCTTGATGGTGCCCACTAATCTCTGGGTGGGCGCTGGGGGATTCACATAGGGCAGTGAGTGGACAGCTTGGAGGACTGCAGGGAGCAGATCCTGGGCTAGACGCTTCCTCTTACCCTCTATCACTTACTATTCAGATCAGTCCTGGGAGCTAATGTATCCCATTGTACGGAGAGGTAAACTGAGGCTCAAAGAGGTGCGTGATCTGTCCAGCTTCTAAGTGACAGGTCTCCTGGTTCCAGGTGTGAGCTCATGTTCACTACTTGAAATATTTGGTCCATTGAAGTTCACTTGTGCTCACTTTTGCCCAATTCTTGAAACTTTGATGTCCCAGACTGGAACGAAGTAGACCCATTGTCAACACTCACGGTGACGGCAAAGTCACCCATCACGGCCCCCAGTCTCAGTGTGACTGTAGCTGTGGTTTCTCTATTTGGAACAGGAGATAGTATTTTGAGTATCATATCCAAGGAATGAGGCAAGAGCTTTCTGAGGGTGGAAGTGTGGGGAAGACAGTGAAGAGTGTGTGTCTGCATTTCTCAAGCTCAGCACACACTTCAACACGCGTGGGCTGCGACCCGTGTAGTCCGCTGAAAATGCTGGGGAGAGTAAGACCTACAATGGGCCCTGGAGGAAGTTGGCCTTTTTTGTCGGTGAGACAGATGAACTCTGAAGTTAGAAGCTATTTCTGCCACTACTACCTTTTTCATAGGATTTCTGGTTTATGTATTTCTTCCATCTTAATTCAGACTCTAGCTTTCTTGGAAAGACTTCCCAGATTCACCTCTCCTCTGGGCTCAAATAGGCATGTGCTCGTGTTGTTACTGTTACTCTACCCTGCAGGGTTTGGAGAGAACACCAGGGATGTGCAAAGGGACCTGGGTCCACTCCCTCATCCCATATCTTCTTGGGTAGGTGAGTGTGCTTCTGCTCTGGTGTCCTCTCCATTCACTGCAAACGGAGGGTAACAAGTGTCCTTTACAGAACAGTCGTAAGAATCAAGGGAGAGAAGATACGTGAGATCACGCACCACACGTTATCTGCTTTATGGTAGCTGGTCATTAAAGATTCGTTTTCCCCTTTTCCCCATATCTTTATTTCCCCATTTATTAAAAACTTCATCTATCATTTCTAATTCCTCCTCTGCCTCCAAGAGGCTGAGATTCTGACAGATGGTTATTCGATGGTTAAACAATAGTTCTCATGTGTCTGTTTTGTTTTTCCAGGAATATTATAAGTTTCTTGAGAGCTGTTATAAGGTTGACATCCCCCGTGAGGGTCAAGGTAGTGGAGGAGGGCTCTCCATAGGTATCTAGTGGCTATCATTCATGTATGTGTCATTATAGATCCATCGTGTCCATTTGTCTGGTTTGTCTATCATGAAGTCCATCTGTTTGTCCATCATGAAGCCCAGACTCTTTGAGACAGTCTCCTGGCCCCATCATTTTGGTACCGTGCCTGCTACTCTTGTCCGAAGGGGTGTTTGATAAACCTCTAGTGTAGATGTGAATTACCAACTATTCTCCACCTTGGGTCATGTTTTCTTTACACACCAACTCTAGAATTACTTATATTCACTCTAATTAATCTTCCGCAGAGACTTCAGGTTAAAGTGAAACCTTCTTCAGATATCCCGTTCTGATAATGACATGATTCCAAGAGGTCGTCATTTTATCTATCTGATATATTCATGAAGAGTGCACCCATGAGCTGTTGAAATTTAAGTTCTTGCCATAATTGAATTTCAAATCTTATCTCTCTGTTATAATCTGATACAGTCCTACTGTGCTTTGGCTCCGAATATAATAAGAATCACATTTCAGGAATCCAGATTTGACCTCAAGGGATAGTTATACTCTTGCTAACGAATGGTGTGTGTACACTGAACTCTTTCGAAAAAGTGTAGTCAAATGGGCCTCAAGCCTCTCATTCTTTGAAAACTCATTATGGTACATACTAAATACAAAACAAACAGCCCATCTCTTGTTATTAGAAATCCTCCCTGGGGCCGAGTGAGATAAATATTTAAAAAAAAAAACGATTCCCTGCCACAGCACAGAAAACTCAATTCCATCAGCAAACACACACTCGCATATTGTTTTCATAGACCACAGATATGACGAAGGGATTATAGCATCTCCTTGTTTGTACTCAAATCGTAGAAGTACTACCTCCTTAAATGAGATCTTATTCCCTGTTAACAATTTAGTTAATAAGTAGTTACATTAAACCTCTCCTAGCACTTAACACTCGATTTAAGTGGGCCCTTGGCCCCTGGGAGTCTCGAAGATATTTCTGGAGACTTCAAAAAAAAAAAAAAAAATCTAAAGTTTAGGAACAGCTAAGAAGAGTGCTCTCACATAGGAACTTTTTTTCTTTTCTTTTCTTTTTTTTTTCTTTTTAAAAGACTAGTTAGAAGTTTGTTGGAGAAATAATCAAGCTGCAGATTATGTCTCTAAATTGCCTTGAAATCAGCCCATTTCTGTCAAAGCTGATTCTGAACTCTTCGGCTTCTAATGGCTATAACTGATAGCTTAAAAAGATTGTGGTGTGTGTGTGTGTGTGTGTGTGTACTAGATATTAAAACAAGTGGTCTTGAAGTAGTCTGAGATATTAAGGGTTAAATTATGCATTTAAAAAAAGATCTTATTTATTTATTTAAGACAGAGACTGTGTGAGCTTGCACAAGTATGGGAGAAGGGCAGAGGCAGAGGGAGAGCAGACTTCCCAATGAGTAGGGAGCCCAACATGGGGCTCCATTCCAAGCCAGGATCATGAACTGAGCCACAGGCAGATGCTTAACCTACTGAGCAACCCAGATGCCCCTAAATTATGCACTTGAATAGTGAAGCATGCTTAACTCCAGGTTCCTAAACAAAGAAATGAGTTGTCTTTATTAGATAAAAGAAGGAAAAATCCTGACTAACCCCCATCTCTCATCCTTCCCTGCTCTCATGACCTGATCATTCTTCCCAAGGAGGGAGCAGGCTAGAACTTTGAAGATCCATGCCTTTTGGGTCATGCCCTGCTTGTCCTGGTCACCCATGGTTTGGAATCCTTCGCTCGCTCTGTCTTACAAGAAAAAAATTTCAGGGTCGAGATATGGTCATTTATTGCTTATAACCAACTCTGTGATTAGGAACTATCATTTTTCCCATTTTATAGATGAGGAAATTGAGGCTTAGGCTCAATAATTTGCCTCAGGTGCTACATACTGAAGCTGAAGGTTAAAAAAAGTGAATCTTGCTTCAAATCCCTGATTGCAACCGTTTTGTCACAGGTGACACATAAGATGTTTGAATCGAATTTTCCCTGACCACCTTCCCCAGAAACACCTGCTCTTATGAATTTTCCAAGTCTTCATTTTTATTGTGGGATTTAAAAAATACAAGTTATATCTCACTGTATGTTTTAATCTGTAACTTGGCTTTTAAATGTAAAAACACGTGGTAGAGATTTTTAGTTCAGCTCAAAGGTGGGGCTTTATTATTATTTTTTAAATGGTTACACAGTGTCCTATGTTATGGACCGACATTAGAATATTCAATCGCTTTTCTCCCAGAAAATGGTGATTAAACTTTTTTTTTTTTTATAAAACTGAAGTGTTACAATAAACATCCTTATGTGGGCTCCCTATGCAGACTCCGCATTATCTTTAAAAGGACAATATGCTAACATTCTGTAGTGTGGTCCCGAAAGCACTCACTAACTTTCCTCTTCTTATCTTTCCAACAGAAGAAATTCAGTCAGAACCTTAGAAAAGTTGTCTAAACAGGCGATTGATTGGTTTTTACATGTGATCAACTGATTGATTGATTTTTACATTCTTGCCCTTTACCGCCATAGCGTGGCAGAGTGCATCTGACCCAACTCAAGACCCAACACAGGGCCACAATGAGGTGAAGCCTTGCTCTTGGCTAAAAGCTCACTGGTTTCTTTTGCTGGGAGGAGAAAATGACCTGGCAAGGGATTTCCTCCACCATGTCAGTTTCGGTCTCCCCTGAACGCTGGCCTGTGACCCGTCTCCTGTAGGAACCACTTTTGCTTGGGAAGAAACCTGTGTAGTATAGGCATCTTGTGTATGTTCTGTATTACCCAAGGAAGACTGGCTTCTGGCCTTCTCCATCTCACTGGTGGCCGGTTAAGAAGCAGCACCAGTGGATTTGCTCCTTGTGATTTCACTGAAATGTGCAAGCAGACCCTTGGCTTCTTTTGAAAACACATTTTCATGGAGAATCACACGTTTCCATTCTATATCTTCACCCCAGAAAATTTTCAACTTTCACTAAAATTTTTTTTCACCCAGTGAACAACTTTTCACATTGGATGGGTCACTTGCTAAAGCACTTCCCTAAAGCATTCTTTAAAAATGTCACTGTAAAGAATAAAGAGGACTTCTTTATACTGTAAATCTGAGCTAAGGGTAGAGCTTTGCCTCCTACTCTTTAATTTATCTAAAACTGCTTCTTAGGACCTTTGACTTTCTTAGGTACTGTCACCTCTTTGTCACGAGTGCTAATACCACTAACTTTCTAAAAACTAGCTAATTTGGCCATCTCTCCTCTTTTAAGAAGGACAGTTTGCTTTGCTTTTATGTCACTCAGGGCTTTGTCAATCTAGTAGAATATTCTAGTACCTTAGATTTGGTCATTTCTTTTTAGAGAGGCATAGAATTTGCATGTTTTAGCGATCATTTACTTTCCATACAAAACTGGCTACAGGGGTCCCCGAAGGATGAGCTCAGCTCCTGTCACTTGGGTCAGCGCTGTTCCATCCCCCTTCCGATGAGCGGAGTTACTGAGCCGGAACTTGGTGAACGGTTACCTTAGAAGGAGACCCAAGCTCGTTTGGCCAGTGGCTAGGATTTTCTGAGGGGGGAGAATGGGGCTTCAGAGAAGGAAAGAGTCGGTGGGGATTATGACACACAGTGAGCCCTAAACAGAAGTAAAGGACTCCTACCGGTTGTGGGGGCTGGTGGGTATTGAAGGCACCTAGAGCCGTACTGGGACAGTTTTCTCTTACCAGGGGGATGTATTGGAGGGCTAGAGGCACGGAGAAAAGGAAGCAAGGCAGGAGGAAACAGTCAAGGAGCAGACACGACTGTTAACGCCCCGTTTAGGAGGCAACACCACATCCTAGAGAAAAGGGAAAGGGAAAAACAACAAGAAAAATGCTGCTTCCAATAACTTCGTTTTTAAAAATCTGTCCCGGGGCTCCCGTGTAGGTGAGCATTTTCCCTTCAGTACTGACGATATTGTAATTGCGATTGATAGATCTATTTTCCTCCAGCTCGACCACGAAAGGAAATGATTAATGATCATGACTTTGAGGAGATTAGACATTCCCAGAATATTCTTCTCATGACTGGCCTCTGTGCTTCAGGCCCCAGTGACCTCCGCCACTTTTGGACAGGGTTCGAAGGCCGTTCCCGAGAGCACAGAGTGCTGTGTCGGGGTGTGAATGTGGGCTAAAAGTAAATGTTCCTTTAATTAGTATGAAATCACGAGTCCGATGGTGCAAAGCATGGCCTTTCGGGCCACTCCAGATTCTTCATTATTGGGCTCTTTGGCCCCAGGATTCTCTTTTCTCAATTTCTCTTTCCCACTGAGCCTAATGGGCAGGATATAGTGTATCCTGTATTCACCAGTTATGGGTTTTGAGGTAAAATTTAAAAATGAAACATGGCTTCTCTGAGACTCTGGGTAATTGAATTTATCGATTTGCTTTTACCCTGTGGTCAAACACTTTGATTTATCTACCTTTTCAATCTTCTAATTTTGGCACCAAATGGAAGCGATAGACAAATGAGCTCCGAAAGGAGGGCACCAGCCCGGGCCTTTTTCCGTCCCCTTTTGGGCTGTGTAGGGGGAAGGGGCTGATGGGAAGAGATGACCTCCAGAGGTCATGACAATGCATGGGACTGACAGACAGCAGGACCCCGACGAGGAGGGAGCAGCGAGGGGCTGCTCAGTTCTGGAATGTGCTTTGTGGGGGCGCAAGGGGGGAAATCCATTCTGCCCCCATGTTTTCTCCTGCCAAGTCCCACAGCATCTGAGATGTCAAAATTTGAGACGACCTCTCCTAGGGTGAGCGCCTTTGCCCCTGTGTCCTTCCCGAAAGAGGGAAAATGAAGATGCTGGAATATATTGTCATGAATGCTTTGGTGTGAGTTTATTCCTCAGCCTTGGTAGCTGAGAACATGGAAAGTATTTAGAAATGGGTTCACAAAGCGAAAGCAGCCCCCTGTTTTTGTAAATCAAATCTCCTGGGAACACAGCCGTGGCCCTTGGTTTAAATATTTTCTGTGGCTGCTTTTTGCCCTGTAGTACAGGACTGAGTAGTTAAGAGAGAGACTACACAGATCTTGAAGCCTGAAATATTGATTATCTGACCCTTTACAGGAACACTATGCTGCCCCTTTGACCAAAGTTGTGATCTCTGATAGGGTAGCCCCTAGTAATTTGTGCCTCTTCAATTGTAAGTTCCTTAAATTAAATATAATGAAAAATTCAGTTCCTCATTTGCCCTAGCCACAGTTCAAGTACTTATTAGCCACTTGTGGCTCGTGGCTACCATTTGTGCAGTGTGATATAGAACATTTTCATCATTGCAGGAAGTTCTGTTGAAACTTAGGTATTAGTTAGTAAGTTATACATGAACATATATTAATCCTTTATATGGAATCCACTCACAACCCAAACATATCACGTTCTTTGATCTACATCACTTTCTTTGATCCAAGGTAAAAGTCATGTCAGGGAGCGAGAGCTAAACTCATTGACTGTCACTGGCCAGTATGGTATGTGTTGTCCCAGTAGTGATTGTCCATTGGGAATTCCCTCCAGGACACTCGTGATCTGATTTGTAAAAGTGATTATTTTCTTTTTCATATGTGAGCCTAAAAGCTATAGGCATTCTAGTAGTTTCCACATATTTCCTCTGGCTCCCGCATTCACAGTTCTCGCTGGCCTTTTGGGGAGAGGAACAGACTCCTTGGACCAGGAACTGGACTTCCCTCGCTCAGCAGGAAGGTCACTCCAGACTTCAGCATGAGAACCCAGGGCTGTGCCCTAGATGAGAGCTCACCCGCTTCCAAGGGGAGTATTGGAGACATCCTTGTTGCTAAAAGTGAGCTGCTTTCCTGAGGAAAGATGGTTGAGGCTGGGGGAATCACTGCCTTTGTTCTTGGCAAAGTTTTGGCTTTCTGTGAGACAACTTGTCATCTGTGTGGTTGAAGGTGGTTATAGGCATGTCCAGGTTTCACGGTGTGAGAAGGGGAGCAAGTATGGAGGTGGTAGGCCCACTCCACAGAGGCCTCGGCCCAGCTGTTAGCTCCTTGCCTGCGCACGGTCCAGTGGCCTGGACAATGATGCCCAACTCCAAAGCGGGCTGGAAGCGCAGCCTAGACCTGTATGGAGAAGTGGGGAGTGGCTTTGGGGAGACCGCCGACTCTCTCCTTTGTATTTTTTGTTTGGCTTTCAAATATCAAGTCTCTACAACCACCCAGAAAATGTATCATTTCTTTTTTTCCTTTCCTTTTCTTTTTTTTTTTTTTTAAAAAGATTGGTTTATTTGAGAGAGAAAGAGAGATAGAGAGAGAGAATGCATGAGTGGGGGAAAGGGCGAGAATTTTCAAGCAGACTCCTGGCTGAGTGTGGAGCCCCATGTGGGACTACACGAGCGCTCCACATGGGGCTCGATCCCAGCACCCTGAGATCACGACCCAAGCCCCCCCAAAACCAAGAGCCAAATGTTTAACTGACTGCGCCACTTAGGTGTCCCTCTTCTTTTTCCTTTCTACCTTCCTTTCTTCCTTCAAAACAAAAAATATTCCAAGAATGAAAGGGAATTAGCTTCTTCACTTTTTAATTATTAGTTTAAAAAAATGACAAATCCCCATACACAGATACTGAGCTGAAAACGTATTACATTTCTGCAGGAAATGAGCCCTTTCTGTAAGACTGCTAACCTCTCTGCCATGGGAGGTATTTGGTGATTTTCTGGAGCAGGGGTACTGTGGGATAGCGACCCTTGTCATCCTATCTTCAACAGCCGGAAACAGAGATTCAACCGGAATGTTCTTCAGAGCCCATCAGCTGTGTGCGGGTCCCGGAGCTGCTCATTACTTTGTTCCCTTCCTTCCACTACAGCAGCTCCTAGTCATGACAACCAGTGGGGCTAATTGACGTGAAAACTCAGCCCCAAATGTCCAAGCTTCCCCCAAACAATTGCTGGATTGTTCCGGGACCTGCTGATACAACGAGCCTCCCGCTGAGAAGTTTGGCCCATAATTAGCAAGCAGCAGCTGTCAAGCCCATCAGATGGTTTTAGGTGATGAAGCCAAGGAGACAAAGAAATTTCTTCTTCCTCTCGGGCAGGGAAGACAGTCCCTATTTGAGTGGAGCTGACAGTTATGTAAAGGAAACTAAGTGAATTTGGCTTCCATTTCACACTCCTGCTTTCCAGACGGATACCGAACCTATGAGGCTCATCTCTCAAGCCTGGTTCCCTCACCCCCAGCTGATGGGGCGACAAAGTCTTAATGAAGCTCGGGAAAGGCAAGAAAGGCTGCGGGCTGGAAACCCCATCTGCTCTACGCTTGAATAACCCTTGAAGACCTCTGGGAATTTTCAAAACGGAGTGTGTTTTGCTCTCCCTCGACCCTGAAAGAAAGTTCAAAATGGGATAGTTTTCACCTTGACATTGACTTTTTGTATTTGGGGAAATGTGAAATGATGTCGGGTGAAAAAAGAGTTGGTGCTGGATACTTGTGATTCAAATAAAGGTAGATTTTCTTCTGTTGTTTACCTGCATTTAACGGAAATGTCCTGGTGTGAGGGCAAGAGCCGCAGATGAGGAGAAACTGGATGGAAGCTGTCTGATTTCTAGGAGCCTCGGCGGTCTCACCTGTACCTGGGAATATTCGTTAGATACTTAGAATCTCATCCAACTCCAAAAATATGTGAGTAGATGGATAGTGTCCTTTTTTTTGTTGTTGTTTAAGATTTTATTTATTTATTTGTCAGAGAGAGAGGACAAGCAGGCTAAGTGGCAGGTAGAGGCAGAGAAAGAAGCAGGCTCTTCCCTGAGCAAGGAGCCCGATGCAGGACTCAATCCCAGGACACTGGGATCATGACCTGAGCCGAAGGCAGCAGCTTAACCGACTGAGCCACCCAGGTGTCCCGATGGATAGTGTCCTTAACCAAATATTGTAACATACATGGTTACGTTCTTGAAGTGGTTTCATATAAAATCTCTCTTTATAAATACATATTAATGTTTATATGCTTATATATATGGATGTGATAAAGCTTTATGGGTACACTGATATATTAGCTATTGTCCTCATATGTCAATACCAGTTAGAAATACATGAGTTCAGCAGTGCCTGGGTAGCTCAGTTGGTTAAGCGTTCGACTTCTGATTTCAGCTCAGATCATGATTGCAGGGTCGTGAGATCTGGCTCCAGGCTGGGCATGGAGCCTGCTTAAGATTCCATCTCTCCCTCTGCCTTCCCCCCTAAAAGAAAAAGAAATACCTGAGCTCAAAATGTGATTCACAGGGGCGCCTGGGTGGCTCAGTGGGTTAAAGCATCTGCCTTCGGCTCAGGTCATGATCCCGGGGTCCTGGGTTTGAGCCCCACATTGGGCTCTTCCCCACTCAGTGGGGAGACTGCTTCCCCCCTTCTCTCTGCCTGCCTCTCTGTCTACTTGTGATCTGTCTGTCAAATAAATAAATAAAATCTTAAAAAAAAATGTGACTCACATGTCTCTGGGTTGAATGAGAATGGGAATGAGTTACTGAGCATTACATACACTGATATCCACAGAGTCATTGTCATTAATATCATTATGCTCATACCTGTGAGAATTATAACACTACAAATAAGTTACCGAAAAAGCAGAAATTCTGTTGACACTTTATGTGTGCTAAAGGAACTGTGATGGGGAACCTCTCAAGAGAGGAAAAGTCCCACTTGCTTTGACTCTCACTGTAAATTTAGTTCTTAAAAAGCCTGCAGCCGGGGCGCCTGGGTGGCTCAGTGAGTTAAAGCCTCTGCCTTCAGCTCCCAGGATCCCAGGGTCCTGGGATCGAGCCCCGCATCTGGCTCTCTGCTCAGTGGGGAGCCTGCTTCCTCCTCTCTCTTCCTGCCTGCCTCTCTGCCTACTTGTGATCTCTCTCTCTGTCAAATAAATAAATAAATGTTTATAAAAAAAAAAGCCTTCAGCCAATTGTGTCATTACAGAATTGGGAGAAAACATGCAGTGCATAATTGTTCATTGTTTATTATACTTTCCAAACCATGCCATCTCTTGGTAGGCTTTAAATTGTAACCAGGTGAAATGAAATCAAACCGCTGGCATCAACAGCACATGGGCACCTGTGGGCTGAATTGAATATGAATATGTATTTGGGAATTTTGTTTCTATTTCCTTCTGTTTCAGATTATCTAATGGCACAAAGTAACAGCTGCTGCATGGCCTCTGGGAGAATGTAGTGAGGCAAAATATCTTATTTATACATCTTATTTAACGTAGAAAATAGCCAATTTGCAGGCTAAAGGAATAAAGTTTTCCTATTTTTAAAAAAAAATTTTTTTTAAAAATTTTTTGAGATAGCAAGCAAGCTAGCACATGTCCATGAGCTGGGGGGTGGGGCAGAGAGAGAATCTTAAGCAGACTCCATGCTCAGCACAGAGCCCTCTGTGGGGCTCGATCTCACGACCCTGAGATCATGACCTGAGCTGAAATCAAGAGTTGGACGCTGAACTAACTGGGCCACCCAGGCGCCCCTAAAGTTTTATTTTTCAATTAGTGCATCTTTTATAATCTAGACTGTTAAGAATTGTAATGCTACTGATGGGATAAGTTAACGTAGCTATTCAGGAAATAAGTCCTTCTATTATTTTTTTCCCCATTATATTCCCGGCTTGTATCACTTGCCTGTGACACATAGAAGACTTTCGGTCAATATTTGTTAAGTAGAGTAATTAAAGAACAAATGAATGAATTTGGGAAGAGTTCTCTGTGAACCTGAGAGTTACATTTTTGTAAACCTGTCCGAGACCAAAAAGATGAAGAACATCTCATCTCTCTGGGGACTGTGGGAAGGAAGTGTTTCCTTGTCAGCTCAACCGAGCCCACAAAGTTGTCAGTCATGGAGGAGATCCAGATTCACTCACTTGGCCTCTCTAGAGACAATCTGCAGGATTGTGCTGGAATCTGGACATCCATCCTGCTTCTCTCTGAACCATGCAATTTAATATCCCTATTGGGACTAAACAATATTTGTTTTTTTTGATCAATTATCTCCAACTGTTTGCTGAATACCCCCCATGCATTGGGCACGGTGCTAAGTTCTAGAAATTCAGAAATGAATGTCATAGGTCATGTACTTCTTTTGGGGAACTCTCAGCTTGTTACAGGAAAAAAAACACATAAAGAGACTCAGGGATGAGCAAAAGATCTAGAACCCAGCTCTGACATTTTCTAGCCACATGGTTGTGACTAAATACTGTTTCAGTTTCTTCAGGAACAAAGTAGGAAGTGGCATACACACGTATTACTAGTAAATGGTATATTTGAACTCTGATCTCTTGGAATTCCAAGTCTTCTGTGTCCTTTCTATTGGGTATAGCTGTTTATTATTATTGTTTTTTAATTAAAAAAAATGTATTTGTTTATTTGAGAGAGTGAGTGAGCGAGACAGCAAGCAGGGGGAGGGGCAGAGGGAGAGGCAGACCCCCTGCTGAGATGGGAGCCCAATGCTGGGCTCAATCCCAGGACCCCAAGATCATGACCTGAGCCGAAGGCAGAGGCTTAACCCACTGAGCCACCCAGGTGTGCCTCTGTTCTGTACAGCTGTTTAAAGCAGAATGCGACGGAAGGATTTTACTACCATGTTTTGGTCCCTTCGGTTCCAGTTGGCTCCCCATCACCTCCTGTGCCCAGAGGACTCCAGGCTGGCTTTTCTGATCATTTCTGCATTTCTGCTTCTTGTTGTTTTATAACAGGATTTCTCTTGTTCTCCTTCTCCGCCTCATTGTAAAAACAGAACATAGTCTTACTTTCCTAGCCTCCTGTATCCGTAGTGAATTTACAGCTTGTTTGACATTTCTGATTCTTTTCCATAGTTCCTGGAAACAAAAGTGAAGGAAGGCTTGTGTGTGTGTGTGTGCATGGTGGGTTTAAAAGTTGGGTGTGAGAATGGGCGCCTTTTGGGCTTGTTTCTTCGTTTGGTCTTCCCCTACGGGTCCAATTTTTTTTTTTTAAGATTTTTATTTATTTATTTGACACAGAGAGAGAGATCACAAGTAGGCAAAGAGGCAGGCAGAGAAGGGGAGGCAGACTCCTCACTGCGCAGGGAGCCCAGGACCCTGAGATCACGACCTGAGCTGAAGGCAGACACTTAACGACTGATCTATCCAGGCGCCCCAATCCCATTTTTTTTTAAGCCACAATTGTTGTTGTTATTTTGTACAAAGGAAAACCAGGTATATTGTGGAGAAAAATGAGACGTGAAATAAGTGTCCTGGGGTGAAGAGCATTAGATATATAGAGAGAGAGGAGAAGGACTTATGAAGGAATGGGAGTGAAGACACTGAGAATGTTGCCTTTGAGGAATGAGGTTGATCAATGTGGTAATTAAAAAAAAAAAAAAGTCTGCAAATTTCTTGATAGTACTCTCATTGGGAGGCGGGGTCTATGTTCTCTCTCCTGAAATCTGGGTGGGCTTGTGACTCGTTTGTAGCCTGTAGAATACTCCATGATTTCCACGGCTAGGTGGAAAGTGCAATGCAGCTTTCCCTGTGCTAACTGCGACACCCACTGCTGGAGCTCTGAGCTGGCCGGAAGCCCAGGCCACCTGGAGAGGGCACTTGTAAGGACTTGTAAGGTCTCAGTGGACAGCCAACATCAACCACCAAATATAGGAGTGAAGGTGCCTCCAGAAGATTCCATGCCCAGCTGTTGAGTCCACCATAACTGTGGAGTTTTCCCAGTTGAGATTCTAGATATTACTGAGCGGACACAAAACAATTTTCATTGTACTCTGACCAAATTCCTGACCCGCCAAATTTGTGAGCATAAAGAAATGGTTGTTTTCAGCCGTTAAGTTTTGGGGTAATTTGTTATGGAGCAATGGGGCATGGGAATAAGGATGTGGAGAGGGAGGGTGTGACAGCTGGCATGAGGCATTACTCTCCCTTTTCCTTTGGCACCACATATTCGGCCACGGATGGTTTTGCCCTGAATAAACACTGGGGCAAAAAAAGAAAATTGGGGATAAACGTCCATAGAGGCCTTAGCATCAATTTCAAGGGGAAGAAGGCGATAGAGAGGAAGTTCCTGTGGCCAACGGCTCCAGGCAGCCATTTTAGGCAACCCAACACAAATCCAAGGTAAACAAATCGGTGGGTACCTCTACAAAAGTTCCTTTATAAAGAACCAAAGTTTCAGGAATGGCCACTCTATTTTTGTAAACGTGGAGATATTCATCGGTTTCCTGGTCCAGATTTTTCAGAAGGTGTGTTTCTATAGGGACTGTGGGAAGGGTCATTCTCTTGAGAATCTGATAGCAGAGAGGGATGGCACATGGGAAATTAAGTCAGGGATCGTCTGTCCAGGCCGAGTTAGGTCCATGGAACCGAAGCCGAGGGAGCGGCTATCATCCAAACCCGGAGCCGAGCCCTGCTATTGGGTATTGGCGCTCCAGAACTCTCCATCTCGAGGTACATGTTTCTCACAGGGCACCAAGATACCCCGCTGCACAAATAAAGAGACAAGAAGGATTCAGTGCCCACTATCCCCAGCATGAAGTTTTCCCCAGGATATAATTTATAAATTAATCTTTTTTTTTTTAAAGCAAGAAAATGATCTCAATGAGGGGAGAAAGGCCTCCAACCCATTAGATTTCTTAGATTGTTCTTATGAATAGAACTGTTTTTCTAATTTCTTCCCTGAGTTTGTGTATGATATATTATTACACCAGAATGTGAAACCAGCCAAATGAGCCCCAGGAAAGAAATGTTGCTCCAAAGTAAATATAGGAACTTGGATAGTGCCATGTGATCAGATATCTTGCAAATAAGACACACAATTAAAAAATCATCGTATATGACATTGGGAGTTACAGATTATATGAGATAGTCCCTCCCCTACGCCGAAGTAGAAATCTGATATACTTATTGAGCCTTGAGAAGAATTCTGGGAAAATGGAAGGGAGGAGTGAGTGATTATGTAGAAACGTGGCAGAAAAGTAGGGTTCGCAGAGGAGCGAAAGCAGATCATAAATCTTGAGTAGAGCGAACGTTCAGCAAACCGTTGCAGCCGCATGAAGGGATATGACATTTGTGGACAGGAGGCAATTCTCAAATGTTAGTTAGCCCCCGTCGAAACAAAACTGCCCGGTTCAATTTGATTAAAGCATGCGTATGTATTTAAAGGGATCTTCTCAAGGAAAGGAAATGCAAAGAGAAATGGCAGTCTCCTTATTTTAAGTGAAACATTAAATTTCCACTCAATGAAAGAATTAAGGATGAGGTGGTATTTTTTCTTTTTTTTTTTTTAAACCTTGCTGTACCGTGGCTTTTACTTTGCAAAATGTACAGTTTAAGAGAAGCATGAATACGTTTACCTTTCCATAGCATTAGAAAAATAAGTATAGCGTAGGGAAATGGAAATCTATGAGACAATAAAACAAACTATGAGAATCTTACTGCATGGCTTAGAATAAGTAATTGCCTGGGATTGGAAAAATCGTTTTGGTAAAACCTTTTTATATTGTGATATTATTTTACTTTAAAGAGCCAACTTAGACAACTTGGGATATACACTTAGGTAAAATGTTAGGAAGGGGCTGTCTTCAAATGAAGATCATTTGGTGCAAAAGGATATTCAAAGATTTCCTTAAAAAAACCATTTTCTAAGGGTTTCCTCTGGAGAAAAGTGAATGTAAATCGCTCCCCCCAGTTTTATGGGGAATGATCCGCTTTGTTCTTCGGTTCATGTAGATGGGACCCTACTTCTCTGACATTGAAGATCTTTACATTTTTAGGGACATTGAAGTTTTTTCCTCCTCTGGGGTCTTAAACATGATTGACAGTTGTCCAGCGAAATTGTGAACCCTGGTCTCAAAGGGCCAAAGACTGAAATGGAGTTCATTTCCGACAGTGATTCTATGGCCTGGCGAATTATCTGAGGAAAAACCTGCGTACTGCCATTTATTGAACTAATTAAAAATAAAAACATAGCTTTGAATACAAAGTATATCTCAAAGCATGATACTATTTAGTTTTTTTTTTCTTCCTTATAAAAAATGTAATCTGATCTTTCTCTTTTGAAGGCTTCCAATGCTCAGTAAATTTTGTTAACTGGTTTACTAAGTTTCCCGATTCTGGGATAGTTCACGTTCAGACTTTCTTATAAGGGTTCACCTTGATATCCTTGTGTCTCCTCTGGTCCCAGATTGGGTTTCCTTATTATAGACCATCCAAAACAGTAGGATCAGTGTTGGAAGAGAGCTTAAAGGGTGATCCGGTCTCATCTCCGCCTTCCAGCAAGTATACTGTAAGCCAGTAACTGAAGATGTGCAGCGTATAGAATAAGAGGCGACTGACTTGAGACCATGGGCAGCTAGCGAGGTCTAGATGAGACGAGACAGAATTATACCGCCTCGCTTCACAATCCAGAAATCCAATATTTACCTGTTTCAGTAATAATCATGCTATGGGGAAGAGGGCACAAACCCATAATGCAGATTTCCATCAGAATGATACCTGCTAGAATTACTTTAGGCCAGGGAGTGTGTTTCCAGCAACCTTTGATTGTGGGCCTCCCACTTACCAGCGCTGTGTGCGGAGGTCCTACAGGCCTTCTAGTCACCTTTTATAGGGGTTTTTAAGAGGATGTTTGAGGTAGGAGATATGCCCCAGCAGTCAGGTCTGTCAAGACCTTATATTCCATCTTTTAATATGGCGTTTGAATGGCTTTACTGGTCTTGGAGAAGTGTGTGACCTTGTGTAATAAAACCATGGGCCTTTGAGTAAAGAGACCTCTCTAGTTTTGACTCATTCAGGATGTCTAAGCGGAGCACTTTTTCATGAAGATTTCCAGTTGTAACCAAGGAGCCCTGAGCTCGTAAGTAAGGTTTTCCCTAAATATTTGTAAGAAAGAGAGACAACCGTGGGACAGATTGTATCTGGTGCCTTGAGTACTTTTGAAGTCTTGGGTAAGACCGGACATTTTGTAGGCTTTCCTTTGTGGGTCAGGGAAATTTTTAACAAGGCAGGGAGCTAGATAAAAGAGAAACCCCAGCCTCATTGGAGATGAAAAGCCTTCAAACTGGGGCGTGCCAGATTCACTGGAGAATACTGCCTCAAAGGAAATTTTCACTTTCTTTTGAAAAATTCATTATTATAAAGCCCATGGTGTGATTAGGCCAATTATGTGATTACTGAGAAACAACTAAAAATAATAAATGCTTGTCTCCTCAGAGGCATATTAATGTCGGGTGACCTTTTTGGTGGAAATTGTGAGATGCGGTTATCCTAACTTCCTGGATGTCTGACAGGTACAACACAATCCATACCCATCAGTTTCTAACTAGGAAAGCTCCTCTCCAGCTATGGTATGGAGAAGAGTTGAGGTTTAAAAAAAAAAAGAAAATTCTTGGGAACATGGAAAATATTTTACATGTGAACTTCAGAAAAAGATCTATTTTTTTTGTTGTTCTGGTTTTGGTTCACCAGAGTGGTCCTGCCCTTTCATAAATGCCAGTTACTTCATTAACCAGCACTGAGCACTGCTTGGACTCTGCTCTGGGCAGGAAGTGCCCCTCCTCACCCCACCCAGGCTAGATCTTATTTTCATGACCAAATCTTGTGAGATCTTGAGGCACTAAATCCACAGCTTTTACTCACTCAGCCCTGGAAAGAGAGCATCAAAACGAGCACAGTTGAAGGCAGGTGACTGGGGATGAAACGTATCTTTTTCTGTCAAAGACCAGCCAGCTCTGGTCTGGTGATGTTTTTCTGACATTCCCCAGATCTTCTTCCTCAGGTCTAGTGTGGTGCCCTGCTGTGCTTGTCATCAGAATATGGTGTACAGTTTTGCTCTTGAGCCAGAAAAACAAGTAAAATACACCCACCCTACTTACCTAGTCAAAATGCACATTGAGCCTAAAATAGTGGCCTACTTTAAAAAGCAAGAAAAGTTATCTTGGATGGACATGAATGTCATGTCCCACAAAGCAAGGAGAACCTCTGTGATCAGACGTGGCTGACTTAAAGAAATGTCATCCCTCTGCAACCCCTGCCCCCACACTTGCATAAAATAAAGAAGTCAAACATAGGCACAGAGTTTTTAAAATCCAGAAAGGGCCTTTTGATTAAAATATACAAAGGAAGACACGTTGAAATAAGAATAAGGACCTGAAAATGGAAAGACCATTTCCACCAAGAAGTCATCCTGGATTTGGCAAGGGTAGCATTGGATATCTTACCCCTATCATAGCCGGTCTTCTGTTTCATGCTGAATGTTATGGCAGAGCCAAAGAAAATAGATTACGTAGGCCTTGATTTCAAAGGTTCAGGAAGCTCAGATCCCAAAATAGAGAGGGAGGAGAATTGAAGCATTTGCAAAAGTCAGATAACTATCAGACCCAATATATGTAAATGGGTCAAATTTCCCTATCACAACAAGGCTAAGCCTTTTTTCAGACCCTTTGTCCAGAAATACTTTCCTCACAGAACAGAGAAATTCACAGAGAGTTGTGTATACATCAAAAGTTTGTAGCTGCAATCACATTTTAATGTGTCCACTTTTTTTTTTTAAAGATTGTATTTATTTATTTGACAGACAGAGATCACAAGTAGGCAGAGAGGCAGGCAGAGAGAGAGAGGAGGAAGCAGCCTCCCTGCTGAGTGGAGAGCCCGATGAGCCTAGAATCATGACCCAAGCTGAAGGTAGAGGCTTTAACCCACTGAGCCACCCAGGCGCCCCTAATGTGTCCACTTTTCAAAAGGAAGTCTATGATGAATCCTTCCTACAGAGAAGGATTATTTTGTCACAGGCAAAACCACCTCTTAGAGATGTGACTTTTGGGTGCTTTTTATGTTCAAAAGGAGGCCCCGCTGTAACAAAGCTTTACTAAGTGGGGAGCTGTTTCTCTGATATGTGGTGATTACTTTCTCTTAAGTCCTTCCATTTAATTTAGTTTAATGCTGGTTTTACTGTTGATTAGGTTTAAGGTACTCAGGAAGATGGAAGTCAGTGGAGGCTATGCCTTGAAGTTGCTTCCAAACGAAAGGAAACATAACATTCAGCTTCTGTGTTTGCTTTATGAATGGATTTCCAGGTCTGTCTGTAACAGCTTCACACACCTTCAGAGACCAGATTTTAATCTATAAGGTATTGAAGATAAGAGGCACACACACGATTCAATCAATAGAACAAATGTAGCCTAACATATAGATGAATTCATCTTGTCTAGACCACTGATAACCATAGTGCTATGTACTTTTACGGAATCGAGAAATCAGGACACTTAGTTCAAAAGTCAATAAAAGTCATATCACTGGGAACCTGAAGACACTCATACATATTTCTGAAGCTTGCAATGAAAACTTGCAGCCTGGTGAAGGGTCTTTTGGAAATATTTCCTTATAAAATCAGTGGCCTGTCTGTCATTCCCAAGACAGGGGATAGGATAATGTTGGGGAGCACAGGGAATGGGGCATTCTCTGCTTCGGGGAACCTGAGCGTGACACCAACGTCAGGGACCCAGGCCACTAGAGTCTGTTGGGGATGAAGCAGAAAGCCACCACATACTTAGCCTCAGAAGGGTATGAGACACAGAACTTAGTTCTGGGGCCAAGACCAGAGAGTTCTGGTACTGGGGGAGAGAAGATCCAAATAAACCAGAATGGATAAGTGGAAGCCATTTTTCTTTGCTCACTACAGACTCACATTTGCAACTGAGAGAGCAGTTTTTCCTTTCAAGGAATCCTGGGTAGAATGCATTCTGTTCAATGAAATCTTAAAAAAAAAAAAAAAAAAAAGTCAAGATCCCTGTGGTAGGTATCGGTCATTGGTTTCCAGTTACTCAACCTTTTTATAAGTCTTAAGGATCCTATAAACTTTGAAAGTTGTAGTAAAATATTTATAGAGCAAGTCAAAGAAAAGTATAAAACAGTAGTCTAGGTGACATTTTGACATGACGAGAATTCCTTTCTACCTCTCTTACTTTTCGATTCGGGAGCGTATAGGTACCTGGCCTGTTGAAATTCCAGCTGCCTTCACCCCATAGACCTGGAGCTCGGTGATTCCCACGGCTGCTATGTTCTTTCACTTTCCTTCTTTCTAGTGTTTACTTTAGAAATCCAGGAGACGATTTTGATGAGAAGTGGCAGTCCCAATTCAGGGTGCCACAGCTGAAACCTCTCAGGTCATTACCCCTTCTGAATTTCCAGGGAAGGGGCATCGGAGCCACGTAACCACTGGGTACGAGAAAGCCTAGAGTAGCAATTGCTGTTGCAGGTTTTTAGGGCAGATATAAAATGGAGGCCTGAGTAGTAAAATCTGCAACCCCAAAGCCCCGAGATGCTCTTTATTCAAGCAGTCATAGGACCCCAGGGGAGCGCCATCTGGAGTAGTCATGTTTTGCCTTTGTGCCTTCGCTCTCCCGAAGCCAAGGCTTAGGGCCCTTCCCTTTCCAGCCAGGGCACGGGGCCTCTGATGATAGGGTGCTGCTCTCCAGCTGCTGCCACCCCACTACACAGCGGCGACTGGCTTTAAGCAAAGGAATCTGGGTTTGTAAACATGCACGGGCAGGAAAACGCTATCGCATATAAATGCGTGCAAAATTCTTCCAGGAAAAACATGTGAGTGTTTTGGAAGTCATAAGGGATTTCCTAAATAACGATGGTGCATGGCAGCCAAGAGGTTTTTGCTCAAAGAAAGTCCAAGATCATAACTGAAAGTGTGTTATGAGGCAAGAAAAGGTCAAGAACCCTCGAGCAAAAATAATGTCTTGTTTGGTCCTGCCACCATAACTCTAGGGGTGAAATTAAGTTCATGTCCCTTTATGCAAAAGTACGCTTCTAGAGTAAGGAGGCAGGTGCTTCAATGGATATGTCCGAAGGAATGCATCTGAATAAACTGGACTTCAAATTAGCCCATGGTGAAGACCCTAATCCTATGACATGCGCTGGCTAAAATTTCTTTTTGTTGTTGCTTCAGCCATTTTTAAAAAAAATTCTTTGTTCAACCCCACTTACCCCCTAGATTTTTTCTTTTAAAGATTTTATTCATTTTTCATTTGAGAGAGGGAGAGAGAACAGGAGCAGGGGGAGGATCAAAGGGAGATGGAGAAGCAGGGAGCCCGATGCGGGGCTCGATCCTGGGACCCTGGGATCGTGACCTGGCAGACGCTTAACTGACTGAGCCACCAAGTGCCCCTCTCCCTAGCGTTTTAAGAGTTTTTATTTTTATTTTTATTTATTTGACAGACAGAGAGCACAAGTAGGCAGAGAGGCAGACAGAGAGAGAGGAGGAAGCAGGCCCCCTGCTGAGCAGAGAGCCCGATGTTGGACTCGATCCCAGGACCCCGGGATCATGACCTGAGCCGAAGGCAGAGGCCTTAACCCATTGAGCCACCAAGGCGCCCCCCCCCCCACTAGAGTTTTAAAAACCATTTTCCCCCTAGACTGTGCTACACACCCCTCCTCTGAGGTTTTGTATATATTACTATTGAAAATATACCTATTTAACTCTGTAATTAGTTATTTTCTGAGTTTATGCCCCACAAAGGAATGTATCCTGGCTCAGAGTAAAAGTGTGCAAAAGAGTGTGTTGGGTGAATGACCTTAAGATGTACTTTGTGAACCATGCAAAAAAATGTGCCTAATATTTTGGATTTCTATGTTGTTTCATACCAAAGTAGTGTCAGCCGATGTGATCACCTATATTCACCAGCTCTGTTTTCAAATGGTTTTTGGTTGACTTTAAGAATCAAATGCACCTTCTTGGTATAAAGATTTATAACCACTGAGACTATTTTAAAAGAATGTGCTCTTGGCTCTGGAGGCAATCCCAAAGGAGGAATTTCCAAAATATTTTGAGCCATGACTGTATCATTGTGTAGTGATGCCCAGTGGAAAAATATTTTTTAAAGCAATAGAACCATTCTGTAAGTGTTACTCAGAGTTACTAGCGGCCGAGAAATCAGCTCGCTGTTGGGGCCGACTTGCTTTGCTTGGGGGAAAATGGACAGAATTTCAATTTGTCCACGAACCATCATTTGTGTAATGAGAGCCATTGTTAATCTGATGTGTTTGATTTACTATAAATCATGTCTGGCTTTAGCAGGGCACTGTCCTGTGGCTTCTCTGAATATGGATTTAGATTTTGGTAATTGTCTCTAAAATTGTTTGAGGGAGACATACTGGCATGTGTGTGTGCGAGTATGCATTGGTTCTGAATGCACGTTCGTTTTGTCAAGTTGTTCGTTTGAGGGCATTGCAAAACCCGGAAGGGAGCCTGACCCCCTCTTCATTTCACACTGGGGAAGACTGGGAAGAGAAATTGAACCAGATTTGGTTAGGGCTCGCTGGGTCAGAGCCCCAGGTGTGGCGTTATTAAGACCTGTAGATGGAAATAAACCATTCATTATTGTGGTTGGTGTTTGGGGCCATAGAAGGTTCCCCTTAAAGGAGTGGGCTTAAAGTTTGCTCTTGTAGGAAGGGGAAGCTCCCTTATCAGTCATCTTGGGGTGAAGGAGGCAGGGCCGGCACTGAGAGCTGTACTGGGTTTGTGAGGCCAGTACTGGGTTTGGGGGTATGAAAGAGATCTGGGGATTTGTTGAGAAGAGGCTGAGCCCAGCGCTCACGGGAAAGTTAACCAAGAAGGATAGGGAGTGTCTGAGGTTGCCTTTGGAGCTTTGAACCCCTAGAGCAGCCACTTTTAATAAGTATGTATTTGTTTCTCTGAGCACAGTTGTGTCCACACTGACTCCTCAGTAAAATTTTATTAAACAATCCGACTGTTCCTCACTGTGCTTTGGGGAATCACAGGCAGAGTTGGTGCCTGTACTTGACTCATGGTAGGGAAGGCAGAGAGGCCTGGAAGAAGCCTTCTCTTTACACACAAATCTTCACTTCAAGCTCAAGGTGTCCCTCAATCAGAGTCCACTTTGGCTAGCGTTTGGGGGGTGACTACTCTACCTCAGCCAACACTCCCAACCAGCTCCTCAGTGGGCATTGTGGGTCATTATGCTTCATTCCTCAACTCTGGGGCTCTCATTTCCTCTCGATCTATTGGGGAGCCTCTCCCATGGGCCTTCCGGTATCGGTGGGTGTCTTCAACCTTGCTGGTCTGCACTCGGGGCCCCGCCCCCATCACTCATTGTTCTGTCTCTTCCTGTCTTCAGCCTTCCTATTGAAGTCTCACCCGTTGGGTGCCTGGGTGGCTCCATCAGTTAAGCATGTATGTACCTTCCACTCAGGTCATGACCCCCGGGTCCTGGGATCGAGCCCAGTATAGGGCTCCCTGCTCAGGGGGAAACCTGCTTCTCCCTCTCCCTATGCCTGGCGCTCCCTCTGCTTGCGCTCTTGCTCTCTCTGTCAAATAAATAAATAAAATCCTAGAAAAGAAATAAAGTCTCCCCCATTCCATTCTGTTTTTTCCTTTACCCATCGTACTGGTTGGAGTCGAAGGTTCAGCTTCATTTGCTTTTGGGAGGTTGAGGGTGAAAGACAGCAAGTTCCCAGTCTGGGCCGTGTAGATGACCCCCTGACTTTTCCACCGGCTGAGGACAACTGCTTCCTAGGGAAACTCTTGAGTGTGATTAAACTGAGTCTTTTTTGTCCACGTTAAGCTGTATTACAAAAGCCTCCCTAGGGTGACCATCAACAAGGAAAAATGCTTGCTTCCCACGGTACTGCCACGAACACAGAAGTCTCTTCAAGTTGGTAACTGTTGGATTTAAAAAAAAATCTCCACAAAACTCATGAGGTGCTTCATAAATATTATCTGGCACATTCCATGTCTCTGGATCTCCCAGGTACCTGGCAGAGTTGAGGAGTTTTGGCGAGGCAGTTTCCCTCTCCCCGCACCTGCCCCCCGAACCCCCGTGCCCCTCGCTGGGGCTCAGGAAACCAACTTGACACAATAAGGTTACATTTTTGGTAGAACTGCGTGGGAAGTGTCATCAGCAACTTTTCAGTGTACAGATTCCCAAACAGGGAGCAGTTTCTGTGGCATTATTTAAGATTTTATTTATCTGAGGGAGAGAGAGAGTATGAGAGAGAGCACGGGACGGGAGAGGGTCAGAGGGAGAAGCAGACTCCCCACTGAGCAGAGAGCCCATTGCGGGACTTGATCCCAGGACTCAGGGATCGTGACCTGAACCGAAGGCAGTCACTTAACCAACTGAGCCACCCAGTTTCTGTAGCATCTTATTAGTTTGGTTGCATTACCAAATCAGAAAATGGTCTGGCCCACTTAAACTGATTCTTCAAAAATAAAGGACAATTCACAGACATTTTCACTTTGTAAGAAACTCTTTGGAAACACCATGTCCTAGGAAGGGATTAGGATTGCCTGGTTCCGGCTGGCCAGCCTGTCGCTGAAGAGCTGAAAGGAGCACTTGAGTGTCCTACGTATATGATGGGCAGGACGGAGGCCCCCGTTAATGGTGACGCCACGTTCACGGCCTTCTTATGTTCCTATGTCCTGATTGCCAGGAACTCCAACTTCATAAAAATATTTCTTGCCCTTAAACTACCCATTAACCTTTCTGACAACTCAACAAGAAGTTATAGCACCCACAGAGCACTCTAGCCTGCTGTCCTCAGTCTGTCTGGGTGTGGAGATAATGATTTTACCCCTCCATTGGCGCCTTTTATTGCGGCCATAATTATGCATCTGTTCAGTTGCACCTGCCCTAGTAGCCAGGATTGAGAACCCAAAAAAGAAGGTCGAGTTTATCAGACCTGCGTGAGGTGGACATTGCAAGTGACGTGGCGACCTTGTGTGTGGGACCCAAAGTCTCCAGGTTCTGAGTCTGTTCTGATTCCCTTTATCCTCGGCCTCATTCTCTCAGGTTCAACTTTTAGGAGAGTGCCATTTGCATAGGTCAAAAATAACCCCAGTTCAGCAATTTCCTCGGGCTCGACCCAATAGGTTTTGTTCTCAGTTCACCTAGATCACAAGTCCCAGGTCAAAGGCAGTGAATGAGGAGAATAAGACCTAAGGGAGAGAAACCTCAGAGTTCGGCATAGTATGTTCATTGCGAAGGCTCTATGGTTTTTGTACACTTTGGCCCTAATGTTATATGCACATGGCTTTTGAACGGTTTCCACTTCTTGGGTTGAGACGTTTAAGGTAATGAGTTCGTATGGTTTCATGTCATGAAAGTGCCTCAAAATAGTTTCCCTGGTATTTTCATTAAGTTATGAGGGATAAGAGGGCTGTGTTTACAAAAGAAATGTTTGCGGTCTTAAAAGGCATGTGGGACCCTGCTAATAACAAAGGATGACTGTAGTCAGGAAGACTTGTTTGAATTAGTAGCAGGTGGATTTCGAGACAGCAAAAGTCATGGCTTGTCCCGCTCTTCAGTGATGGATAAGGGAAATGAGAAAGGAAGAATTAGCATTGCCTCCCTACCCTGTGACCCAGCTTTCCATGTATTTTATCTTTCCATCATCATAAAGATCCAGTGGGACAGGCATTGTTATCACCGTAAGGGACAGGTGGTCTGAGCAGTGTTTAAAAAAAAAAAAAAAAGTGTCAAGGTCCAGGGGTGTCTGGCTGGCTCAGTTGGTAGAGCATCGGACTCTTGATTTCGGTTCAGGTCATGATATGGGGGCAGGGTGGGGTGGGGTTGGTTGGGATCCTGCCTGTGACAGGCTCTGTGCTCAGCAGAGAGCCTGCTGCAGATTCTTTCCCTCTGTCCCTTCCCTTGCTCTCTCTCTCTCTCTCTCAAATGAGTAAATAAATCTTTTTTTTTTTTTTTTTTAAGTGTCAAGGTCCACATCCGTAGATGTTGGCAGAGCCAGAATTTAAACCCAGGTCAATCTTATTCAAAGCCTCACCATTACCTTATGCCTAGAGTGTTCTAGGCTGCTTCTGGGTTGATGCCTTTGGTTCCAGCACACTCAGAAGTGTCCCAGTTGGGGACTATGCATACTGCTAGCACTTCCCTACCTCATTGGTCCTCTCAACACGGATTCAAGGGGGTCTCCTTCCTTAAAAACCCCATGTTTTGGGGTTGCATTAACATTTTTGCCTCTACACTGCTCCAGGCATTCTGCCTTTAGGGGCTGCTACCCCCAGGAGGGCTTAGAACTCAGAGTCAAGGAAGTATATTCTTTCAGTAGTGTCTCTGATGATTGTGTTAGCTGCATGTTCTTGTCAGAAATCCAGGATAACAAGGATTTCTAAATCACTTTTGTACAAGACAAAATGGAAGGGTGTTGGAACCTTAACTGTCAAATTGTTTTTGGGTCATGTGATTGCTCTAGGTTGATGAGCCATTAAAATAAGTGACAATCACACCAGGCACTTGAGAGGAGGTTGGGAGACAGGGAACAAACAGTTTCGATGCTGGCTTTTACGGGTGCGCTGGTTGTCAGAGTGATTGTTTCAATCAGCGCCCATGGTGAAGGTCATGGATAAACACCACTTTCGCAGGTACACGCAATTACTAAACTTGGAAATAATGAAGACTGATGTGGTAATTTAATACATATTAATCTGTTTGCTTACTTGTTCTGCACCTGTCACAGCCTATAAACCCCAGCAACCTAGAAGCTGCTAAATCGACTCTGTTGCTGGACACACAAAATAGAGAAATGTCAAGGAGAAATCATGGAAACTTCGCTTGTCCCTGGACGGGAAATGGATCCACTGTAGCTCACGTGGCTTATCTCTCCATTCTGTTTGAGCTTGAATCAGACACATGCACAGAATTTCCACCAGAAGGGAGAACAAATGTATATAAGGCAGCATTCATGGCATATTGTTGGCCATTTGCTCCTTGAATCATTGGGAGGTTCCAATAGATTCTATTCAATTCAGTCACTGAGTACAGGGTTTAGCATAGGAGGGGTTCAATGAACATTTGAATGGGAAACATCTGCTGAGTTCCTGTCCCTGTATGAATCAGAAAAAGTGTGAGTAAGTACTCACACTGTTTTTCTGGAGATGATGGAGATATTTATATGAAATCATTAGACCTAAGGCATTTGGAAAGCCAAACTAGAAAGGTTACAACAAAGTGAACCGAAGGTAATCACCAGCGGAGTTTGTTACCGCAGATCCCCAAATGGTCATAGCTGTCCAGCCGGCTGCATTCTGGGAAGCCCGTGTTTATGGGTCTGAGCTGCAGAGCAGAAAGGGCATGGACAGGGGAGTCTGGGGGACCTGCAGGGAGTAGCTGAAGCACTCTTCAGCCGGCTGCTTTTCTCCTGTCAGCAGTAAGGCTAACCTTTGGGGACTGTCTGTAGAGATTCGCAAAAAGGTAAGCAAGGCTGTGTGCGATGCATGGCACGAAGCAGGACTCAACGCGTGGTGGTCATTCGGTCCTTGCGGAGGACGTTGGAAAGGATAAAGGCATCTTCCATGCTGGTGTGGAGCTCTTACTCATTCATCATCATGGCCATGTAGTTTTGCATTATAGGAATCTTCTACAGTCTGTTTAGGTTTGTTTACATTGTTTCCACTTTCTGGCCCCTGTGAGCAGTATGATGCACGAGTTTCCTATGGGGCGGCCACAGCAAACTGGAGGGCTGTGAATAACAGACATTTACTCTTTCACAGTTCTACAGGGAAGTCCGAAATCAAGGTGTCTGGCAAGACCATGCGCTCTCTGAAGGCTCCCAGGGAGGACATATTCCACAACCTTCTTGTAGCTTCTGGTAGTAACATCAGTGGTCCCCAGTGTTCCTTAGTTTGCAGACTCATTCCCCTTTGTCTCTGCCCCCACTGTCCCATGGGAATCTCCCTGCGTGGATCTCTGTAGCTTTTCCTCTTTTTTCATAAGGACACCAGTCATACTGAATTGCAGGGTGACTTCACCCCAACTTAAATAATGGTGTTTGCAACTACCTTACTTCCAAGTAAAGTCACATTCTTATTCTTTAGAGAGAGCGAGAGAGCAAGACAGCATGAGCACGGGGAGGGAAGGGGCAGAAGGAGAGGGAGAGAGAGAATCCCATGCAGGCTCCACGTTCATTGCGGAGTCCGACGTGGAGCTCGATCTCATGACCCTGAGATCATGACCTGAGCTGAAATCAGAAGTCAGACACTTAACTGACTGAGCCACTCAGGTGTCCCCAAATAAGTCACATTGTGAAGCTCTGGGGAGGACCTGAATTTGAGGGGAGCACTGTTCGACCCAGTCTATATAGTTACGAGCATTCCCACACCTGCCTCCTGGTGTACCTGCACCAGGCGCTTGACCCTTCCGTGCAGATGTTCCTCTAGCCAGACAACCGGGTCCTAAAGTCTGTGCATCGTCACCTTCCGAACATTCAGCCAGATCGCTCTTCCAGTCAGTTTTGCCAAATCACTTTCCCACAAGGAGTGTGTCAGAGCTCCTGTTATGGTCAGAGCTAAAAGAAATGCCCCTAAACTTGTGTTTGTAAAGCGGGACGGAGGTATGGGTTTATTTGCATGTCCCTGATTAATACTCTCCTTTGCTTTTTTCTTCGTAAAATACCTACATGTGTCTTTCCCCCATTTGCTTCTTGGGTGGTTTATTTTATCCTCAACTTTTCTGGACAAACTCTTTCCTGGTTGCATAATTTTGTGAGCGTTTTCTTCTAGTCTGCCGCTTGGTTTTTATCTCGATGAGGTCTCTGATGAAAAGAAGCTCTTAATGTTAATGTACTGACCCTTAATAGTCCTTGCCTTTAAAGTTGGGTATTTTTGGCCTTAAGAGCCCCCTCCTTCTACTTTGAAGCCGCAGAGAGCTTTCCCTCTATTTTCTCCTGAAATGTTGAAGTCTATTTTTCACATTTAAGTCTGTAGCCCACCAGGAAGTGATTTTTGTAGAAAGTGTGAAATTGGGATGCAATTGACAATTTCCCCCCTGTATGGATGATCAGTCAGCTTTACACCGCTTTTCCCGGTGATCTTCAGTGTCGGTGCCGTCATCTTAACGAGCGCGTGCGTCCTTAACTCATGTAAGTCCGCTTGGGTTCTCTCATCATTTGTCTTCCCATCGGTCCTTTGAGTTGTCTCCAAATTTTTGCTCTTATAATGATTGTGTGTGGCTCCCAATTCGGCATGTACGTACTTGGTACAGCCCTGCTATTTATTTCCTTAAAATGAATATCTAGATGTGATTTTGCCCTATCAGAGAGGTATTTAATCAGGTATGGACACCTTGCTCACCGTGCTGCCATGTCTATGTTCTTACCACGCTCAGGACCCAACTCCCTGCACCAGGCCAGCAGCCCCTGTGTGCGCAACCTCCTCACCTCTCTCTCGGGGCCTCCACAGATGAGCTGTGGAAGGAAGGAAAGGGACGACAAACAAGAAGAATTTAGGTGTCTTTACTATTTTTATTATTATTATTATTGCTATTATTATTTGTCTTTATTATTTTGGTGATAAATTGAGAAATCACTCTCACAAAGGCTGTACCAATTCCATCGCCTTCTACCACCTGTGTGTGAGGGGCCCAGGTGACTGAGGAGAAGCTCCAGAAGGCCAAGGCTGTATCCCTCACACATTCCCTGGCCTGTCGCTGATATTCAGTATGGATTTGTCAAATGAATGACTTTACCTCTCATTTTCTTGAGCTAGATTTTATCATTCATGGAAAAAAAAAAAAGTCCACTTTGTCCATCTGTTGTCAAGATGGCGCCATCTCTAGACAAGGCAACACTCCACGGTGAGGCGGAGCAGAGCCCAGAGTCTGTGATATCCATGGGCTTCTGCCAAACCTTCTCTTGGACAGCGCCCTTTCCATGGCCCAGCATGCCTCTCTGTGAACTGTTTCTCCCGTGATTTCCAACACCCCAAATCAGAGCCCGTCTTCCCAGGTTTTCTGCTTCCCAAGTGAAACGTAAGATCCAAGTGTGCCCAGCATGTAACTGGTGACGTGATTATCCAACCAGAACCAGATCTCCTTTACGCCATTGTGGGTGAGGACCTAAGCCACAGACTCGAACAGATGTGGGTTAAATGCTGGCTCCACAGTTTGGTAGCTAAGGAACCTTGGGGAGTTGCCTCTCTCCCACCTTCGACCACAGTTTCCACATTTGTGTAATGTGGATAATAATGCCTGGCATGTAACAATAACAACATAGACAGCTTGTTACGCATAACAGCTAGGAGCCTGATAAGAACGTCATAGGCTTCACGGAGCCTCAGATGGTCTGTTTGCATCAGATTTCTTTACTGACTCAGTGGAAATGGAAATGTACTTCCAGGGGCGCAGAAGTTAAAAAAAAAAAAAAAAAAAAAAAGAGATTCCTCTTTAATTTGGTTGAACAAACTGCCTCTTAAAGTTGTTGTTGCTGTTATTGTGGTCTTTGATCCCCATACGTTTCTCCTGCCTTGCCCAGGAGTGGTGTACCAGGGGGCCAGTAATGACTTCATAAAGACAAGTGTTAGGATGGAGAGCAGGAGCTAACTCACTAATAAGCTTCCCCCCACCCCCAGGCAGGCTGCGCCCCTTCAAAGCCCCAAATCATCCGCAGTCCATCTCCCCCTCCTCTGTGGTTTTGCCTTAAAGCACGGTTCATCAAAAGCCATTATCCGGGACTTCCTGACACACAGCTAGATGATAATAAGCTACAGAGAATATAAACGAACCCAAAGACATCGCTCATTAAAGCTGAAACGGAACATAAGAAGAAATCAAGCTAATAAAAGGGTCTCCTTGTATAGTAAAATAGATGCTCTAAGAAGTTGGAGGAGATTTTGTGAGCTGTAATATCCTTAGGAGGAATTTTTTTTAAGTGTTTTTTTTTTTTTTTCAAAAACAATCTTTCATGTCTGACGAAAAGAAATAAAAATTCTCTTTCAATGTGACCCAGCAGAGATGAGGGACTCATTAGCAATGCCATCTTCTCCTCTGCCTCAGACTGAATGTGATAATTAGAATAAGAAACCAATTTGTTTTTTTTTTTCATTAGTGGAGAAGTGATAGGACTTCTAGGAACTTGGGGTAGTTGCAGTTCTGCGGACTTGGGAGACCGAAAACTCATTTTGCTGATCAAAGCCTCACTTAGCTTTTCCTCCACAGCTAGGATGACGATGATGAGCCCTTCCTAGAAGTATAAAAATTAACAATACTTGGCATCGTGTCGGTCTTGAAGCCTCTCAAAAGTTCTTCAGGACTAGCCCTGCTCCTTGCTCTCTTCACACTCTGTGTGGAGGCAGGAAACTTGGCTGGAGGCTTGGAAGGCAAGGAGGAGGAGGGAATGGCAGGCAGAAGAGTTCTGAGAACCCTTTTCTGTGCTCTTAGGTCTTCTCTAGGCTACTTGTCTGCGGCGGCGGCCCCTTTTCCTGGATTGTTCTGGAAGTGTCCCCTTCTCCCTCTATGATGCAGAGAACTTGAATGCTTTCCTACTAGGATTTTCAGGTGCCTCGAAGGCCAGGGCCCCAAGGCAGTGAGTGATTGTAGGGATCAGCTACCGCCTCTAGGATTAAGGCACCAAAAGCAAGGATTTAAGATTATGAACACACGGAAGCTTAAACATGGGCCTGGCGGGGCCGGTGTCTCTGAGTGCGGAGGAGGGATCCGAGGGGCTGAGACCCGACCTGCTGGGGAGGAGGCATCATCCAGCCGATGCTGGTGTCTCTGGAGCTGGGCTATGATGGAGATCCTTCCGCGTGTTGGAAAAACCTGTCAGCTGGGTTCAGCGGCTGCTGCGGGAAGGAACTGCCTGGGCAGGGGTGAAGTGGGGTTGCCGGGGTGAGGCTCCCAAGAGCAGGAGACAGGCAGGGAGGAATGAGTCCCCTTCCCCCCCGCCCCCACCCTGCAGTCTCCTGCCTCAGTCCCCTGGTGGAGGAACCCGAGGCTCACTCTGACTAGCTCGAGCATCCCCAGCTGCGGATTCCATCCCACCCCGTCCCAGCACTCGGAATACGCACGTCCGAACTCTACAGGATATTGGATCATCCACTCTCACCGCGCACTTTTATTCTGTTCCCACCCCCTGGTCCACCTCCAGCCCGCCCTGCGCACCATCATCTTCCCAACTGCACCCCTTGCTCCTTCCAGGATGTCCTCCTCCTTCTCCCAGCCCCACACACTTCTCCTTAGTTTTAGAATTTATTTCCTCCTTCATTAATCTGTTTGGGATTAAGGGAGAAAAGATAGAAGCCTTCTCTCCAGAAAAATACACGAAGTCACTACGTTTGCGTGCAGTTCTGGAGACCCGGTCCACGCCCCGCAAAGGCCGCCAAGCCTCTCGGGGCCGCCGAGCCTCTGGGAGCCGCCATGCCTCTGGGGGCCAGGCATGCTCAGATTAGGATGTCCCTCCGGAGCCTCAGGACAGGAGAGGTCTCCCCTCTCCGCAGAGCCTGCCTCCAACCACCAGCTACTCCTGCCCTTCTTTGTGCTTTGTGTCACACACCGTTTGCCCCTTGACTCTGTTAGAGTATATTGGGTGGATTTTACTAATAGTTTTGTGCATTGATGTTCCAGCTCCTCGAGCTCCTGTAACCCTCGGTGTCCTTCCTTGCCTCCCGCCGCCTCTCCTCCCTCCCTTTCTCTCTGATTCACACAGGATTTGCTTTCCCAAGAAGTACCAATAAGTAAGACATAGTTAAGGACATGATGTAAGTTTTAGTACCTTCTTGCAAGTGATACAACTACGTTCGTTTGAAAATAGTCCACGATTTCTCCTTTTTGCTAATCACATAGGCACGTCTCCTGATTCACAGTATTTCAGAGAAGCTTGAAGTGGTGGTATTTGTCATCAAGGGTGCTGTGTCTTTTTCTCAGTCTCCCAATGATGAATGAGAAGTTTGTTTCTGAGTCAAGGGAGTGGCGTCCAGCAGGGGCAGCAAAGCCTTGCCGTGCTACGCTTTGTTCTCGCATCTCCGGTACGCTGGGGGGTCCCTCCCTCCCTCCCACCCTCCCTTCTTTCCTTCCTTCCTCTCTTTCTCTTTCTTTTTTCAGATTTTTATTCATGTATTGGAGAGAGACAGAGAGAGCTTGAGTGGGGGGAGGGGCAGAGGCAGAGGGAGAAGCAGGCTCCCCACTTAGCAGGGAGCCTGATGCAGGGCTCAACCCAGCTAGAGCTGAAGGCAGATGCTGAACGGACTGAGTCACCCAGACACCCCTGCTCTGGGTGTTTCCTGAGGCCAAGGCGGGGGGGGGGGGCTGTCTTACCCTGAAGCCCCGTTCTGGGCTCTGCCCCAACCCCCCAGCTACTCTACTTGTCTCAGCTCCCCAGGTTATTCTAAGTAACAAAATGGCACTGTCCCAGCAGACAGAGGAGCGGTGCGAGGGAAGACAGCCCCTCTGAACAGAGTCCCTCGGCAGGCAGACTGCCTGGAAGACTCAGAGGGAGGGGACTGGACCATTGCAGCCATCTCGGTGTAGTTCAAAGGCAGCACAGGGAACACCTGGCTCCTTCTATTTCCTTCCGTTGGGTGCCGGTGGTCTGTCCCTGCCACGGAAACCTAGCTGGCCTCTAACTCTGGAGGAACTGGCTGTGTGAAGGGACAGAGAAGGGGGGGGGGGGGGGAGAAAGGGAATATTTAAAGCCCGCTTCCTCTGCTGGTGCCAGATCTTTAGGTCTGAGCGATGGAGACTTCTAAGCGCTCTTGGCATTCTTCAGGAGCCTTTTGAAAATCCCACCACACCCATCCACGCTAGGTGGGAAACACCTGTGCTCAGCCCCCCTCACCAGCTACATGGAACTGTGCTGGTTGCCTTTGTCCCCAGCCCTTCTGCTGGCCCTCTGCATCTGGCCCATCTCACTGCAGATCCCCCCCCCCCCATCCCACCCCCGTAAGGACGGGGCTCTGCTAGTTGCCTTGTCATCCCTCTGCATCATGGCCATGACAGAGACATGATGGTCTCATAACCATCTGGCTTCAGGCCTGTGGACTGGCCTCTGCCTCTCAGCATTGGGGTCTTGACACTTTATAGATGTGAAACTGATCTCCTTCACAATAATTCCAAGTATGTTTCCTATTTCATCGTAAGGTTTCCTGAGACTCAGAGAGGTTAAGTATCTTGCCCAAGATCACACAGCCAGTAAGTGGTAAAACTAGGCTTCTAATGCTTGACAGTTTACCCCCAAGTCAGTGCTCTGTCTCCTTTGCAGAAGATGGCAATTACATGAACCCTTGTTACGACTTCCCCTTTCTCCCAGTCTCTCACCCATGGATGAAATTAGTGAAGGACGCACTCCTTCCTGCTGATTGAATTCAGCCTCACAGTACTCCAGGACGTCAGTACCAACTGAGTGCAGGTGACACCGGAGCTGAAATTTACTAACCCTTCTCGCCATGCATCCTGTTTCAGATGTAGAGGAATGACCCCACTGTGTTAATGAGCCAGGAAGCAGAGGCTACTGCTCATCAGTACTTTCTTTCTCCCATATACCTTTTTAAAGATTTATTTATTTATGTGAGGGGGGAGAGGGGGAGGGAGAGAAGGAATCTCCAGCAGACTCCCTGCTGAGTGCTCAGCTGGTGTGGGATTCGATCCCAAGATCCTGAAATCATGACCTTAGCCGAAATCAAAAGTCGAAGGCCCAACTGACTGAGCCCCCCGCCGCCCCTCATGCCCGGGTGCCCTCTCCCATATTTTAAGGCATGAATCCTTTCGGGTAGGATTTGAGGCTTGTTCTGTACTCTAGGTCAAAGCGGAGGAACTTGGGGAGAGGGAGATAGCTGGCAAAGGGAACAAGGTGACCACAAAGGAGAATGTTCCCCTGGCTCCCCAAGCAGGATCTTTCCCAGGACGCCCAAAGAAAGCCGTGATGTCTTCAGCTCTCCGTCTCTGGGCAGCCCAGGTTCCCTCCAGTGAAACCTGACGCCAATCAGACGGCCACCTCAAGCTAGAAAGGAAAGAGGAAAAGCAGACTGTGGCAAAGACCGATGACCGGCCCCTGCTACTAAACATGCCTGTTGGCTGTGGATTCTGAGCAAGGTATTGTAGACATCCTGGCGCCGCCCTCTAAGGATTTCTGGGGTTGCCCTCCTTCAGGGCACATGTCTGCAGAGGTAGAGGCCTGGGGAGCCCAGCTGCTTCCTGTCCCTCTCCTGCTCCCCCGGCTGGTGTCTGGGTGCCGTGCCAGTGAAGTCCTGGTGTGATGCACGCGGCATCTGTGACAAGACTGTACGTAGAGCAAAGCAAACACAGCCCTGGTGTGTGGGGCTCAGCCAAGGGAAACAATGCGCTGGGGCTGGGCTGCTCGCCGGAGCTGGAACCCGGGAACCGCGGTCCTTAACCCAGAGAGAATTAAGGAGAGAAGTAGCAGCAGACCCCCGTATTCAGGAGCTCATTTCACAGAGAGGTCACTGGAAGGCCTTGGCATTTTGGGAAATGTCACCCAACGCCAGTTAGCAGAGGAAGCCTGTCCCAAGAGCTGAGATGCGTGAATCAGGGAGGCTCAGCGGACAGCGCCCGAGGGGCCCGACCACGGCTCGGGCTGTGATTGGTTAATGTGGTCGGGACCTGCTGCCTTGAGTTTCCAGGTGCAAAAAGGGGGGTAATCCCAGAAACGGGGCTGTGTGGCTTCTCAAAGCCAATTTGGTGCAGAGACAGAACCGCGGGATTCAGTAAGTTGGAGACCAGGGCGTTTCAGCATTCCTGAGGAGTCACGCGTCAGGACGCGCGTTCGAAGGAGCCCGATGGACTCTGTCACCTGCCCTGTGATTAGATCTGGGTTATTTATAGTCCACTGTTTGCTTTACAAGCCCTTGATCAAGTGATCAGGCCGGCAGTTTGCAAATGTGCGTGGCAGGATGTGTGTGTCTGGGTTGGGGGAGGGGTCCATCATTTCGCTCATTTTGTGATTCTCCGGGAAGCTAGATTTTTAAAATAAATACCTCAAATTCCCTGTGTTTTCCAGTTCTCGGGAGGGGTTTGCTTGCTCACTTAACTCATATTTTTGGTGCCCGCTTAGATAGAACTCTGGAGGATGAACATGGTCCGTAGAAGCCCAGAAAAGGCAGAAAGGAGGGGATGGGCAAGTCCCCCCGCCACACCACTTTGAGCAAGGAGGGTCGTGTGACATGTGCTGCCGACAGCGAGCTCCTCTGTCTGCTAGGACAGTGCCATTTTGTTACTTAGAATGACCTTAAAGACATTCTGCGATCACTCCCTTTGCTTTGCTTTTGTTGTTGTGTTTTAAGTAGGCTTATTGTCCTGCATGAACTCACCAGCCAGAGATCAAGACTTGAGTTGAGATCAAGATCAAGATTAATCCCCTGAGCCACCCAGGCACCGATTCCCTTTACTTTGAATGAAAGTCATTTGTTAGTTTATAGGCCCTTAAGGATAGAAGACTGTAGGGACACCGTATCAGGAATTTGTTGCGATGTCTCCGAGTTTCCCTCATTAGCTTCTTAGCTGTGTATGTTTTAATAGGATTCTTAACTTTTCTGGGTGTTAGTTGGCTCATCAATACACACACACACACACGCACACACACACAGATACATATACTCACGTACATGTATGTATATGTAAGCATGCATACACCTATATTCATATCACTTACACATAAAAGCCAATTGCAATCATTATTATGGGAAACCATTGACTGAATTTGTGTACTGATTAGAAATAAAGGATTAAAAAATTTACTCGTGCATTACCAGTGTTTGTTGGGAATTGAGACTATGGTTGATCGTGGTTAATAACAGAAGTGCAAGTTTCTGACAATCAACATTTCTGAATATTCTTTTTTTTTTTTTTAAGATTTTATTTATTTATTTACAGATAGAGGTCACAAGTAGGCAGAGAGGCAGGCAGAGGGAGAGGAAGGGAAGCAGGCTCCCTGCTGAGCAGAGCCAGATGAGGGGCTTGATCCCAGGACCCTGGGATCATCTGAGCCGAAGGCAGAGGCTTTAACCCACTGAGCCACCCAAGTGCCCCATTACTGAATATTCTTTCCTCTTAGGAAATTAATCAGTGGCCAGTAAACTTATGGAGTGTGAGTAAAATAATTGCCTTGTAAATTCTACTCTTGAATTTCAGGGAATAGTCCTTTGCTCCTGTGCTTGGGAAGAGTAGAACTGGGTATCTGTGAGTATCGACTTTGGAGTTAGACAAACCAGAGTTCGGATTATGTTTCTACTGCTAATAGCTGTGTGGCCTGGGGCAAGTCACTTGACTTCTCTGAATTTACCTATAAACTTCCTTATCTATAAGTTTCCTTATCTATAATATAGAGATAATAGCGCTTAGCTCCTGGATGATTGTGACTAGATATCGTCTACTGGGTAGTGGCATGTCTGGTTGTGTCTGGTTGCAACCAACAGGAATCAAGCTGGTCTCTTGAAGACAGTGTGATCGCAACATGCCAAGAATTCAGGTTCCTGATGACATTGTTGAGCTACTGAGTTAACTAGCCTTGAAGCCACTCAACTTTCAAGACTTCTTGGGATAGGGCATGGTATGACCCCTTTCTGGGTTAGGCCGGTTGAACTGTTCTTCCTTGTAGGTGAAAGCTTCTCGACCAATATAACCAAAAATTGGATAACTTCTTCTTAAGTGAAATTTAAGATCGTTCTGCAACCAAGTCCACAAACTACTTACAAAATTTTGCTAATTATAATGTAATTTGGACCAAATGCAGACGGGATGACTTGGTACGTCCTGGATAACATTAAGGCCATAACAATTGAAGAGAATCACAAAGGATGTTCTTCTGAGGAGAGGGATCATGAAGGTCGTTACCTTCGCTTTTGTTTCAGGAAGCCCTTTAAAGGTTTGGATCGGGAGAGGGCCACGGTTGGAAATTTTCAGTGTGTTTTGCTCCTGAATTGTGTGAGTAGGGGGAATGGACGGGAGTGGGTAAAGAGTTCTGGCAGGGATATTTCCCAAAAGGCAGTTGTATTGGTCCCGTGAACAACAATGTGGGTTGGAATGGTTTCATGCCCAGGGGAACACAAGAGGAGATTTGAAGTTTTGGTGATCGAGCAAGAATGTAAGCAAAGATTTAAATTGAAGACTGGAAAATATCGTATCCCAGAAACCAAAGGAAGAGAGAAGAGGCTATCAAAGGAAACAAGGATCACCACCATTACCACTGCCAAGGACAACATCGGTGACCGAATAGTGAGGGCTGGCCACTTGCCAGACACTGTCGGGTAGTTTCCGTGTATCATCCTATTTAATCCTCACAAGAAACCCAAAACATTGTCCCCATTTTCAGAGAAGGGCACCTGGATGTTGGAGAGTCCAAATCCCACTATTCATAAGATCTGGGATTCAGGGTAAGCGCTTGTGAAACGTATTGGTTTAGCCACGGGATAACCAGCTGATATGCAGTGATGCAGAATTTCAAGCAGGAGAGAAAGCTATTGGGCTTGGTGATTAGGAAGTCATTGGTGAGAGAAGCTTCACGTGTTGAAGTGTGAAAGAGTGGGAGGGGGGAGTGGGTCTTTGAAGAATCCTATGCATGCAGATCGCATGTTATTGGCTAGAGGGTGGATGAGGGCATAAAAAGATACTTTTTGCTGGGTGTGATGAGAATTGCTACTATATTTATTAATCATAATTATGGTGGTTTGGGAATTACATGCAGATCCTTCACCCCGATGTCACTTAGAAATCAAAATATTTTAACCCCGCCCCTCCCCCAAAGCAAAGTTTTCTTTCATTTCTTATTGAATCATAAATAAGAGATTCAGCTATTCTAAGTCTGGTTAGACTGGGAAGTCAGGAGAGCTGCTGGTCAGTAGTGCTTGGAAAAATAGGCTCCCTCTCACCATGGATGTTGAATGACCATCGTCTGGTTAACCAATCAATTATCTAATCAAATTGATAATATCTAGTCAAAACAGAGAGCCTCTCAAACACTAGCCCAGCCATGATTCATATGTATGAGATTTCTCTTGTGGGGTGGACTGTTTTTGGCAACACCTTCTGGTTAAACCCGTCTTAGTGTATTAGAAAAACATTCTGGCTGGTTTGCTGACACTATGAGCCAATTACAAATGCCAAAATTGCTGTTGAATTGCTTTGGTATAAATGCCAGTTCTCTTCTGGGGCTTCTGAAAAATCCGAATCCTTTTGGTATTCCCAGCTCTGCTCCTGACCCTTGGGAAACTGTCCACTTGGTCCTGGGGAAAGGGTCTCACTTCCTTAGGATGAGATGAAGGAGAGAGATTGGAGACTGATTTCTAACACAGCTGCTTGTCGGCAGGGGTTTAAATGAATCGGAAGATCTGGCTTTCTTGTTTCCTTGGATTGTGTGTTATTAGGGGAGAGGAACCTTTCTACTTCTGTAACCCCTCCTCCATTATCTGGAAACACTCCATGAAGAAGTGGAGGGCAAGTTGAGGGCATACTTTCCAATTAAACAGGAGGTTTCAACATGATGATGTAAATAACTAAATAATTATACTTCCCCAAGGCATTGTTAAACTTGTCCTTTAAGAAGAAGGCAGAACTTTGAGTTTCTTCGTTGATGAAACAAATTTTGTTTTAGCAGGCAAGCTTCTTGAGGCCAGAGACCAGGTCTTTTGGCTCTTCTATAGTTATAATAATCATTATTGCTGTTCATGAACTATTTCCAGGTCTTTCCCCTTCTGGGCACATGGTAGGATTCCACTTCCTGCTCCCGTGAGGCTAGTCTGGCCGAGGAGATGAGAGAGAAAACAACAGGAGGCAGATTTTAGTCTCCTATCATTTTGGGAGATTCAGTCTCCTGTGATTTCACAATATACACAAATATTTAAACAATATATACAATATAAAAATATATATACATATTATATATATACACATTATATACAATATATGTACACAATATATACATTGTACATCTGAAGTGAATATAATATAATATAATATCATATATAATATAATATAATCAAGTTATACCTTAATGATAAAGTTAAAAATTATAGAAAATGATTTCGTTTCCTGTTTGAGATTCTCCAGAGCTTTCTTTTTCTCCCTGGCATGGCAACCAGTAATATTCAAGATGGTGACTGTCTTATCCACTTGGGTACCTGGATATTTATGAAGAACAGGCTCCCCACCCAAGCCTCCTGCTAACTCTCAGTGGACATGTGGCATGAATGAGAAAAAAGGTTTGGTACTTTTAAGCTACCCCAAATTTAAAGTCGTTTGCTGCAGCAGCATAAATCCTGATGAGTACGATGTAAGAGCTAACCTATATTTCAAGTATATATTACATCTGTATTATTTATCTAATATATTCTTAGGGCTACTAGACTATAACCACGTTGAGGGTAGACATGGCATGGTGTCCATTTTGTATCTCTATCATCTGGCAGAGATACACAATTTTCTTTTTAAGATTTTATTTATTTACTTGAGAGAGAAAGAGAGAGAGAGAATGAGTGGGGGGGGCAAGGGGAGAGGGAAAGATAATTTCGAGTAGGTGCCACTTGAGCATGGAGCCCAGTGTGGGGCTGAATCCCATGACCCTGAGATCTTGACCTGAGCTGAAACCAAGGATCAGTTGCTTACCTGACTGAACCCCCAGGTGCTCCACACAGTGTTTCTTTTTGTTTTAATTTTTAAATTTTTATTTTTTTTTTTTAAAAAGATTGTATTTATTTATTTGACAGAGAGAGGGAGATCACAAGTAGCCAGAGAAGCAGGCAGAGAGAGAGGAGGATGCAGACTTCCTGCTGAGCAGAGAGCCGGATGCGGGGCTTGGTCCCAGGACCCTGAGACCAGGACCTGAGCTGAAGGCAGAGGCTTAACCCACTGAGCCACCCAGGCACCCCCACACAATGTTTCTTGTTGAAAGATATGTTATCAATGTCTGGATACCTGAAAAGATGGGAAACATGAGGAGCATGAGTAACTGAAATTCAGCATTTCTCATAAATTTTATTTAAGCTAATCTTTTCAGCTTTTTTTCCTATCACGGCCCTTCAAAAGCGTAGCTTTTTTTTTTTTTTTAAGATTTTATTTACTTATTTGTCAGAGAGAGAGAGAGAGAGTGAACACAAGCAGGGGAAATGGCAGAGGGAGAAGCAGTATTCCTCCTGAGCAAGGAGCCCAGAGTGGGTCTCAGTCCCAGGACCCTGGGATCATGACCTGAGCCAAAGGCAGATGCCTAACAACTGAGCCACCCAGGTGCCCCAAAAGAATGGCTTTTGAGACTAAAATCTCACTGAGTGTATTTCTTCAGTCCTTTCACAATCTCTGCAGTCTCTAGTGGGATCATAGTTGAGTTGCAGTAAAATAATCATTGGTGCCAGGGGGAGGGGAGAGGCGCAGGGGAGGGGGGAGTTGAGAGAGAGCCGAACTGGTTGCTGCATGGTTGAGAATGAACAAGTTATGTTTCAAACAAAGGCGTTATTTCTCTTTTGGATGAGAGGTACCCTTTCAAGATCCATTCTGGAGATGGAAGTGATCTGGTCTTAGGGACCCCAAAGATTTCATTTCAAATATTTACCACTCGTAGACACCCAATAACTTCTTCAGTGATCATTCATTTTTTCCAAATTTTGATTGGTTGGAGTCTGTCAGGATCACTGGTTTGTTGGGTTGGAAGAGTGATAGGACAAGTCATCATGTATCCAATGGCTCTATTTGTAGCCCAAAGCTGAGAATCAGCTCCATTAACTTACACAGCCAGGATGCAGTTCCTACTGAACCTTCTGAAACACTGACAATAACTGGCTCGAAGGCTCTCCAACACTCCCTTTGAGTGAATAATAGCCTCGAATTTGCTGTGGCTCCCTCCCTGGCCTCCTTTAGACCCCTGGCTGTGCGACCTGACATCCCATAGCCTCGCCTCTTGGATATATATACCCTTCTATTCTTCTGACAGAATTTATGACCCCAAATTATGTTATCTATTGTACCTGCTTCCTGGGCTATTGTCTACTGTCTTTTCCCCATTAGAGTGTAAACTGCAGGAGGGCGGATGGGTGATTTGTCCTGTCCACTGCTTTAACTCTGGTACCTAGGACAGTGCCAGGCATGCTCTCACCACCCTATACAAGCTTGTTCAAAGAACAAACAAATGAATGAGTGAATGAATCCATCCATCCATGAATGGCTTGAATTACAGAATTCATGTCTTGATAGAAGCAAAAGGAAACCTAGACTTTTCCAGTCCAAAGTGATATCTATACCTGTATCTATCTATATATGTTTTAAAGAATTTATTTATTTGTCAGAGAGAGAGAGAGCTCAACAGGGGGAGCAGCAGGCAGAGGGAGAAGCAGGCTTCCTGCTGAGCAAGAAGCCTGATGTGGAACTTGATCCCAAGACCCCTGAATCATGACCTGAGCTGAAGGCAGATGCTTAATCAACTGCGCCACCCAGGTATCCCAAGTCCAAAGCCTTAGAGATCAGCCCTTGGGGGTCATGTCTAGGATCCCATAGGTTTGTGTTAGAGCATTCGTGATTCACAGTCCGGTGTTATTTCCATTTCAACACGCAAATGACCACTCCGCAGCTGGCGGAGGCTGGGTAGGCGGGAGGAGGTCTTTAGTGGGTCGCATCTTCCCAGTGCTGCCCAGCAGGCCATGAGCAAAGATGGTGACGAGAGGTATAAGGAGGCGGGAGGGGAGGAAGGAGACAGGTGAGGGCAGCAAATGGTGAGGACAATTAAGAAAGAAGCGTACTTTTTCTTTTATTTCCTTGCCATCACAAACTTAGCGTGCCTTTCCTTTTCCTTGTAGCTCTTTTTAAAATTACGAGCTACTGCGAATTTTAAATGAGCTTTCTGTTATGTCATAAATATTCAGACCAGGAATGGTAATTGTTCCCTGTGATTAATTCTGCTTACTCGGTAAGTTGTGCAAGGTTTTTACTGGAGGGCACGTCTTTTATGTTTTAATGTGACTCACGTAGAATACAATTTGTCCTCGACTGCAGTTGAGACCCTGGCGTTCGGGTAAGGGCTCTTGGGGTCTTTTTCTCTGATGGCCGTATTTGGAAGTACTTAAGTTGGTTGGTTTGTGTTATCCTTCCCCAGGGCTGAGATGAAGGTAATTGTTAGGGCTCACGGCCAGAAGTTCCTCCTGGCTGCTCGGGTCGCATTGGTCTGAGGTTAATGGAGAAAAGCGCCATGTTGAAGGTTACAGCATTTCCCTTTGCTTCCATTTTAATGATACTTGCCTGCCAGTGTTTTCTCTTTGAAGAGCAATTTAATAAACAATCACTGGCGTTTCATGTCGAGGGCAAGATGTGTAATGGCCTTCATCTCCCCAGGAGTTCTTCCTCAACATGGGACTGGATCAAGCCCCTTGCAGTGAGTGGGGAAGTGCTGAGGGCTCGGGGTACCACGGGTGTCCTCCTCCTGCCCAGGAGGACAATGGGCCCAGGATGGGGGAGGGGGCCGCGTTCCAGAATGATTCTGGACTCTGCTGACATTTCCCTTGCTTTCAAACTATTTTCCGAAGAAGTCAAACGTGAGCCTGTAATCACACTCCTCAAGGGAGCTCTGAGGGGGGCAGGGGACACACGGAGTTCTGGAATGTCATCTTTGGGGGGCTGTGCATTTCTGGGTAAGAAGGAAGCTGAACGGCTGAAGGGCTTTCCTTGTGGACGATGGCAATTGAAGCTCGGAGTCTTGACGAGGAAGACTTACCGAACGGTGCTTATGAGGCGCCCACATGAGCCGGATGCTGTTCTGGGTGTTATACAAAGCAAGCCCAGGCAAGGAGTTGCATTGCATGCACCCATTTTTTATTAAAATCACATGTAAATTTACACAGCTTGTGAGGGTGGGCCTCTGGCTCCAGTGAACAAGCCTGAGTAGGGCTGGGCCTGGGCACCCACACTGAGAAGTGAGGAGCTGGAGCCCGGCTTCTCCTGGGTTCTAATGAACACCAGCGAGGCTCTAGGAATGATGTGCCGAAGTGGAGAGTGCCCCAAGGGAGACGGCGGCAAGCCACCAGGCTGTGGATGGGATGGCCATTGGTCATTCACCTACGGGACTGTGCGAGGCCACAGAGACCCACAGAGTTGGTCTTCAAGACCATTGCAGGGACCATTTCTGTAGGCTCGGAGGCTGGCAACATCTCCAATGTGGCAAGCCACCGCTCTTTTTTTTTCTTTGGCACGTTTGTATTAGAGAGAAAGTGTAACCAGACTTCACTGTTTCGGGTTCTTTGGTGAACAGGGGGTTTGACTTTTACCAGCAGGGAGGGCTGGCTGTGGCCAACATGCAAATGCTTCTCGGAAGGGACGTTGATGGGCACACTGCTCTGGCAGCTCACCCACGTGGTTGATCGTGGCTGTTTCTGTGGTTGTTGACATGCATGCTGGAACTTTCTACATCCTGTTTATCTTTTAAGAAAAATTCCACCACAACAAAGTGATAGTCTAAGCTTTAGCCAGTGATATGCTTATTATAAGTAGCAATATACGAGTTAGCGCAGGGTGATTGCACAATAATGAGCGTGGCCCCTTGTTGATGGTGGAAATGAGTTGTGACTTATAGGTATGGAAGCCTATGTGCCCAGTGCATGTTGGGGATGGGGCTGGAGCTGCCAATGGTCTCCTGGAATAGCTTTATAGAGTTAGCCTGGAGCTTGTGTAGATGGCCTGGGTCTCAGCCAGTAAAGGCTGGCTGGTAGTTTCTTTGGCTTAGCCAGGCACAGCGGCCAATATAGAATAAAGAGTTAGGGTCAGGGTGACCTCACCTTCTTCCATCCTCAATTGCCATCCCGTCACTCATTTCTCTGCCTACGTATACACTTGGAGATTGTCCTCTAAGACTCTAATTATATGGAAGAAGAAGAATGTGTTTTCAGCTCTATTTTTCTGGGGATGAATCCATTCTGATTTTTGTGCATTCTTCTAGAGCAATAGTGTACAATCCATGCACCTGGGTTAAATGGATAAGAATAAGAAAGTTCTTAGGAGAGTCATAAAATGCTGAGTTTTCATGACAAACCTGAGATCACTGGGTCTGGTAGAGATAGGCACTTGGGGAAGGATTCCAGAACTGTTCACTGGGGTTCTAACCCCATCTCTGCCACTTACTAGGGCTATGGCCTTAAAGTGCTGGACTTCTTCATGCCTCCACGTCTGCATCTGTAAAATGGGCCTAGCATTAGAACTTACCAAAGGCAAGTTACCATGAGAATTAAATGAGTATAATATGCAAAAAATACAGGCACGTACCTAGCATATGTAAAGACTTGATAAAAACTAGTATTCTTCCTTAATCCAGAACCGAAATGGGTATAACTCCTTCCCTTTCTCCTCTGTTGGCTAAAGTCAATTATATTATAGATAAATGCGTATTGGGCCCCAATGTTCTTCCTGAGGAGTCATATTTACTGGGTTTGCCAAAAAAAAAAAAAAAAATCAGTACAAATCCTCATGCTCTAGGAGGCAAACAAACATCTGTTGAATGAGGAGCCCTGTGGCTCCTCCTCCTCCGGGACAGACGGTTCCCATTCCATGTCAGGGTAATAAAGTCAATGGAGGAAAAAATGTAGATCACCATATTTGTCTGGCAAAGTGGAAAAGACAGAACGACTCAGGGTTATCACACAAAGTATTTGCTCTTAAATATAGTTGTGTATCAGAAACAGCAGAAAAGCAGAATAAAAAATACCAGTATCTGCCCCCACCCCCCCAATCCCAGATTGTGTCTGTGATGTGACCTGGTACCTGTACATCCAAGTTCTCCAGATGATTCTGAAGCACAACCAGGTGAGAACCACCGCTATAAGCAATTCTCAATGTAACAAGTGAGTGAGTACACAGTCCAGTCCGGTTTAGGTAAACAGACCTGAACGCAGTGTCCTGAACAGAGAACCACGTTCCCGTTGAAATCCACTCTTCCTGTTAATATGTCTTATTATAAAATTAATGATTTTCCTCTCTGTCTGGAGAGAGAAAGATTTGGCAAGAGGAATTTTAAAGAGATCAGGCACTGATTTGGAAGTTACAGAAGTCAAAGCCTGGGCTGGTTGTTCCTTGTAGGACTCGTGCTATCAACCGGGATGCAGTGTGAATTTCGTGAGCCGTCAAAAGCGTGCTGGCACCGGGCGACTCACTCAGTAAATATGAGTGGAAAGGGAGCCCGGAAACCACGCAAGTAAGTCTGTGATGGCCAGTGAGTTCTGAACTTTCAAGACACTTCCGTGGGGTCCCACGGCCTCCCACGCTGCCCTGCTCCAGCCGCCCTGGTTGCATGCAGCTGAGTGAGGGCTGCGCCTCATGAAGGGCACTGGCTAGCCCTGCTGGGACAGGTCACGTGCTGATGGTCCCTACTGAGCACATGCCTGCCCTCACCCAGCTGGAGTCCAGCGGGGCTTCTCCCTGCTCTCACTCCCCTCCTCCCCGATCTCCGCCTTGTAGATTTTGGTAAGAAACTCACTATAAACGGTTTCCCTTTGAGAGTTCCAAATTCATCGATGGCCATGATCATCCAAAAAGGTCCGTCAATCCAAAGGTCATTCCTTGGCCCTGAGATGGGATGGTTGGGATCGTTTTAGGCCATTCAACCCCCCAACTAAGAGACCCTCTTTGAAAGGAACTCCTTTGGGAGGTGGCTTGCCTGTGTCCCTGCCAGGGTTCTTCCGGAGCCTTCCAGGCGGCTCACTGCAGTAAGCTGGAAGCCACCACCCTCATTGGGTCATGTTGACTGAAGGTGCTTGTTTCTGTCTCCATGCAGTCGGTGGCAGGACACTGACAGGACAAAGCCTGTTGTAACTGACCACCAATGGAGCAGGCTCTGTTCAGGGATTACGGTTGCCGTGGGAACCAGCTTTGCTGAACTCACCACAGCAAACATGGAATGAATGGCTGGGTCAACACCCCAGATAAAAAGAGGGTTATGCAACTGTTTGCTGAACCCTTGGCAGGATTTTTTTTTTTTTTTTTTCTGGACGTTTCCCAGAATATCCCCATATTCACAAATTCCAAATGAAGAATTCTAATTTAAACTCATAACAAGTATGTTCATTGTTTGCCGAAAAGAGCTGTTGCTTTTGGAAATATAAATGAGGGTCTGTGGAAGGTTGAACTGGGTGTTGCATCAGTTTTGGTAGCGGCTAGGAAACATATTTAACGATAAGCTTTCCCTAGACAGGAAGCCAGGGAGGCCACTCATGTATTTCTAATGATCTACATAAATAATTTCATCTACTTAGATTCCAAACTTTAGTCATTAAATGGTTTTCTTCTCATCTCAGCTAAATAGAGTCTTGAAAATGAATTTTAAAATGCAGAAATAGGCTTTTGAAAAAATAAAATCAGAGACAGGATGGAGCCTCTCTTTGTGGAAAAGCAAATTGGCAAACAGGACAATTTATTTCAGACAGTGAGTACAAAGGAGCAAGGTTCTGGGATCTCCTAGTCCCTCAAACCATTTAATTCTAGGCAAACAATTAAATGGTAACATAATCCAGGTGGCCAGAGTAGTTTGTGTTTCTGTCTCTCACTGGAAGGGAAGTATCTCACACAGTAAGATAGTAACAGTTGTTATGACTCCTACCTCCTACCTGGCTGCTTGACCTGCTTTTCCTTCTTTTTCTGTGACTTTCTCAGAGCCTTGAGTTCTGACTCCAGAGGATTTTTCTCTCTCAGTCTCTTCCTCATTCCAGTTTTCTTTCTCTTTTCCCCCCACCCCCCCGGTGGCCCCAGTCTGATTTTTTTTTTGTTTAATTTATTTGACAGAGTGACCAGTCTGATGTTTTATACGACGTAGGCACTAAGAGCTGGTTGCTGTCTTCTTACACAGCTCCTTTTAGCTCATTCCTCAAAGCAGGTTTCCTGTCCTTCCCTTCTGTTTGCTCCTCAACGCCCGGATGCTATCTCCAAAGGCGCGGGCCACCTTTCCTTAAACTCAGGTTTACCATCCTTAGTCCATACCACTTTGTCCTGTCTTTATGTCCACCTAGGAGAGGGGGACCAATGAAGTAGCTGGAAGACTACCTTTATATATATATATCTACATAGATATATATATCTTTATATACATATATAATATTATATTCATTAATATTAATATATCACTTACATTATTATATATGTACATATATTGCTTATAGCCCAGATAAATTATTTTAAATTGAGTGTTTTTCAGGTGTACCGAGGTCATAATTAACCACGTAATTTTAAGACGTCTTCCTTTTTATTGTGCTATTATTTCTCATTTGTATCCTGGATACAGTCTGTTTTTCTGGGAAATTCTAGAGAAAAATAATGAACATAAGTGCTGAAGAATATGTCTTTCTTCCTGAAGCAAATATTTCAAAAAGCACTTGTGAATATTTTTAGCTTTTCATTTGGCAATAACTATATAGATTCACAAGGAGCTCCAAGGAAACTTGCAGGGAGGTTTGGTGCACCTTCATCCAATCTCCTTCCAAGTTAACATCTCGCATGACTCTAGCTTAATAACAAAACCAGGAAACTGACATTGGTACGATCCACAGAGCTTATTCACATGGCATCAGTATACCGGTCCTTGTGAGAGTGTGAGTGTGTGTGTGTGTGTGTGTGGCTCTATGCAGTTCTGTCATATGCAGCTTTGCATAGCTACCACCACAAACAGGACACATGACTGAAACCTCCACCATGTTACTGTCATGTCATGGTCATGTCTACTCTTTCTCCTCACTCGGGCAAACTCTAATCCATTCCCCATCTCTGTGATTATATTATTTCTGTAACCTAGGAGTGGAATCATGTGGTTTATATCCCTTTGAGACTGACTTTTTGACTCATTCGACATGATTTCCTTGAAATTCACCCAGCTTATTGCTTGTAGCAATAGTCCATTCCTTTTTATTGCTGAATGGGCTTCCATGATCTCGAGGTACCATAGTTTCTGCAACCATTCACCCATTGAAGTATACTTAGGTTAATTCCACTTTCTGGCTCTTATGAATAAAGCTGCTTTAAATTTCTTTAAGTCTTCTACATAAGTTTCTACATAAAAATAAATCCTCCTCCCCACCCCCACCACCTGGGAATGAATACCCAAGGGTGCGTCTGCTGGTTATATGGTAAGCCCATTTTTAGTTTTAAAAGAAACTGCAAACTATTTTCTAGAGTGGTTGTGGCATTTACATTCCCACCAGCAATGTATGAGTAATTCAGTTTTTCCTCATCCTTGCCAGCATTTGGTGTTGTAACTGCTTTTTAATTTTACCCATTTTTAATAGGTACATAGTAACATATCACTGTGATTTTAATTTGAGTTTTCCTAATGCTTAATGATGTTGAACATCTTTTTATAGGCCTATTTGCAATCTATATATCCTCTTCAGTGAAAAAAAAAAGTCTATGCAAGTCTTTTGCCTATTTTCTAATTGGATTTTTTAGAATATTGAGTTTTAAGTTCTTCACATATATTTTAGATATGAGTCCTCTATTGGATATATGATCTGCAGATATTTTCTCCAGTTCTGTAATTTGCTTTTTCATCTTAACAAGGTCACTCACAGAGCCAAGTTTTTAAAATTTTGATTTGGTCCAATTTATAAATTTTTATTTTTCTGGATTGTGCTTTCGGTAACAAATCTGAGAAATCTTTCCCTAGTCCTAGGTGCCAAAGATGTTCTATTTATTCCCCCAAATTTTATATTTTTACAATTTGTATTTAAGTCCATGATGCATTTTGAGTTCATTTCCTAAAAAAGAATTTATTTTTAAGTAATCACGATGCTCAATCTCTATACTAACAGTCATGAGGTCGAGAGTCATATGCTCCACCAACTGAGCCAGCCAGAAATACCTTGAATTCATTTTTGCATAAGGAACGAGATTTAGGTTGAGGTTTATTTTTTCTCCTATATGGATTTCCAATTTTCCAGTATCTTTTATTTATTTACTTATTTTTAGAAAGCTGCCTTTCTTTTATTCAATTATTTTTTTTCTCTGCCAAAAATTAAGTGGGTATATTTGTGTGGAACTATTTCTAGGTCCTCTTGTGCAGTCCACTAGTACATACTGTCTTGACTATCGTAGCATATGGTAGACCCTAATATCACAAAGAATGTCTCCTTCTCCTTTATTCTTTGTTTTCAAAATTGTTTGGGCTACTTTGGGGCCTCTTGCTTTCTGTATAAGCTTGAGAATAAGCTTGCCTATTTATATAAAACATTTTTTTTTTTTTTTTTAGGATTTTGACAGGAATTATTTTATACCTATAGGTTAGTTCAGGGAGAACTGAAAACTTCATTATATTGAATCTTCTGATCCATTAACATGGTATATCTCTCCAATTATTTAGGTCTTTTAATTTTTTTTTTTAAATGAGCATTTTGTAATATTCAGCATACAGATCCTTACTTGTTTTGTTAAATTTACACCTATGTATTTAATTTTCTTAGAGTAATTGTGTATGGTATTGCACTTTTAAATTTGTTTGAACATGTTTCTTATTGGCATACAGAAATAAAATAGACTTTTATGCATTAATCTTGTATCCTATGATCTTAATGAACTAATTTATTTGTTCTAGAAGTTTGCAGATTTCTTGGAGGTTTCCATGTAGACACTCTTCTCCTCTGCAAACAGTTTTATGTTTTCCATTCCAATCTATATATATATTTTTTCCCTTTTTTTCTTTATTGCACTGACTAGATCTTCCATTACTATGTTGAGTAAGGGTAGTGAGAACAGATATCCTTGTCTTGTTCCTAATTCAGTCTTTAACCATTAAGCACGATGTTAACTGCAGGATTTTTGTAGATGTTCTTTATGAGGTTGACAATGTTCCCCTTTATTCTCAGTTTGTTGAGAGTTTTTATCATAATTGGGTGTTGAATTATGTCAAATGCTCTTTTTGTGTAAATTAGTGATCATGTGAATTTTCTTCTTTAACTTGTTAATATGTAATCTCACTTGGTGGTAGTATAGTGTTCCTTTGATACATTTCTGGATTTGATTTGCTAATATTTTGTGGAGGATTTTACATAAATTTATGAGATATATTGATCTGTAGGTTTTTGTTTTGTTTTATCTTTCCTGATTTTGTCTGGTTTTGATACCGGGGTAATACTGACCTCATAAAAAGAGTTGCAAGTGTTCCTTCTTCTTCAATTTTCTATAAAATTGGTGTGAGTTCTTTTAATGTTTGGTAAAAGTCTCCAGTGACCATTTTCAGGAGCTTTGAAATTATAAGTTCAATTCTTTTTAGTGTTCTAGAACTATTCAAATTACCCACTTACTCTGGGCTGAGTTATGATAGTTTGTGGTTTTGGAGGAATTGGTCTATTTCTTCTAAATTGTTGCATTTATGATCATAAAGTTGTTCATGGTATTCTTTATTATTATTTTAATGGTTGAAAGATCTGTTGTGGTTTTCCCTTCTTCATTACTGATATTGGTGATTTGTGTCTCCTCTTTTTATCTTTGTCTTATTAGACATTGGGTTTTCCCCAAAGGACCGGCTTTTTGTTTCATTAATTTTCTCTATTAGTTCCCTTTCCAAAATTTCATTTATTTCTGCTCTATCTTTACTATTTTCTTCCTTCTGCTTGCTTGGGGTTTATTTTGCACTTCTTTTTCTAGTTTCTTGAGATAGGAACTTAGATTCTTGATTTGAGAACTGTCCTGTTTTCAAATATAAGCATTTAGGATTGTAAATTTCCCTCCAGCATTGTTTTAGATGTGTTTCCAAGATTTTAATTTGTTGTATTTTCATTTTTATTCAGTTCTATGTACCAGCCATGGATTATTTAGAAATGTATTGTTAAATTTACATGTGTTTGAAAGCTTTTCTGTTGTCCTCCTATTGTTGATTTCTATTTTAACTTCCATTATGGATGGGAGTATACTCTGTATGATTTCAATTCTTTTACATTTTTAAATTTGTTTTACAAGTCATAATATGGTCTATCTCGGTGAACATTCCAGGGACTCTTGAAACTAATGTGCATTCTGCTACACCAAGGTGGAATGTTCTGTAAATGTCAATTATACCCTATTGGTTGATCATATTATTGAATTCTATATACTTGTATACTTGTTGGTGTTCTGTCTAGTAGTTCTATCAACTGGTAAGAGTGGGGTGTTGAAGTCTCCAACTATAATAATGTGTTTTTCTTTTCAGATTTATTAGTTTTATTTTATGTATTTGAAGCTCTGTTGTTTGATGCAGAGAGTTATTTTTGATAGACATTACTTATAGACAACATTTAGCTGTTTATGTTTTTAAAATACTTTGCCACTCACTTTTTTTTTTTTTTAAAGATAGATCACAAGTAGGCAGAGAGGCAGGCAGAGAGAGAGAGAGGAGGAAGCAGGCTCCCTGCTGAGCAGAGAGCCCGATGCAGGACTCGATCCCAGGACCCTGAGATCATGACCTGAGCCGAAGGCAGTGGCTTAACCCACTGAGCCACCCAGGCGCCCCTGCCACTCACTTTTTTAATTGGTGTATTTTGATGATTTACATGTAAAGTAATTATTGATATTGGGACTTAGTTCTGCCATTTTATTCTTTTATTTTCTGCTTGTTCTTTGTTTCTCATTTCTCTGTTTCCTTTATCTTGTCTTATTGTGGACTACTTGAACATTTTTTGAAATTTTGATTTACTTATAGAGTTTTATAGCATTTTGTATATATAGTTTTCTTGAGGTGTATACACACACACACATATATATATTATCATTCATATATATATATATATATCTTATCACAGCCTACAGGTATTGATGATTTACTGCTTAAAGTTTTGAAACCACTTAGGTCCCTTTACCTTCCCCATTTTTAAAAAATATTGGGAAGAAACAATTATCTTCAGTGTTTGCCCTATATACATTAAACACCACATAAGATGATGATGTGTTACAATTTTTGCTTTAACCATAAAGTGTAACTTAGGAATATCACAAGGTGAAGAATAGTCTATTATATTTACTCCTAAGTTTCACTCATTTGGATATTCTTTTTTCCTTTATGAAGGTCTGAGCCTCCCAGCCTCCTTCTGTTATTATTTCTTTGTATTTTGAGTGCTCTTTTTAGTAACTCTTTAAGGGTAGGTCTGCTAGTGACAAGTTCTATCAGTTTCCTTTCATTTGAGAATGTCTTTATGTCCCCTTTATTCTTAAAACATGTTGTTGCCACATAAAGAAATCACTGTTGACAATGTGTCTCTTTTAGCAACTGAAAAATATTGTGTCATTTCCTTCTGGCCTCCATGGTTTCAAATGAGAAATCTGCTTTCGTTCAATTTGCTGTCCCTCTATGGGTAATATAATATTTCTCTCTGAATGTTAACCAAGATTTTTTATCTTTTGTTTTCAGAAGTATCATTGTGATGTCTTTTGTGGCAATCTCTTTGAAGTTATGCTATTTGGCTTGCTCAGTTTCTTGGATCTATTTGTTTAAATCTTTCACCAAATTGGGGAAGTTTTCAGCCATTGTTTCTTTGAATACCTTCTTAGTTCTACGCTATTTCCTTTTGTTCTGGCACTTCAGTGATACATGTTTTTTAACTTTTATTTTTGCTTGTAAGTTCTAAGGATCTATTCATTAAAATTTTTTGTTTTTTACTTTATTTTCTTTTAGAATTAACTCTATTGATCTGTCTTCAGCTTCACTAATTCTATTATCTGCACTTTCCCACTGAGCCCATCCGGTGAATTTTTTATTGCAGTTATTTTATTTTGCAGTTCTACAATTTCAACTTGGTCCTTTTAAAAAGCTTATTTGCGGGACACCCGGGTGGCTCAGTTGGTTGGATGACTGCCTTTGGCTCAGGTCATGATCCCAGACTCTCGAGATCGAGTCCCGCATCAAGCTCCCAGCTTCACGGGGAGTCTGCTTCTCTCTCTGAACTTCTCCTCGCTCATGCTCTCTCTCACTGTCTCTCTCTCAAATAAATACATAAAAATCTTAAAAAAAAAAAAAGCTTATTTGCTGGCATGCTGGAGTGGCTCAGTTGGTTAAGCATCTGTCTTCGCCTTGGGTCACGATCCCAGGGCCTTGGGGTTGAGTCCCATGTTGGGTTTCCCGCTCAACAGAGGTTCTGTTTCTCCCTTTCTCTCTCCCTCCGCATCTCTCCCTGCTTGTGCTCTTGCTCGCTCTCTCTTAAATAAGTAAGTAAAAATCTTTTTTTAAAAGAAAGCTTATTTGCTAGGGTTTTCTATTTTTTCAAATATTTCAAGAGAATTTATAATTGTTTATGAAATCATTTTTTAGTGGCTACTTTTAAATCCTTATCAGTGAAACCCATTATCTGCTTCCTCTCGATATTGGTGTCAGATGATTGCCTTTTCTCATTCAAGTTGTGTTTTTCATGATTCTTTATTTGATGAGTGATTTTGACTGTATCTGGACTTTTTTTTTTTTAAATTGGGGTAAAATGGTATGTAACCTATAAATTTCAGGCATATAGCACAGTTAATTGATATTTACATATACTACAAAGTGGTCACCACCAGAAGTCTAGTTACCATCTATTATTTTTTTTGAAGATTTAATTTATTTATTAGAGAGATGGAGAGAATACAGGTAGGCAGAGCAGCAGGCAGAGGGAGAGGGAGAAGCAGGCTCCCCGCTAAGCAGGGAGCCCGATGTGGGGCTCAATCCCAGAACCCTGGGATCATGACCTGAGCTGAAGAAAGTCACTTAACCAACTGAGCCACCCAGGCACCCCATCCATCATTTTTAATTAATTAATTAATTAGTTAGTTAATTAATTAATTTTTTGGAGGTAAAATCAGTACATAACAATCTATAAAATATCCTAGATATCTCGAATGTTATGTTCGAGACTTTTGATCTTATTTCAGCTTCTAATAAGCAGCCACACTAGTTAGATTTAGGTCCTGGGCTGTTTTTGTGAGGTATAGTTTCAATGAAAATTTAATTTTCAGAGTCCTTGCAATGTTATTCTGTCTGACTTCATTCTTCTGGCTCTGTTCAGCTCTTACTTCATTCCTGTAGGGCTGCCCAGTATAAATGGATGGGTGGCTCTGGAAACACTGGGTTTGGGTTGTTGTGGCTGATGACTGAGCCTGCTGCTGCCTCAGGTATGGATTAGGGTAGATCTCTCCACTAGGTATTGCTGGGGTACCCCTCCCTTGGTTCTTTGTCCAGGGAGAGCAAACTTTTCTATTTGTCTGCCCGAGGGTCATTCCAGGTTGCAGATTTCTGACGCCCAGTCTGTGCTAGATCGACCATAGAAAGAAATTTCAAGAGACTCCCTGTGATGTTGATCTGGAAGACTTGAGGTCTCTAGTCAGTGCATCTTCTTATTCCAAGTTGAGGAATTGTTTTTTTGATTTTTCTGATGAATCAGTTCTAGGATATTTAGTTGTATTTACAGGGGAGGAGCAGGGAAAAGTGAGACTATGGCTTCTTGTCCCTGAACGGGACAGAACTTACTATTTTTGAAATGAAGAGGGAAAAAAACTCTTTCTTCCTTCTAATAAGAGTAATCTCTTTTATTTGTTGGAAAACTAAAAAGTAAAGGCAAGCAAAAAGAAGGAAAAGAAGTAAATATGAATGTTTTCACAGATACATTATTAACTCTTTGATGTATGTCTTTCTTGATTCCTTTCTTGTAATTTTTGAAAAGTTATTGAGTTCCATACTTACTTTTATGCTAATATATCTTAAATCTATTTACAAGTCCATATATAATAATTTCTTTATATGGACCACTTTCAGTTTGCAAAGAAGACACACAGCTATCCTACTTAAGGAATAAAAGCTAAGATTAGAATATGGAGGAATCAGGAAAGCTGTCTTTGTGGTTGTTTAGAATTCTGGAGATGAAATTTCAAGAAAAATTGGGACAGTGGTTCATCTTTAGAAGGCAAGGCCCGTTCAATGGACCATTAGTGATTTGGTCTTTTTGTTTTTCCTGCAGGAATCCATTGTTCCCTGCTACTTTCTGCTCTCAGAAAAAGAATCTGTTTGGATCAGTTTTATTTATTTATGTATTCTATAAATTCATATGGAGCCTGTGTACTGGGCAGTCTTGAGCCAAACCACATGATAAAAATATGGTCTCCAAAATGACCATCTTCCACAACTTCACCTTGATGTCTCGTGGCTCAGCTCCAAATATCATATATTGTGACCTGAGTATTAGGATTCATGTGACACAATATGTGACTGTACATGGGAAAAAACAACCAAAACCAAAGTATCTGTAGTCAATTTTTCCATTAAGGAGACGTGGGAGGGAAGACACATAGAAAAATCCCAGGCCTGTATGTTCCAAATACATAGAACATTTGAGTTGATAGCAATTTTTTATGCTTTTGAGTTATATTATAGCAAACAGCCCTGTGGCTAATCTTTGCAGTGGTTTTTTTTTTTTTTAATATCCTCATTAATAGGAGTGACTTTCATAGGTCATAATAATAACAATAAGAATCATAATTGCTAATGTGACCTATAGACCCTCAATCTGTCATTTAAAGAAATTCACTCATTTTAAGAAATTTTTGCTGAATTTTTATGCCTAAACATCACATGATGAAGAATTAAATATATGTCAGTGGAAACTGAGGCCCGTAGAGGCATCTAAAGGAGCGTGACTAGACTAGAGAAAATTCTAGGGCTAAATTCCAGGTCTGGCAGCATTCTGATGTATGCTGCCTTTCTCTTCTTAGAAAAAGGTGTCCTCTGGATTAATATATGCAACAGATGAATCACTAAACTCTGCCCCTGAAACAAATAATACATTATATGTTAACTAAATTGAATTTAAATAAAACAAAAAAAAAAAAAAAGAAAGAAAGAAAAAGAAAAAAGTGTCCTCTAGAAAGCCAGGTCATAGCATCTTCAGAAATCCTTTGCAATATTGATACTTTAGGAAGACTTTCAACAAAAAAGTTAAAGCAAAAAAAAAGGGGGGGGGGGTTTCTAGCTCTTTCTTAATTAAACAGGGATGAAATTGATGAGAATATTCCATTCCTAAATATTCTGGCAAATTGAAGATTTCCTCTAAATACAGTATTTCTTTGGTGTCTCCTGTTTGTAAGTCTGTTAGTCACAGCTGTTTGAATTCCCTGGGATGCTGTAGGATTCTCCATTTGCTGCACCATTAACCCCTCTGGTCATAGATATCCAGGAGCCCCGAGGGACATCATGATGATTACCCCAAAGTATCTACTTTTTTTTGGGACTCTCTGGTGCTTTAGGTGTAGAAGCTTAATAAATGCATATATCAACATTTTACATTTGTGTTTGAGGTAGAAGTCCTGAAATAATGAGAGAAATAAACATTTTCTTCACATTGAGCACGTGTTCATAAGAGTCAAATAATTTAGTCCCAATTCACTTCTGAGAACTGACATGGTTATTCATGAAATTTTTCCTTCTTATTCAAATGTTTGGTTATTCCACAGCATTCATCTACTGGATAGTGGAAGAAAGTGAAAAGTAGAAATCCCAGTTGGGCACATTAAATCATTAAAAGAAAATTTGTCAGAGATAGGAGAAGGGGTGGGTGAGGAGAAACTAATATTTTTAAGCAGCCCGTGCATGCCAGTTACTTTAAATTGTCATCACTCTCAATCCTCAAAACAACACTTTGACTCATCAGTCCTCATCAGTCCTCATCAGTCCATTGCATGGAAGAGAGAACTTGAGGTTTTGAGAGGTTTGGTGTTTCTTGAAAGGCCCTTAGCTAAAAATCATAAGGAGAGAAGTAAAATCAGTCTGTGGATCTCTGGGACTCATATCTCTCTTTCCACAATATAAACTGCTTCCTGAAGTTTCCAGGATTAAAACACACTGGATTCTGGAAATACAGGCTATCTCTTTAAATTCATAGAGCATGAATCTTCCATAGGATTCTGCTCAGTGGAATTCTAATCAGTCCATCTTTAAAACACATGCAGGTTGGAAATTTGAGTCTTTAGTGTCATGAGAGAATAACAACCTGGGACTTGTTGGGTTTGTTGCAAGGCTCAAGGCTAATGTGCCTCTAAATCCCTTAAAGGCACATTAGTGGGTAATTACAACAAATAAAGGCTAATGGGAGAACCACATCTGTTTTGTTGATTTGGCTTAGGGAAGAATTCTGGGTTAGGAGATTTAGTCAAATTGCTTGACCCTCTTTAGCCACCCCAACCCCAATCCAAAAGCATACCTGCAAAGGGCCCATTGTCTAATGGAAAGATCTCTTGACCTCATGTGTGCGTAGGAGAAGCACAAGCAGCCACATACTGATTCTCATCCTATTTCTGACACAGTGACCTGGCTGTTGACTTTAGACAGGCCATGCATTTTCCTGACCCTGGAAAGGCCTTAGAATGTGCCTAGAAGGAGGAATGTCATGATAGATTTTTATCTTTGCTGCCTCCCAAGGGACCCAAAGTGTTTTGCAAATGAACTGACAAAAATCCATTTGAGAGAGAGACTTCTCTGCTTTAATTGCTCCCGAGGTATCTGTAGTCCAGGTGCTAATGGAGTGTAACTGTCCAGGTGGTCAAGCTTTTATTTTTTGAGAAGTTGGTGTAACAAAACTTTCACTTGGGATCTAGAGAACCCATTATTAATTTTTTAATGCATGGAGTAGTTGAAAACCTTCTTGTAGGCTTTCCCTATTATAGGATGTGATTCAATCTCTCTGTGTTAAAGACAGTGCTGCATGATCACTGAATTCCATTTAATCTTTCTCTTCTTGAGAAGAGAAACTATGATGACTACATTTCTTAACCTGCTTTCTAGTTAGAGTGGACCATGTGACTGGTTCTCACCAATGGGGGGTATAGGCAGCAGAGCTGTAATCCATTCCCAGATCTGATCTTAGAAAATAGAAAATGTTATGTCTGAACATTCAGGCTGCTCTCCCCCTGACTCCGTAACCAGAGAAGCCATATGTTGAATTGTCCTCATTAAAAGAGGAAGGTGGCCTGAATCCCTGAGTTACCTGATGGAGGAGAGAGGCCCTACAGAGTCATCTTCCCCAGTGGACTTTAAGTGAATAGAATCAAACTTTCTCTTGTGTTAAGCCACTGAGATTGATGGATTTATTCATGCCATGGGATAGCCCAGCCTGTAGTGAATAGTGCATTCTCCTCTGCAGATGTGCCGTACTTTGTGTTTCCACTAAGATCTCACAGACTCTTGGCTTTTCATCCAGAGTTAAAGGTTCTTAGCCCAGACTTTCATCTGAGGCATGACCGTCCTCTGCCAGACCCTAGTCAAGGGGATTTCATCTCTTCCTCTAACTTCCATTTAGAACAGCACTGACTTCTAGATATTCTCTTTATATTGAGCTATAGATCAAATAGTGTCTGCTACTAGGCTTCCAACCAACATTTTCCTCACTCCCAACTAATCACATCTCAACTAGCCCACAGAAGAAAGTCACAAGTGCTAAGGGATATTATAAGCATTTGAACAGTATTCCCAAGTTAATACCATCATGTTTGGGCTTGTCCTCTTCACCAGTGCTCCAAAATTTACAAACATTAAATGTTAATGAAATGAAGCGAAATAAAATCTGTACTTAACTAATTATAAAAATAAATTCTGTCCAGATTATATGTAACATCTAAATGTAACATCTAGATATAAACATCAAAATGTAAAGAAAATAAAAATATAAAAACATTAGAAGAAAATATAGGCAAGTAGATTTGATTTTTAGAACAGGAAAGCATTCTTAAGTAAGATTCATAAAACCATCGAGGAAAAGCATGAGACATCTGTATCAAACAAAGAAAACAGTAATACTTAAAAAAATCTTCTGTGAGGTAAAATGCATTATTAGCAAATTTAAGAGATAAGAGCAGAGTCAAAAATATTTGCAACATAGGCAAAAGATAAATTATTAGTTTGAAGAACTTTTACATATCAATAAGAAAAGAGCAACATGAGTATAAAAATGAGCAAAGGAAAGAACAAAGGCATTCAAGGAAGATCTTGAAATCTGAAAACCAGTATACAAATGAGAAGATGATTACACTAATGGAGTACTATTTTTTCATATAATTTGGTATGTTGCAAAGTGACTCATATGCAAAACTGGAGAGGATGTGGGAGTTTTGATGAACGTAAATTGGTACAGCCTCTTAGGAGAACAGTTTGCAATGTCAGTTAAAATGTGTGTATCCAAGACCTCGCAATTTCTCTCAGTATCTGCTGTAAGAAATTCTTGCAGATTTGCTGAAGGAAACATGAATGGGGATGTTCACTGCAGCACTGTGTGTATTAATAAAAAAGCAACCACAGTCAGAATGGCTATCAGTTGGGAACTGTTGGGATAAACTAACATTATAAAAAAATCTCAGAGAGGGGGCACCTGGGTGGCTCAGTCAGTTAAGCATCTGCCTTCTGCTAAGGTAATGATTCTGGGGTCCTGGTGTGGAGCCCTACATGAGGCTCCCTGCTCAGCGGGGGAGTCTTTCTCTCCCTCTGCCCCTTCCCAAAATTCACACTCTCTCACTCTCTCTCTCTCAAATAAATAAATAAAATCTTTAAAAAAAAAATAAAAAGATCCTCAAGATATGTCAAGGAGTAGTTATCACCATTGGGCTTGCCTTACAAGAAACACTAAAAGGGGTTCTTCAGGCTTATATGAAAGGACACTCATTTGTTCCATGAAAACATATTAAAATACAAAATTTGTTGATAAACGTAAATATGTAGTAAAATTCAAAATACTCCAATATGCAGTGGTGGTGTATAAAGCACTTTGCATCTAGCATGTATGTTAAAAGACAAAAATGTTAAAACAAACAAGAGTAACAGTGTTTGGTTTATGGACACACAATGTAAAAACGTATAAATTGTGATGAAAACAACACAACATGTGAGATAGACAGTAAATGTGCAGAACTTACCTATAAAATTGAAGTTAAGTTGTTATCAGATTAAAATAGACTGTTAGGGGCACCTGTGTGGCTCATCGGGTTAAAGCCTCTGCCTTCTGCTCGGGTCATGGTTCCAGGGTCCTGGGATCGAGCCCCGCGTTGGGCTCTCTGCTCAGCGGGGAGCCTGCTTCCTCCTCTCTTTCTGCCTGCCTCTCTGCCTACTTGTGATCTCTGTCAAATAAATAAAATATTTTAAAAAATGGACTGTTAGAAGATGTATTACAAAAACCTCATGGTAGTCACAAAGCAAAAACCTATAACAGATACCCAAATAATACAGCGAAAAGAATCAAAGAATACCACTACAAAAAGATCATCAGCTTACAAAGAAAAATAGGAAGAAAGTAATAAAGGAACTACAAAACAATAAAAAAAAAAACGAATAAAATGGTGTTATTGAGTTCTCACCTACCAATAATTACCCTAAGTGTGAATGATTTACATTCTCCAGTTAAAAGGTATAGAGTGGATGAATGGAAAAAAAGCAGAGAAGACCTAATTAATAAGATGCTAACAAGACACTCACTTAAGATTTTTTGGACTTTATTTATTTATTTGAGAGAGAGAAAGCAAGCAGGGGAGGAGCGGGGCGGCAGGCGGGGAGAGGAAGAGGGAGAGGGGAAAGAATCTTCAGGAGACTCTACACTGAGCACAGAGCCTGGTGCAGGGCCTGATATCACAACCCAGAGATCACGAGCTGAGCCAAAACCAAAAGTCAGAGCTTAACCAACTGAGCCACCCAGATGCCCCAGATACTCACTTAAGCTTTAAGGCACTCCTAGGTTGAAACTGAAGGGATGGAGAGCGGTATCCCTTGCGAACAGAAACGAGAAGAGACCAGCGATAGCTGAACTTAAATCAAACAAAAGAGCCTTTAAGTCAAAAACTGTACTAAGAGACAAGGAAGGTCATTATATAATAATAAAGGGGTCAATTCATCAAGAGGATATAACAATTATAAATATACATTTAATCCAGTATTGAAGCTCCTAAATGGATTATACAATTATTAATATATCTGAGAACAGAAATAGACAGCTCTGTCCTAATAGTAGGGAATTTCAGTATCCCACTTTCTCCAATGGATAGATCATACAGACAGAAAGTCAATAAGGAAATAATGGACTCGAACTACACTTTGAGGCCAAGTGAGCCCAACCGACATATACAGAACATTCCAACAGCGGCAGATACGCATTCTTTTCCAGTAGTTACAGAACATTCTCCAGCACACATCATACGCTGGCCACAAAACAAATCTCAAAAATTTAAGAGGACTGAAACCATATCAAATATATTTTATGATCAGAAGAGTAGGAAAGTAGAAATCAATAACAGGAAGAGAGCTGGAAAATTCAAAGTATATGGAAATTAAACAACACACTCTTGAACAACCAATAAATCAAAGGAATAAAAAAAGAAATAACAAAAATCTTGAGAATGAAATGTAAACACAGCATACTAAAACTTATGGGATGTACAAAATAATTCTGAGCCGAAGGCAGAGGCTTAACTCACTGAACCACCCAGGCGCCCAACCAATGTGCAAAATGATGCTAAGAGGGAAATTTATAGTGAAAAATGTCTATATTAAGAAAAAAAACTCAAGTAAACAACCTAGCCTTACATCCCAAGGAATAGACAAAGAACAGCCTAAACCCAAAGTTAGCAGAGAGAAGAGGATAATAGAGATATGAGTAGAAAAAAATGAAATAGAGACTTAAAAAATCAATAGAAAAGATCAATGAAACCGAGAGCTGGTTCTTTGAAAAGATAAGCAAAATTGACAAACATTTAGCTGGACTAAAAATAGAGGATTCCAATAAATAAAATTATAATCAAAGGGGAGACATCACAACTTATATCACAGATATACAAAAAATCATGAGACTACTGTGAAAACTGTAAGCCAACATTAGATAACTCAGAATAAAGGGATTCCTTCTTAGAAGCATACGACTTACCAAGACAGAATCATGAAGGCCAAGTCCAGATGAATTCACTGGTGAGTTGTTCCAAACATTTAAAGATTTAATACCACTCCTTTCAAATTCTTCCAAAAAACTGAAGAGGACAGACCACTTTTAGATTCATTTTATGGGCCAATTTTACCCTGACACTGAAGCTAAACTGAAGCATTAATAGGAAAGGGAAACTACAGGCTGGCATCCCTAATGAAGATAGATTTACAAATCCTTAACAAAATACTAGCAAAATGGAATTCAAGAGTACACTAAAGGGATCACATCCCATGATCAAGTGAGATTCACCCCTGAGTTGCAAGGGTAGTTGATCATCTCAACAGATGCAGCAAAAGCATTTGGCAAAATTCAACATCCTTTCATGATAAAAACTTTTCACAAATTAGTTATAAATGAAATGTACCTCGACATAATAAAGGCCATATATTACAAATACTATTAAGCTTACAGTAACATTGTACTGAATGTGAAAAGTTAAAAGCCTTTCCTCTAAGATCAGGAGCAAGACAAGGATGTCTGCTCTCAGCACTTCTATTCAGTAAAGTTCTGGGAGTTCGAGCCAGAACAATAACACACACACACACACACACACACACACACACACACGTACACACACACCATCAAAATCAGAAAGGAAGAAGTAAAATGGGTTACATTTGCAGATGACATTATCTTACATATAGGAAACTTCTGCTTTCTTAAAACCTGACCAAAAATGGAAAATGCTTGCAAAACAGAGTGCAGGCTCTTTGTGGATTTTTCACAATTTTCTACCTGACCATCTTTAGTTATTTACTTCTCACCTAATCTGATGACAAATGCTGGTTTTAGCAACTCACTTTAATGTAGCTTTCTAAAATACTCCACTTAGTTTTAGGGACACCTGGGTGGCTCAGTCGGTTAAGTTGTCTGACCTTTGGTTGAGGTCTTGATCCCAGTGGCCTGAGATCAAGTCCACCATCTAGCTTCCTGCTCAGTGGGGAGTCTACTTCTCCCTCTGCCCCTCCTCCTTCTTGTGTGCGCACAAGCGCACACACTCTCTCTTTTTAAGTTCATTGAGACATCCAAGTGATTCTAGCGCGCCATCAGAGCTGAGAACCCTGGGGTTAGAGCAGTGGCCTCCCTCCCCCCAAAAGACTCTGAACATTAGAAAGACCCAGAAAAACTTTAAAAACTCCTGGTGTCCGTGGGCCACTCTCAGAAAGTGGGTTTTCATGGGGCATGGGTGTGGCCTGGGTACTTGAAAAGTTTCCCACGTGATTCCAAGGTGCAGACAAGCTCGGAACCATGGGCTTGGCGTGTCCATGGTTGAAGACCTCGTCCCGGCAGTTCGTATGCATGTTAAAGCTTGAGAGCCTCGGTTCTGGAAGGAAAGTCAAAGACAACTCTTTTGTTAGCATCAGGGGAAACTGCCTGCAAGGACTCCAGTTATAATTCTATGAGCCGTCTTAGAACGATGACTAAAACTTCAAACATGTGTTTGATTCACGGGGTGTAGGAGGATGCCGGTAAGCAACCGAAAGGCAAGGTAGAGAAATAAGACACATGCTCTAACTCTTCCAAAGGGACTTAACTCCAATAGGCTTGCACGGGGTAGCTGTTGGCTTGCTAGGAATTATTGATATGGTAGAAGATTAATACAGGAGGTATCTGGTTATAAGTAGGTGCTGTTCCTCCTTTGTGAATTACCTTTTCCATCTCCAGACTGGAAAGTAATAATGTTCCCTGGTGACAGGAATTTGTTTTAGTGAAGTGTTCTGTGCTCAGAGGAGAAAAACAAGCCCATAAAAATGGGTATATAGCTATTGTTTCTGACTGCCCAGCAGACTTTGTGTACTTCAAGAAAAGCATTCCCTTTTTTGAGCCAAATATTTGCTTGGGGCTAAAATGTTACACTTGAGTCGTATGTCCAACCTTGTGTCGTAGAACCTGAACTCATTCCTCAACATCAGACCTCGGCCAAGAGACCGAGGGTCCTTATATAGGATTTCTCAAACCAGAGGTGGTTTCTCTCTGGTTGTAAAGTGACATGCCATGGGCATCTCCTAGGGTGTGGAGGGAACCTGCCTGCCGTGGGAGAGAATTAGGCGAACCCAATGAGAGAAGCCAGATGAGCCTGGGAAGGAGACCCCATAGCTCCCAGTCCAGAGGTCCCTGCGCACAACGGCTTCTATTCTGTCTTATCTCCAGTTTTGTGAGCCATCCTACTACCATTTCAATAAATCACCTTTTTTGCTCAAGAGGGTTTGGGTAAGGTGTCTGTCACTTCCAAGCCAAAGGGTAATGTGTGGTTCAATATGGTGCCGTTCCCTTAGTATCTTCTTTACACATGCAGGAGGAGGCATCTACCTCCTAAAGCTAGCCTTTAACAAAGGATAAGTCTTGATTACTCAAAATACAGAGGCACAGAATTTTTCTTCTTTCCATCCAAGATGGAAACGGAACAAATGGCTAGAAGTAAGAAACCCTCGAATGTGAGAAAGGAGGAAAAAAAAAACCTTTCTGTGGATACCAATGGGGAGAAGTAAGTCTGTGGGTTTTCCATGAGGCCTTCCAGAGCCATCTGGTTGCATAGCATGAGATCTGAATTATTAGACGAATGTCACTGGTACATCTTGCCGCATGCTGGGTTTTGGTGGGCTTTCAAGGCCATAAGCACCAATATTTCTAATACGCTTTAAAATTCACAGTGTTTTCAGAAATATTAGGTCATTGTCCAGAAGAGGAAAATTCCTTAGAGAGAGATGAAGTCTCCTCCACGAACCCAGCCCCAGAGAACTGGAAGCAAGAGTTTCTAAGTCCTGCCCTGTGGTCTTTATCAACGCACCATCTATCTGCCTCTAAGGAACAGATCTTATCACTGGGGAGACATCAGCGATTCAGTCTACTAGGGAGACATTTCCAGGAAAAGATTTCCCCAATGTTGTAATGAAAGCCAACAAGAAAACAGGAATTCTGTCACGATCGAGTGACAGATGTGTGTCGGATGACAGAAGTGAGCAAGGACTGCCATAGGAATCTCTGAACAAGTGTTTGTCCCAACAGATCAGGTCAACTGAACCAGGCAGAGTCAGCTCCACCACCAGAAAGGCCACAAGACAAGGAACTCAGGAGTCAGGATCTTCACCCCGTGCCATTAGATGCTTGTAGAAACCGCAGACAAGCTTCTTAACCTTCCTGGGCCTCAGTTTCTTCATTTGTAAAATGAAAGGGTTGGACTTGATGATCTCCGAGGGCTCTTCCAGCCCTGTAATTCTATGTTATTTACTAGAATGCTCGTAGCCAATATGCTACACCATGGTTTATGGTGCCCTGTAATTACAGGGTTCCGAGGAGGAGAGAACACGGGATCCTAAAACAACTCAACGTCTAATTCCTGTTCAGTCACGTCAGGCCAGATTGTTTTTATATACTGAAAGTTATGGCCCTGCCCCCTTTTAGAGGAGGAGGTGAGGAATCTTCAGGTAACCTGTCCAAGTGAAGAAGTACAGAAAGCTGTAAATAATAATGAGAGTGAAACCCTCTACTCTTCAAGGCATGCTCATGGTAAATCCATAAGACACATGGGACAAGTGGTGGCTTTTTTTTTTTTTTTTTTTAAATTACCATTGTCAGATGGAGAAAGTGAGGCACAAGCCGGTTTATATGATTTGATCAAGGTCTGCTTATAAAAGAAGCCAAGACTAAGACCCAGATTTCTGGACTCTGATTCTAGAATTCCATCCAACAGCCACGAAGAGTGTGTCTCCTTCAGGGAGTCAAGGCTCATTATATTCTCATTAGCAGAAGGCTCCTTTCTGATGAGTAGGAGAAGGAGCTGGCAAGCATCACTTTTGTTGACAGGTGTTGGAGAGAGACCTCTCAGGGGGGTTGCAGAGGCCACTTTTGAATTTTTTTTCTCACTTCTTCAGTATTTACAGAGGCAAAGTATATATATATATATCTTGGGGTCTTTGTCCCATGAGCTGAAGTAAGAGGAGAACTTGGTTGCAATTAGATAGACCTATCATTATTTCAAATTGCATCTAGCCAAACAGAAATGGGTTTTTTAGGATGTCGTCATCTCTTCCATCCCCTCATTACAAGGTTGGAACTCTTGCTGACTCTTTCATCTGAACCCATTTGCGATTTTGCTTTACGTGACTCATCTTAAACTTTATTATCACATTCATTGTAATAACGCTGGTTGACAACACTTTAAATAGTTGGCTTCCCATGATACAAGGCAATTAATTTTTATATTGCATCTTTAACACAAGGTATTGAGACAAAGTCTTTAAATATAAAACCAAAGAGGTAAGGGTTTGGGGGCTGCAGGAATTGGATCCAGACAATATCAGAAAAATTAAAATACAGAAATAATGGAAAGAGACAGGGGAGGATAAAGGTTGATAAGCATGGGGAAGAGAGTGACTAAGGTTGTCTTGGGATTTCTTTCTTCCTTTCTTTCTTCCTGGTCTTTCTTTCTTTCTTTTTTTCTTTCTCCTAGGCATTTCTTTCTAGAAGCTTTGAAATGTGGAATGGTCTGGTGGTTTTTATGATGAGGTAGTCACTGTCTTTGAGGTTTATTTCTCCTTTTATTTTTCTGGAAAAGGGGTTTAAAAGTGACAAGACCTAGCTTAGAGGGATATTAGTAAAAAGGACCCATAAAAGACAAAGAGGAGAGATTATAAATCATCCTGGGTAGAGATGGATTAGAAAAAAGAGGTTCAATGTCTAATCCAGAGAGAACTGCGTTCTTGCTACCTCAGGCTGTTGGTGGTGGTGGCGTAGGGCTTTACTGAGAGCCCAGGGTGGATGGCAAAGGCAGAGGTGGAGGCAGATAGAGGCCTGAAGGAGGTAATTACACCAAATAGACTCAAAGGCATGTTTGCTAAACCAGAACTTTCCAGTAAGGAAGGGAAGAAGTCTGGGAAGTTTGTAGAAGGAGATTTCTCTCCAGACTCTAGAGCCCACGTCTGAAGAGATTTGTTGTCCCAGTGATGGCTGGTGGTATTGGCAGGGTTCAGGACAAAACTATGGTAGAAGCCATTTGTCTTTTCAACTGCTCTACTCTGACGTTTCAGTAACCCATACCCTTCTCCCTTCAAATGTCTGGTGCCCATGAACTCTCTCAGATCAAAGATGATCCCATCAGCTCTACAGTTTCATTACAAGATTTGAGTCGAACTCTCTAGATTTCCGATCTGCTTTCCCTCTGGTTCATTATCAACCATTTGAATGTTCAATGTAAGAGAACAAGCTCCCTCACTCAGGGGTATTTGCACTTTGATTTCACAGTTAGAGACAGTGGGTGAAGGCTTTTTCTCTTGGACTGTTCTAGAATCCTTTAAACGATGCAAGCCAGATTAATACCCATTCCACCTGGAGTAAGAAGGACTCTGTTCCACAGCTCAGTTGCTTAGAGGATCTGGACCTGCCTCCTGCCTGTGACAATGTCCCCTCTCTGTCTTCTTGGACTCTAGGGACTTCTTACCACCCGGACTCCACCCCGAGGGCAGGGCTCCAGCAGCCATCCTGACGCCAGGGGCGACACTCAGACTGTGGAGGAACGAGTATGTCTCAGCCTGCTTCACGGGAGCTATTTCATCAACCTCAATTAATTTATGGACTGGAGCAGTGGTTTTCGGAAAGTTTTTTGAGTCATAGGATCTGTTCTTCAAATGAAGTGTAATATGGAAGTCTTCAATTATAAACCAGAAAGTGGTGATTGGCCATACTTAAAATGGGAGTCTGGGGTCTCCTCTGCTTCTCCCTCTCACTGTCCTCCCCTCCCCCATGGCTATGAGAAGCATGGCTTTGAAACCCTTGAACCAGAGGGTCCACACCTTCCTTGCTCAATTCCACCCACACCTGTGAATCAGCTGCCTGCTTGCACTGAAGTCGAAGTCACCATCTCCTCATCTTTATCCTGACTTCCCGTAATACATTTCCTCTTCCTTACTAGAATTTACCCCACGGAGGTCCATAGGTTCCGCAACATGTCTGGAATGGCACCTAGCTATCTTCCCTGCCACTTACCTCTTCAATTTCTTGTTTCCTATGTAAATTGATGGGATTTTAAGGAAGTTTGCAATTATCCTAGAGTGCTTCTGTGATCTCAACTCTGGCATAGCTAACCAGCCACCATTTGCGATGATTCTACCTCCAAAATCTCACTTGGATTTATGACCTATTCTCTCTCCCCACTCCACTGCCTGGGTTGGGCTTTTGTCCTCTTGGGTAGGGATCATGGATGGCATTGATGTCCTGACTTAGTGCCACCCCTGAGCCATTCCTGATTCTGCAATAAAGAGGAAGCCTTCACAGAAGTGAGACTTGGATTTCCCACTGAAGAATGGGTAGGATATTTATAGGCCTCCCTTTGGCCAGTAATCATGATCTTGCCATATCCCAAGAGTATGAAGCTCATTTGAGAATATTTCTCATGCCAGGGTCCACTGAGGGAAATACAAATATAGACCACTCATTGATGCGTTTTCTGAGTCTTCTCTTCTGTTAGAACGACTTTTTCCTTATGCATGGGTATTGTCTTGTTGAACAGCTGTTCTAGTGAGCAGGGACTCCCATGGGCAGCCTACTGCCAATGCCCGTCATTCACAGAAGACAATCTTGCTGTGTTTCTCTTTGTGCTTCACGATTAGCCCATTGCAAGAGAAAACTAACACACAGAAGTGATTGTTCTGTCTCCTGTAGGAAGGGTCCTTATTATGACAGAAAAGTTATTTTCTTTTCTGTGGTTTCTTAAGGGTTCTCTAATTAGGTAACCCTCTGCTGACCCCTGGCTATGGTAGTTTCTATGTCGACATCTTTGTTCCGCTCCTTGCGCACTGAAGCCAGAGACGAGTAATTCAAACCAATGCAGAGCATGAGATAATGGGGCTCTGTAACCCACCAGTATTTAAAAGGCAATGACCCCTTAAGTTCACTGGAGTTACCTTCCATTAAGAACTTTTCTCACCTGCATATAACAGACGGGTATGTGTTAGAGCCCTGTGTCTGGTCTGGGTGTGGACTGAATTAATCTGTCAGACTTTGGGGACTTGAACCGGATTGCTTTGGGATTCCTTCACACTCTACATACACGTGGAATGATAATTCAAAATAAGCACAGAAGTTTTCTTTTTTTTTTTTTGGTGGGGGTGGCATCTAAGATATGGGAAAACATAGAAGATCATGTAATTAAAAACCTATGTATCCATCATCTAGAAATATTAGCTTTTCAATTTTGTCTTATTTGCTTGCAGTGTTTTTTTTCCTTAAAGATTTTAATTAATTAATTAATTAATTAATTCCAAGAGAGTGTGTGTATGTGAGCAGGGGGGAGGGGCAGAGGGAGAGAGAGAATCCCAAGCAGACTCTGCACTGAGCTTGGAGCCTGTAGTGGGACTCGGTCTCATGACCCTGAGATCACGACCCGAGTCAAACTCAAGAGTTGGACATTTAACCACCTGAGCCACCCAGGCGCCCCTAGTGTTTTCTGTTTTTTGTTTTTTAAAGGAAATAGGACATTAGAGATGAGATTGAAAGCCTCTTAGGCCTCCAACCCTAGCCCTGTGTTCATTCCTGGTCCCCTCCCCAGAGGTCTCCATCAACAGGAGGTGGTGGGCGTCCATGCAACCCATTCATTTATTTTATTTTCTCCTAACACTATGGAGTTTATTTATTGTATTTTTGTTCTTTGAGCAGCAATATGATTTTAATACACAGACTTCTATTTTTCTTTCAAAGCCCAAGATCTGTCTTACCTCTATCGTCTGTCACAAGGTAGTGGGAACAGCGAGCTCTGTGTGCGACCGTCACATACTATCGTCTCAGCATTGTATTCTCTGCCACTGCTTACCTACTTCACACTATTTTCAACACCCCAACTTTTCTTTCTTTTCTTCCCTTCCTTTCTCTTTCTGTTACTCCTCTTATATTGATTTATTGAAAGATATTTCAGTAGGTGATTTCCCATGTTCTTCACATTTTGTTCTCACGATTGCGCCTCACAATGTATTCCTTCATTTTGAGGTTCCTTTCCTTTTGCGGAGGTATGCTCTTTTGTGGTTCTTCCCGCAAATATCCAAAAACAGATTCCTATTTTCTATGTCCTGTGTCTCTGACAAGGCTTTTATCTTGTCCTCATCTTTACAGGAGGATTAGTGTGGGCAGAGAGTTCTAAGTTCATTGTAATTTTGCCTTGGTCCTTTTAAGATAGGACTCCGTTTTCTTCTGAAAAAAATTTTTTCTTAAATTGTTCATGAGAAGTCTGTTATTGATAGTTCTAATTCTTTCTCTCATAGCTTCTATTGCTTTTTCTTTCTTCTTAAACTCTCTGCAGTCTCAAGAGGACATATACACATATTTAAAGTTGTTTCATTCCTACTGGGTATTTTTATTTAGACTCATATCTTTCTCTTTTTTTCTGGAAATCTCCCCAGTTTTAACATTTTCCATATTTTCTCTTCCTTATTCTTTCCGTATTCTCCTTTCTTTTTGGAAATCTGTTAATCACATTCTCATTCTGTATTTTAAATGATTCGTTTATTATTCCCATGTCTTTACCTCTCTGTGCTGTGATCTGGGACTTTTTTTTTTCAGTTCTGATTGAATTCACTAATTTTTACTTTAGATGTGTTTAGTTCATCAATTAGCATGCCTATATTTTTCTTATGAAACAATGATTATTTCTTGCTTTTGACTATAGCTTTTTCTTTTCCTTTGGAATAATTTAGTATTTTTCTAAAATGGATATACATTTGGCACAAGAGGCATTCCTGCATATTGGGAACAGAAAAACAGGGGATTTCGTGTATACTCAACTATAATCTTGATTAGTTTTCTGGATTATAGTAAATTTTATCCTTTCCTGAATGATTGTATCTAGTATTGTTGCAATGACTGTATTTTCCAAACTAAATTCCAAGTTTCGTGGTCTGACAAAAGGGTTGTTTTATAAGTTGTCAATTTATTTAAATGAAAAGTCTTACAGAAATATACAAACAGACCACATTTAACAATTTGTTGAAAATAATAAAATTACACGAACCATAATAATCCCACCAAAATCCTGATTGGAAAAGTCACTATGAGTAGAGTAAACATATCTGAATTTGCTTTTATGACTCAAGCCCCTAACAAGGCCTAGAAGATTCTTTCTTGTTCTGTTAAGTTTCTAGATGTAGGAAGTCAAGATGAAATGAATGGGCACGAAGTAGGCATATTTTATAGGGTTTCCTTAAAAATCTCAAAGTAAACTGTTTGCTTATGATTTACTTCTTTCTGATCAAAGTAAGGCCTAGCCAGACATTCCAGTTACTTGAAATTCCTCTGTGGGCTGATGGCAATTATAATGGTGGATTTTGTTTGTATTTGAGAACTGGTCACATTTATAAACATACAAACTGCATCCATTGTGAAATTCATGCCCCTTCATTAAAAGAAACTTTTTACAAAACATTTCTTCACATTGCCTCAAAATCATTTTTACATTGTTGCCAAGGCCAGAAGTCAGTAGCCTAAAGAGTTAAACAAAGGGAAAGGTAAGTTCATTCTCTCTTTGTTTCTTTCTTTCTATACATGGGGAAAGGGATTGAATTTTCTTTGTTACTTTCAATACTCATGTTTGAAAAGTTTTGGTTATGAAGTCAGGGAATTGTGTTACACTTAAGAGCAAAGATCGTATATAAATCTTCCTACGTCTTCTTGGTTATTAATTAATGTGCTAATCATGCCAAGAAGTTTCTTAGCTGGAACTTGTGGTTTAAAGTAACTGTTCTTCAAAAAAAAAAAAAAAAAAAAAAAAGAACCTTGGCCAGATTCCCTTTATAGACCCAAAGACTTTAGTACTTACCATACAATGGATGACTTGTCCCATTTTTGGAAAACTAATGAAATTAGTAACTTGTGATCATGTCTGTTACACTGAAAGAAATCACCATAAGGCCCATGTGCACCTTTGCAAAAGACAAATTGTGAAACTTGCAAGCAAACAGAACAGTACATTTCTTTCAAGACACTGCTAACCACATGTGTTCTGGGAGAGATCAGGGGAGGGCTCATCACACCCCCAAACCCCCTGAGGTAATGATTTGGTTGCAGGTACAGCCCTCTAGATCTGTTTGAAAAAAGATGTATGTGGCAGAGATCTGCTTAGACATTTGAGAAAAGAAGGAATCCCGCAAGCAGAGAGGTAATATCAACATAAGTAATATCTAAATCTTTATTCTTTCTATTCCTCGAGGTAGAGAATAAGTGGGCAATAGTCCTTTTTTTAAGAATTCGAGTTGAGCCTGGACCAGAAGGGAGTCTCTACTGCTACTCACAATTGCCTAGATCATTAGTCACGGGGATCGAACACTGAGCCACACTAGTCACAAAGATTGTGCAGGTTTTGATACTGGCAGTTGTCTTTCCAGTTCTTTTGAGTTTCTGTATCTGTGAAGATCTACACGGGTGCTGTTTTCCTTTCCAGATTTTTTCCTGGGAATATTTAGGACAAACATCCAGAAATACACCATGTCCTACGGGATGTTGCCATTTTCCTCTTTTTGTCTTAGTTGAAGATAAAAGTTAAACAAAAGGAAGCTACATACTCCTAAACCTTGAGAGAGAGAGAGAAAAAAAAAAGAAAAATACCGTGGAATGCATGGAGTAACAGTCTTAACTAAGACTACTTAGTGTTTTCTGTGCATAACTTCAGACATCCTTGCAAACTTCTTTTGACCTTGGGAGCAAGAAGTTTCAATTCCTTTGCGTTTATATAAGAAAGCTGAAGTATTCAGAAAAGAAATGACTTCTAAGAGGGATACCAGAAGTCAGAGAAGGTGCTAGAGATGGAAATCAGGTTTCAAAGACCCCACAACCAAAGGGAAAGCTGGCAGAACAGCTCAGAGGCCAGGGGGCCAGTGGCACTATCTGGAAGCAGATTTGCAGGATTTGGAAGCAGATGACATTGCAAGGTGTCTTGCGCGAAGAGAGCAAATTCACATGTTTTGCGGAAGAAAGTGACAAAAGGTTACTGGAGTTACCCTCATGCAGCCTGGACAATAACGTGCATATGGAAAGCTCCTCATGTGAATTTTATGGCATTTTTTCATCGAAATGGAATCTCCCTCGCTTTATTGCAGCAGCAGATTTGAACTTCCTAGATATGTATTTTTAATGTTTCCGGAAACATTGGGTTGGGGAGAAGGGGGTTGGGCAGCTGCAAACGAATAGTTTTCTGCTGCCAAACCCTGGTTCAACTGAATAACCAGGGTATGAAATCCACTTCCTCATCGCTAACCCCTTCCCCAGGGAGCCCGACAGGGGGCAAGACTTCAAGAACGGTGACCTGAGAGTTTTACCCGACCCCCCTCCCACTCCAGTGGCTCGGAGTCTCCACCTCCCCTTGGCATAATACCTTCATTTATTAAGTATGTGCCTGGAAAGTTTCCCCCAGAGCCACATTCACTTCTGTCCACATTATATCCACATTTTATAGTGGTGGGTTGTAGCGACAGAATGGGCTAGTGACCCACCTTCACGAGGATTTTGAGAAGCATTCCCAGTTTCACATCTCATTTTTAAATGTATACTTCGGGAATAAGGGCGCAGAATTAGGAAATCAGTGGGATTAACTAAATTCACTGCCCTCTTAGTCCTTATTTTTATAACACTTAAGGGTTTTTGTCTCATTAAGAAGCTGGCTGAGCACTGTGGTGAGGTGGTCCCACGGTCCAGAGAGGAGGAACGTTCTGCTTCAATCTGTGGCTCACTGGCTTTCAATGCTTCCTCAGCATCCCCCGGGTGAGCGCCAAGTCCCCTCCCCCGTGGAATGCAGAAGGAACCGGCTTCAGGAGAGCTTGTGCTAACATCATCGTTTTAGGTGTATAAAAATCCTTGCATCCTACTGTATTCTAATCTTTGCAGCCCGTGGTGTGCGCCCTGCCAAATTTTCATCAATATCGCCTTCTCTCCTGTCTCCTTCTGCTTCATCAGCCTGGAGCAACAAGCCAACAGACACAAAGACGCTTAATGCAGAAACGGAGACCTCCTTCTCCAGCAGCCCCTTCCTTTGGTCCCGGGAAGGGGGTTTCTGCTCCTTTTTCTGCCTGGGTTCACATCTCTAAGTAGACTGAAATAATTCAGAAGCTCTGTTTCAAAGACCCCAGGAAATACGGGGAAGAAAGGAAGGAAGCAAAGCGTGAGCCGCAACCCACAGCCTCGTGCAAAATGGTGAGCCGTGCCGTGCAGCAGCTGGAGGCAGATCTCCAGTGTCAGAAGGAGCCCTGGAGGGCACAGAGGAAGCTGTTGCGGAGCACTAGGCCTCTGACATGAGCTCAGGGAGCTGCCCTCGTGTCTTTTGTGTTCATGAACTAGGTCTTCTGTAACAAGCTGCCATACTCTATCCTCTCCTAGTTCTGAAGACCAGGAAACCAAATCAGCTTAGACTGGCCCAAATCAAGGTGTTGGCAGGGCTGTGCTCCCTCCAGAAGGCCTAGAGGACAATCCGTACCTTGTCCCCTCCAGTTTCATGGGGGCTCCTGGAGATCCTTAACTTGGGGTCACATTGCTCAAATCTCTGCCTCTGTGTCACATCACCTTCTCCGCTTCTGTCTGAAGTCTCCCTCTGCCTCCCTCTTTTAACACTTAAGCTCGAAGCTGGGGCCCACCAGCTCACCCAGAATACCCTCTCTGGTTTTTTAAAATTTATTTTATTTTTTAAGATTTTATTTATTTATTTGACAGAGAGAGAGATCACAAGCAGGCAGAGAGGCAGGCAGAGAGAGAGGAGGAAGTAGGCTCCCTGCTGAGCAGAGAGCCTGATTCGGGGCTCGATCCCAGGACCCTGAGATCATGACCTGAGCCGAAGGCAGCGGCTTAACCACTGAGCCACCCACGCGCCCCTACCCTCTCTGTTTTAAGAAGTGTATCTGGATTGCACTGGCAAAGTCTTTGCCATGTCCACCAACATTCACGCGTTCCAGAGATCGGGATGGGGACTTTCTGGGCAGCCATTACCCGGTTGACAGCCACCCCCGTCATTGCCCGGCACTCAGATTTCAGGGAAGTGGCCTCGTTCATCATCTCACTGAGGAGTAGGTCAGTCCAAATCCTGAGGAGCCCCCTTTTAGGAGCTGTGGTTCTCAGGCCAGATAGGGGGATTCCCTTAGGGGACGCTCGGTAGTAGGATTCCTAGACTAGGATTTGGTCTAGAGAAGGTGTGTTCATTATACTCACTTAAAGTTACCCTTTCCTTTCCTGGGTATGCAGCAGGAGCCTGTGTGCTTTGAAGGATTTGGAATTATAGGATGTTTCCTATTGTCTGGAACTGAGTCTGTCTGTGGTGCTAAGACCCTTGCATGAGACAGAAAACCAGTATGAAAGTGGAAAATGGGAGACGGCCACAAGGGACGGACGGCATTTGTACGAAGGCTGATTCAGAAGACCCTACTTGGGGCGCCTGGGTCAGACACTCAGTTATTGAGTGTCAGTTACAGGAGTCAGACACTCAGCAACTGATTTCGGCTCAGGTCATGATCTCAGGGTCATGAGATCAAGTCCTATGTCAGGCTTTGAGCTAGACGTGGACCCTGCTAAGATTCTCTCTTTAAAACAAACAAACAAACAAACAAACTTCTTTAGTATCTGGCTTTGCTTTTCTCCATCTTAGTCCTTCTCACACTGTCTCTAATCATCTGTCCACCTGTCTCCCTGATCAGGCTGAGGATGATCCTGTTTGTCCCTCGGAGATCCCAAGCCTCTGGCCTGGTGCCTGGCATGTAGTAGGAGCTCCATAAACGCACGGGAGATGGAATGAATGAGTGGAGAAGAGAGAGCTGGAGATTCTGGGTGGAGGGCTGGCCCGAGCAAATGCTTGGGGGCAGGGCAATTTTGAGCAAGTCCTGTGGTGACGGTCCCCGGGAGGCAAGTGGAGCCGTATGACTGACTTTGGCTCCCAGGACGGCTTAGCGGCAGGACAGTGAGGAGGAAATGGCTGCTCTGTCCTCCCTGTGGCAGGCGGGACTCCTGGGGCTGCTCTTGGCAGCTATGCGGGAGGTGGGGGGTGCTGCTGGCCTCCCTGCTGGGGCCACACGCAGTGTGGCGGAGCCGTGGGAAAGCGGGTCTTGCAGCCTCAGGCCTGTGTGACCGTGGGCATGTCACTTACACTCCCCGAGCTGTGGTTTTCTCGGCCATAAAATGAAGGGAGCTGCAAAGGCTCTGAGCTGTGGGTGAATGAGACCATGTAAGGACAGCTGCCCCGTGTCTGGGCTTTAGGTAGAGCTCTTCTTGCTGTGACAATGGAGATGTGTCAGGCTTCCGCTGGGGGGCTCTGGTCACAGCGTGTGGCTGGGGGCCCCTCGCCCAGCAGTTCTGCAGCCGCTGACATCCGAGCCTTCTCTTCCTCCCTAGCTGCCCTGGGTGACCAGTGGCTTGTGTGTCTCTATTAGGACTCAGGGCAACCTTGATGAGAAACCTAGAGGTTCTTAATGTCTGTGATGCCCTCTGGGTAAGGAATAACGAGCAATCGGGCTGTTTCTAAGCACAAAGTTTTGGCCCTGGATCCATAGTTTCTCTTCAGCTTGCAAAACACTTGTCTCGTAGCCTTGAAAGGCTGAGGGAAGGGGCCTGGGGAGCTTCGAAGCAACCCAGCTCTGCTGGCAAACAAGGGTCAAATGAGGCAAGCTTCAGTGCCAGATCTGATTTCAGAGCCAGACCATGTCTTTGGACCTACCTCTCCAAGAGATTAGATCAGAGATTGGAGCCAATGGGAACTTTTCCAGTGTTAATTGGGATTAATTATAAAGAACAACACAGAAGCTCGTCACCTCTGTCTCTCCTGGTGTCTGTCTGACTCGCTGAAGTACAGAACTTGAACACAGATTTTGGACAAATGCTAGCTGGTTTAAAGCCTCTGCCCTCATCGTGAGGTTTGCATGGGGAGTTTCCTCCTGATCAAAAGGGTTAAAGGTCAGAAGGAGAAGGGCATTTCAAATTATCCCATGGCCCGGGTAAGACCCATTTACCAGTTGGAATCCTTTTTTTTTTTTTTTTTTTTTTTTTTAAATAGATGAGGCCCTCAACAGAGTTCTAATTAAAAATCAATGTAATATATAATTAAGTTCTAGTGATCACATATGCACCAGCTCGTCTCGTTAGCTTTTAGCCAGAGGCAGAGAAGGAATGTTCTTATTGATCGATTCAGGAGCCCTCGAGGTGGTCAATAGAGATGTCTTGTCTGAGGGCCGGTGGCCGCTCGGCTGGGCAGCGTCCGAACGCCCAGCCTGAAGGACACGTCACTGGCTCCAGCAAAGTGTCCCATGTGCCCCGACCACTTAAGTGCTCTGTCCGGAGGGTCAGGACCCCATCCCCACCCCTCTGTCTTCCATCTCTCTGAGTGGCGAGTTCCAAAGAGGAGGCTTGTCAAGAGAGAGAAAGCAGACCCAGGTTCTCTGCAGGCTCAAGGGGAGTCACTTCGGCTTCTCTTTCCCGTTTCCATCACGGCCAAGGCCCCCTCCTTACTCTCAGGGCAGGCTGGCAGGTACCGAAGAGGCAGTGGAATGACGTCAGAATGACGAAGGATCACCCTGGCCACACGCGTCCGTGGAGACAGCAGACGCCTTGGGATAGTTCAGGCCCGTCCTACGACCCGTCTGACCCTACCCCTTTTATGTGAAGAATATTATTGATATTTTCCTTTAAAAAAAATAATAAATAGGGATGCCTGGGTGGCTCAGTCAGTTAAGCCGCTGCCTTCGGCTCAGGTCATGATCCCAGGGTCCTGGGATCGAGTCCCGCATCGGGCTCCTTGCTCTGTAGGGAGCCTGCTTCCCCCTCTCTCTCTGCCTGCCACTCTGCCTGCTTGTGCACTCTCTTTCTCTCTCTGACAAATAAATAAATAAATAAGTAAATAAAATCTTAAAAAAAAAAATAGAAAGAAAGAAATGAAAGAGGTGACTTTGTAGTAGCCGCTCAAGCAATTTAACAGCAAAGGTTCACGTGTGGCAAGTGCGTAGTCCTTTTCCAGAGACTTTAACATGTTGGATTTTTGTCCCCTCGTCGGGTCCCGGTCACAATACGGCGATGGGAGGCGTGATTTACATATGAGCCGGTTCTCTGAAGCACAGAGGGCTGCAGGGCTTCCCCAGGTTGCTGCAGCCGGACAGATTTCTGGAGTGGAAGGCTGGTCTTTGGGCTCCGCGTCCTGAACCACGTGGCTCAGCGATACTGTTGACCCACCTGTCCCTGACAGAGCCTCTTGCTCTCCAGAGAGAGCTTTCTGTCTCTCTTTTTACGCTGAATTTAATCAATGATTTTTAATTTATGGCTTTCCTCCTTTTTTTCTTTAGATTTTATCATTAAAATATTAACATATTTTTATGGTAAAAGATTTAAATTATGTGTGAGAATATAAGTGACATGAAAGGGCTCACCCAGGGCTTGGAACCCATTTGCTCCCACGGTCCTCCTGGGCCACCCCCCCACCCCTCCTTCTCTCCCCATGTCCCCTCCTCTTTCTTTTTTCTCCCTCCCCGCCTTTCCCTACCCTCTCTGTATATTTAGATAAAACAGGGATACTATTTTGCACAAAGAAAATGATGGTTTTTAGATGTCTGGCTTAGGGGAAAGCAGGAATTTTGTGAAGTTCTCTCCTTTATATGAAAGCGAAGGACTGAAAACCCTAGACCTCAGAATTCTCCCAGCACGTAGAGCTGGGGCTGACGCTGGAAAGGGGACGGCTGTAGCATAGAGGAAGGATGGAAGAAGTTTCATGGTTCACCACCCTTGGCTTTGTGGGGAGGCAGGAAGCACGAGAAGTAAAACCCGACAAGGCACCTTTGGTTTCTCCCTTTCCCTCCCGTCCCATATGCTGTCTCCTAGCAAATTCTCTCAGCTCTACCTTCATAATATTCCCCAAATCCAACCCCCGTGGACCACCCCCCAGCTAACATTCCAAGGTCCAAGCTATGAGTATTTACCCTGGATTATTTCGATGGCCTCAGTGGAGAGCCAGAGCCAACCTCTTAAATCATCAGAGCCCATTTTTTTTCTTTTTTTTTTTTAAATTTTTATTTATTTATCTATTTGACAGATGGCGCAAGTAGGCAGAGAGGCAGTCAGAGAGAGAGGAGGAAGCAGGCTCCCTGCTGAGCAGAGAGCCCGATGTGGGGCTCGATCCCAGGACCCTGGGATCATGACCTGAGCTGAAGGCAGAGGCTTTAACCCACTGAGCCACCCAGGTGCCCCCATCAGAGCCCATTCTTTCTTTTTTTTTTTAAGATTTTATTTATTTATTTGACAGGCAGAGATCACAAGTAGGCAGAGAGGCAGGCAGAGAGAGAAAGGAAGGGAAATAGGCTCCCTGCTGAGCAGAGAGCCCGACCACGTGGGGCTTGATCCCAGGACCCTGAGATCATGACCTGAGCTGAAGGCAGAGGCTTAACCCAATGAGCCACCCAGGCGTCCCAATCAGAGCCCATTCTTAAATTGCCAAGAATTTTGCAAGGTGGTTGTCAAATACAGCCAGGGTTAAAAATTAAATAATGTCCATGTATATATTCAGCTACGAGAAAAAGGGAAGCCTGTCTTTTGCGACAGCATTGATGGACCTTGAGGACGTAAGGCACACGGAGAATGACAAACGCTGCATGATCTCACTTACATGGGGAATCTAAAAACACTGAGCTCATAGAAACAGAACAGAATGGTGGTTGCAGAGGCTGGGGCATGGGGGTAGATGGGGTATCGGTCAAAGGTGACAAACTTCCAGTCACAGGAGAAGTAGGTTCTGCAGATCGAATGTATAGCACGTTGACTGTAATAAACTGTACCGTATTGTATGCTGAAAATAGCTGAGAGAACAAATCTTAAATGTTCTTACCAAACCAATAACAAAATGTTCATTCTGTGTGTGTGGGGGTGAGTGGAGGTGTTCCCTGACCTCACTGTGGTAAACATTCTGTAATATATATACACGTATCAACTCATCGCATGGTTTGTCAAACTTGAATGATGTTCTATGTCAAGAGACCCGGAAAAAATTAAAAAATACACACTTATCATTAAATTATAAGAACAAGGTAATGAACATTCAGAAGTCCTCACTTCCTAATTTACTCCATTAACCTGTTCTCTGTACCTTTGAGGTGTTGGCACTGACTGAACTTGTGTGGCAGAAACGTTATGGCCACTTAGCATCTCTTCCCAATTCTGTCTTCAGTCTTAGCAGGGGCTTGAAACAACTAAGGTGGGCGTATTGACACCATGGAAATCAGCAAACACTGCAAATCAGTAGTAGTTAACACTTTATGGATACCTGCGGTGGCTGTTTCAGTCTGAATGAGAAGTCCCCCCAAGAAAGAGCTCCTGAGACCTGTCGTTTCTCTGTCCCCGACATCCACATATAACCCTTTTCTAAGCAGGCTCGGTCAATCCTGAAGTACTACTCTAGAAGCCTAGCGAAAGTCTCACCTCACTGATGAGACTTTCTATTTTATTTACCTGGTCTCCTCCTTTTCAAACCTTTTTCATTCCATAGACTGGTCTTACCCGTAACCTGTTCCTATATGTCCTTGGCGGCAGTGCAAATTCTTGGGACAGAGTCAGTACCCATTAGGTGCCAAATGGGACACAGAGATTGATTCAGACCTACGGACCTAGCCCAGGGGAGGAGAATGTTGTCCACAGTAGCAAAAACAGATATTAAATACCTTTATTATTATCCTTGTCATTATAATCACCTGATGGAGCGGATAGGCTTCCTTTGTCCTTTGTTGCTCATTGACATAAAAAATCTATGAGGTAAGCAATATTACCTTCACTTTACAGATGAGGAAGTTACTTGCTCAGCTCAGACAGCTAGTAGGCAGAGCTGGGACTTAAATCTGTACTCTTTCTGAGAGGAGGAATTTCAGCAGACTTTATTTGGGGACAATATCGGAGGTCTTTATGAAAAGTCGAATTTTCTTGGGAACTTCAAATGATATTGGAGAATGTTCATTGTGGTACCATGGAAGCCCTGTTTTCCAGAGAAAGTGACCAAGAAAGGAGGCATAATGACTTTTCTCAGAGTTGCCAGGTCTATAGAAGGCTTTCTGTGTTCAAGACACTTGTGAGTAGGGGAATAGGCACTATCCTGTTGGGCAGGCCTATTGGAAGTGACTTGCCTTGGCTTCTCAGTAGGGGTCTCGAGCCAGGGGCAAAAAGGTCACTAAGGCAACCAGAGCCCTTCTTGCCATGGGTGCCATGACAAAAGATGACATGTATCATTCTCCACACCCTGAACAGGATTCATGGGGACTTCAGGGTTTTTGAGTAAAATGTGGGCTTTGATGGTCCTCTTCTTCTGGACCTGTTTGGATCATATACCAAGGCTGTCATGTTCTCAAAATCAAGTAATACAAGTTGACCCAGAAACATGGTGGGCCCCTTTGACCTTAAATTTTGCCTCCCTTTTTATAAATTCAGAGCATGTCTTAGGACGACCTCAAAAAAAGTACAGCGCTGTTGAGAAAGTCAGATTTAAACTTGAATTTGGATCATTGCCTGGAGGGCAGTTATATTGCCTCTCTTGGCCTCAGTTTCTTCATTTGCACAATGGGGATAATGTTGGAATTAAAAGAGATAAATATGTAAAGAGTCTGCTAACGTGCCTGGCACTCACGGTCCACGCACGTCAAGTCTGGGTTTCCTTCCAGAAGCGCAGGTCAGGGCCCCTCAGCAGGGATTTGTCTGGCCCCACCTGACGTCGTTCTTCCCACCAGTTTCAAACTGGGAGGCTCGCCTGTGGCCAGGGAGCGGATTCCAAAGCATTCCTGCTCGCCAGCTCAGGCCTCGGGGCCGCTGTGAAGTTGCAATTCCTTTCATGGAGCTCCTGTGTGTGACAGGGTGTGCCCAGCTCTTAAAGTGCTTTGATGAAAATGCCTTTGTGCTAAAAGCTCTATAAATATAAGGAGCAGACCTGGGCGTGGTGTTTCCAGAATACTCCCAATGTTAGCTGTCATCAAAGGCTCAGGTTGTAGAAAAGTTGGAAATGGAGGTGGTTTGCCAAGTCGGTGATTCTCCGCAGCAGAGATGGCTTTTCTTTTTCAACTTCTGTTTCTTGACTCATTTTGCTTGACTGTACAAGGCCCATCTTGCCTTTTTTGTTTCTTCTGGGCTACAAAAACTTGACTTCAAGCATCATTCAAAAAAACTGCTAATTAACATACTGTGCCCCTACCCACCTCTCCACTACCCAACCTACCTACCGCCCAACGGCACCCAACAGCACCCCCTGGTGGTCAGAAGGGGCTTCTCTGACCCCACACCTTTACCAACTCTCCTTATCCGTCAGTTAGGAAAGTACTCATTCATTCATTTATTCATTCATTCACTCACTCATTCATTCACTTGTTCATTCAACCACTTTTTACTGCTTAATTATGATGCTCCAGGTATTGTAGACACCGGAGATCCCAAATGAACAGATACGGTTCCTGTGGGCATCACAACTCAGTGAGGAACAGGTGGACAAGTAACTGATTATAATTGTAAAAGGATCACACCACAACAGAAGTGTTGCACAGCACCAGGGGAAGGAACCAGAAGCATACTTAATCTTGAAGGTAGAGGAGCCAAAGCTTGAAAGTGTGAACATTTTCATGGGCCTCTTTGGAGCCTCTACCAATGTATTCATATAGTAGTATGTTTTTATAAAATTCACCGAAATAATCAATTTTTTCTTTGTCTTTTCTTTTCTTAAATTTTTTTTTTATTTTTTATAAACATATAATATATTTTTATCCCCCAGGGTACAGGTATGTGAATCGCCAGGTTTACACACTTCGAAATAATCAATTTTAAAGATTTAATTAATTAATTTATTTATTTGAGAGAGAGAGAAAAAGAGAGAGCATGGCACATGAGCAGGGGGAGGAGCAGGGAGAGAGACAAGCAGACTCCGCTGCACACAGAGCCCGACTCCCGGCTCGAGCTCATGACCGAGGGTGGAAATCGAGAGTCTGTTGTTCAACCAACTGAGCCACCCAGGTGGCCCCCCCAAATAATCTATTTTAAAGGAACCAGCCAAAATTACTCTTCTCTTCTACTCTGATATTCTCCCTGTCATATTTCTCTTTGTATTAAGTGGTATGGAAGCAGCCAAGGGAGTTTTTATAACTGGCAAATGGAAGGTTGAGTTTGGGATACCTTTTGTTTGGGTTTGGTGAGATATTTTCATGTGGTTTATAGTGAAGCTGCTGTTAGCCCTCCTCATGCCGGAAGGGCCTCCAGAAACACTTTTGTCACTCCGTGCTGTGACTCACCAGACAGCTTCGTGATCTGAGGTTATATCACAATTTAAACATGTCTCCTCACTCCTGGCACCAGAACTCTGTGTGGAGTGGTGGAGAAATGCGATTTAGAAGTATGGAGCCGGCAGCCAGTCTGTGGAATGTTCCTTAAGTTATCAGACATGTCTGTCACGTTATAAGCAGAGGATTTGATTATGAAAACATTTGAGAGAGGTTTCCCTAGATTTGACAGCAATCTTAAAATTTTACATAACATTTCCAATAGTGAGCTGTGAAGCTGAGCAAAATGTGTTCAAACAGTGTATACAATACACCAAATTACTGTTCAGCTGTGTTTCAGGAAAGAAAATGGATCCTTCTTGTCTCTGTATCAAAAACAGAGGTCTTGGGCGCCTGGGTGGCTCAGTGGGTTAAGCCGCTGCCTTCGGCTCAGGTCATGATCTCAGGGTCCTGGGATCGAGTCCCGCATTGGGCTCTCTGCTCAGCAGGGAGCCTGCTTCCTTCTCTCTCTCTCTCTGCCTGCCTCTCAGTGTATTTGTAATTTCTCTCTGTCAAATAAATAAATAAAATCTTAAAAAAAAAAAAAAAAAACAGAGATCTTAAAATGCCTTATGAAGAAGTGGCCAAAGAGTACACAGACAGAAAGTGGAGGAGAAGTACTATAGAGGTACGTAGGGAAGGACTATTACAAAATCCGTGATATTCGTGAAAACTGTAATATTTGTGGTATTTGTCAGCTGTTGCCGATCTACACTTATGACACTCGTTTTTCTCATTCTATATGAACTTTCAGTCACCTGATTCTCTCAATTTGTATTCTCCCCTCCCATACCGTGTTCACTTCAGACCCTACAGAACTTGAATCAGGCCTCAGAAAGAGAGCCTGAGGTTGTCCGGGGGGCCTGGCACATAGTTGGGGCCCAGAGAGATAGAGGAGACACATGAGTTTGCCAAGTGGCAAGTGGTGAGGGGACTTTTCAGCCAAAAGGACAGAGGAGAAAGGCCCGGGAGAGCGTTTCCACCCAGCAGAGAGGGGCCTTGTGACTCGGGGTCCAGGAGGCTGGAGAGCCCGGGCCAGGGGACGAAGTGGGGTTCTGCTCCACAGAGAGGTGAGGCAGTAGAGAACCGCGGGTTTAGGCCAGGGAGAGGCAGGTGCAGGTTTGTGAGGTCCCTAACTTTGCTGTGTTTGTCAGCTTTTGGTTCATTCTACCTTTCTCATCTCTGTATGCACATCTTTTAACCTTCCTTCTTTCTTAGACTTGCAGTTAATTCGAGAAAGTGTTTCCTCCTCTCTGTCCTGTGCATGCAAATGGCTTCATCTTTTCCCAGTTCGTTTGTGAGATGGGAATGAGTATAGTCACCAAATGGAATGAAACAGTACGGACGAGCACTCGCTCTTGTCCTCTGTTCGGGCTCCTGTAACAAAAGACCACAGTCCGAGTAGCTTATACACGATGGAAAGCCATTTCTCACGGTTCTGGAAGCCAGAAGTCCATGATCAGGGTGCCGGCTCAGAGCCAGTGCCTCCTGGCTGTGACCTCACAAGGAGGAAGGAGCTGGGCGCCCTCCGGGGCCTCTTTCATAAGGCGCCACTCCTGTTTGTGAAGGTTCTACCCTCTGACCTTAAGCACTCCACCTCCTAGACCACTGTCTTTGGGGGTTAGGGTTTCTGCCTATGAATTTGGGGGCAACACAAACATTCAGACCATGTGTTATACACCGAGTGATCTGTTGATGATGAGAACAGCAAAGGCTCCGTCTTCAGGAATTAGCTTGTTATGCATACAGAAGCAGGTATCTTTGAGATTAAATGAGAAGAAAATGCAAAGAACATCATAGTTCAATGAAATGGAAGTTTCACCAAACAGGTAGAATAACCCCTTTCAAGCGTTTTAGAGTCCCATCAAGACCTTTGACTCTGTCTTCGGGACCGTGAAAGACAGTCCTGTAAGAGCTCTAGGGCGCGTCAGTGGAGGAGCTCCGATCCGTCCGGTTGCTGGAGTTCACGACTGTGCAGATGTCCCTTACCAAACACTGCACGTGAACTATGGACGACTGACAAGTTCAAAAAGGAGGTGAAGTCAACGTACTTTGAAGAAGCAGAAATATGTTTACCAGCAACTTTATATTTCAACAAATCTCTTATGCGTACACTCAAGAGCGCGGCTGCTTGCATCCAAGCTGTATTTGGAATCCCAAGCTTCTCGCCCTCCCTGGACTTCATCTCCTCCCCTCCCCCCATGTTACAGTTTCTTCCAGTTTTCTTTATTGGACAAGGTGTCCGTAGCCATGGTTTTGGGGAGCATGCTCGAGCCCTGGGATGCTTCCTTCATGCAAGGAAGCCGTGAATCCCTGTCCGCATGGGCTCGTCCTGCCGCCGACCTTCCTTGAAGTGCGTGTCCTGCGTTTGGTTTCAGTCTGTGCTGCCGGCCGCTGAGCAGCTCTTTGCAGCCACAGTCTGCAATTCTACCTCCTCAAACACATGCCGCCTGATCCTACCTACTCGGAGACACGGTCCTTCATTGATTCTTCCTGGCGGTGACTCCATTACCTCGTTCTGTTCTGACTCTGAAAGGGATTTGCGTCCATCACGTCTCCAGGATAAATGGCACAAGGGTCCTTGTCACTTAAGCGTGGCGAGTCCTGTGGGCGAGTCCGGGCTTTCACAAAGGCTACCCCGGGAAGTTCCTGTCTCCCAGCATCAACGATTTCTGGGGTTTCAGGACTCCTTTGCTCTACTAATAAAGCCATGGACATTTTCTCTTCAAATGTATGTTTGATTTGATATGTCATTACATGAGAACGTGGACTGAGCAACTTGAGTCTATTGACGGGAGAGTTGCAGTGGCTTTTCTACAGAGGGATGGGAAAATCTGCATTTTCTTCTCATTTGATCCCCGTGTGTGTGTGTGTGTGTGTGTGTGTGTGTGTTTAATGAAGGCCAAACAATTTGGGATCTTCAAGACTTGTGCATCTTGGCAGGACTGTAGCCTTGTATGTGTCTCTTTACCCAGGAGGAATTTGCTAATACATATTTCATCAGACAGGAAAACTGACCCTGTATTGTTATACCGGGGAAGGGGGGGTGTTGGGGTCCTAAAACCCCCGCACAGTTGAAAATCCACATGTAACATACACAATCAATCCACACACATTCCGTACGTTGTATGTATCATATCCTGTATTCTTACCATCGAGTGAGCTAGAGAAAAGAACATGTTATTAAGAAAATCATAAAGAAGTGCAGGTACGTTTATGGGATGATGCTGTTGTTACTGGAAAAAATCCGCATACAAACGGACTCATGTGGTTCAATGCCATGTGGTTCAAGGGTCACCTGTAATTGCAGTTTGTACCCCAAATACTGTGCATTGTGTGAAGTCTCTGTTTCTCAAGAATGTGTCCACTGGACAAATATTTTCTGACGATCTATTCTGTGGGAAGCAGGGTGCTTCTCCTGGGCACACAGACGCTTGAGAGCCGGGCCTTCTGTCCTTAAAGAGCTTGCAAAGTTGCCAAAGGGGAAAAAGAAAAGAAAAATGTAATTGAAGGGCTATTTGCATACAAACACTAAGGGCAAGTTGGCAAATTTAATAATGGCATCCCCAAGTTAATAGTAAACAACTTTCCAGCCCCGAAGGCTTTCTTGCCCCTGCTGAGCCTGGATAAATGATTTTACCACAAAATATTGGATTAGAAGAAATTCATTTATGGTGTACGTGGGCTATAACAAGAATGCGAGTGCCAGTGAATGTCTTTCACTAGTTTAAACTCAGAGGAACCTCTGAGCCTTTTCCTTTGAGAGAAGAAGTGACTTTTCTTTCAGCTGCTTTTGGATCCGGAAAACACAGGCGAAGGGAAACCGGGGTTTAGCTTTGTTTGCCTACTTTTTCCCTCTCTTGACCCCTTCCAGGAAGCTGAGCACTAAGCCGTAGAAATGAAGAGATAGAGTTCACTGCCAGAGGTTACTTGGCCCTTCAGTAGTTTTGTTTTGAAGTCCGAAGTGCAGAAACAATCTTGTGGACTATTAGATCAAAAGCCACTGAGAAGCAGCTCACAGAGGAAGAAAGAACCAAATCACATTGCCCTCAGCAGATGACCGTTGGTTCCTTTTGGGGCAGAAAGGCGGCTTTCTGTATGGCTTGTGTTTTCCTCAGCACCTATGAGAAGTGTAATGTGGATAGGTAATCTGTATATCCACATTTATTTTTAGAAAGAAGTGGGGGCAGTCCCTGGGAGGCAGTGACATACATACCTCCCTCTAATAGTCCATTAATCATGTTAACATTTTAAAAACCATAATGTTCCTACTGTTTGAGAGGAAAAATCTGAGAAGGGTCTTTATACGAATCTATTTTTTTAAATTTTTAAAAAAGATTTTATTTATTCATTTGACAGACAGAGATCACAAGTAGGCAGAGAGGCAGGCAGAGAGAGGAAGGGAAGCAGGCTTCCTGCTGAGCAGAGAGCCCAATGTGGGTCTTGATCCCAGGACCTTGAGATCATGACCTGAGCCAAAGGCAGAGGCTTTAACCCACTGAGCCACCCAGGCGCCCCTCTACAAATCTATTTTTTAATGGGCCTTCACACCTGGAGGTGTGGCTGTTGAGAATAGCTACGCGACCTGCTTAGAACATGGTTGGGGTTTGAAGTCCTACAGTCGATGCCCAGTTCTCATGACTTCTCCTTTTCTCTCAACAGCCCACGAGTCCACCGAGGGTTTCCAGCGGCTCTTCCTTCCTTCGCATTCTCACTTCTGAAAGCGTTTCCGTAGTGTTTCCTCTCTTGGAAACCACATCGTTATAATTCACAGCCTAGGTGGAAAGTAGATTCTCTACCTTTTGGTCTTCCGTGAAGGCAGACCTTGAAGGAGAGGGTAAGGCTTGGGGAAGCAGATTTCATTCTGTTTTATACTTCCATGTGCCTCCAGTACCCAGGAACTTTTTACTTTGGATTTTTTACTGAAAAATCTTTCACTTTGACAATTTTTTAACTGCAGATTCCTGGCCACTTGGAGAAGCATGGCACCTCATGGAAAAGGACGCAGCTGTATTTGTATGTCTGGCATCTGCTCCTAGGGATCTTTTTCCCGCTTGTTGTCACTCGGATCTGTGGTGTAGACACTGCCTGCTATGGTCTGAATGTTAATTTGGCCTCAAAACACGTATGTTGAAATCCCACTTCCCAAAGTACTTAGTGGTGCGGCCTTAAGGGTAGAGCCCTCATGAGTGGGATTAGTGCCCTCACAAAAGAGACCCCAGAGAGTCCCCTTCGCCCTTTCGCTATGCCCTCTATGAACCAGAAGGTGGGCTCTCATGGAGTCGCCTTGATCTTGGACTTCCAGTATCCTGATATGTGAGAAGACAGTGTTGTTTACAAGCCACGAGTCTATGGGATTCTGCTGGGGCAGCCTGTGTAGACTGAGGCGGCCTAGCTTGACTTTGAGGACTGATGGGTGCGTGTCTGGTTTCCACACTCACACTCCCAGTTTAGCCATTCAGATGAACTGAGCCATCAGCTAGGTTAGGTAGCTGCTTAATCAGGCAAACGTCAGAGCAGATTCTCATATGGAGACTTGAGTCTGTCGGCTCTGAAGAAATGTCCCGAGTGTTAAGGTGTACGTTGGATTTACTGTATGGTGGGTGAGAGAGCTTTGGGAGGGGAGGAAGGCGGGAGATCGCTCATGGAGGGGAGGAGATAACCTGTCAAAGCTGTTGGAAGTGCAGTCCCGCTTCTAGGCTCTGGACAAGTATAAATTTGAATACGCAAAGTACTTTCTCCGCTCTTAGATATCCTGGGATAGCTTCCCCCAGGCCAGCGCAGACCATGTGGACTCAGCCACATTCTGGATCCTGCGGTGGAAACACTAGTGCTGTCTGAACTCTTGGTTTGGCAGCACCGAAACACCTCTTATGAGTTATAGCCCGGCTGCCTGGGGACACGTCCTTCTGATGCAGCTAATGCGGAACAAGACAGAATCTGCTAGAAGAATGCCCTGCAACCGGAGGTCACGGGTCTTCTTGATACTTTTAGAGCTTGTCCTTCTCTTGCAGGGAGTGGAGAGAATCAGCTCAGCCTTATCTCTACAACTGCCCCAGCCACCAGCCCCTCCCAGGCCCTCCACGCTCTTCTATCTGTCTCTGTCCTAGCACCCCTACTCAACCCCCAACAGCGCGTTTCTATAACTAACTCCAAGCCTAAACCATCAGTCTTTTGGGGGAGTTTTTTTTTACTGCCGCGCAGCCATAACTTGACTTCAGGGTTCAACGCATGTTATGATCTTCTGTTAGGTGATATATTTTATCTCCCTGTTGACAAAAATTGCCCGAAGAGATCTTTGCTTATTGTATGAGGAGTTATTCCCAATGAACACAGGAACACTGGTGGTGGTGGGGTCCATTATTTTCTGTTTCCAAAAGAAAGAATTCACTGCCGATCCACAAATGCAATCAGCTGTTTTCATTGTAAATACTTGCCTTTTAAAAAACAAAACAATATATATTTCTGTAGGTTTTGTGTTTTTATTTACGATGACACAATTATTATCTGTCATGCCCATTATCCCATGCCATTAAATATTTTTCTATAAAAAATATTTTCTTGCTTTTACTGTTATTTTGTTCCAGTTATGTACTGTAATCCACTGAATTCCTTATTGTTACGTACTCATGCTGTTTCCAATTTCCCTTTTTTAGCAATGCACAACTTACCCTTCTCCCAGAAACGTAGACTAACACCCATTTTCCCAAAAACTATTTACAGAAGGTGTAATCATTAAAACAATTTTAAAATTAATCTAATAGGTAAAGAAGGCATTCTATTGTTGCTTAAATTTGCATTTGTAATAACATTTAGGGCTAAGCATATTTTCTAAATGTTCATTGACCTTCTGTGTATTTTTGTGAATTTTCCCTTTTATTCTTTGCCTACTTGAGGAAAGGGAGTGACTTTTTCCTAATAAAATAGAAAAGCCTTTAAAATTATGTTATAGATGGGATAAGTTGCCAATAAATCGAGCCTTTTGTCATTTGCTCTTAAATTGCACTTACAATGTTGGTTGTTTCTGACATACAGAAAATTTTAACTTGAACACTGTCAGAACTGCTGGCGAATCCTGGGAGACACGGCCGATGTGCAGTCCATAGCCTGCGTCTTGAAGGAACTTAGCGTTCAATTGTGCAGCCAGGTATCCACGTGTTTACAAGAAACCACACAATACTTAGAGCAGCGGGCTTTTTAGCGGTTCTCCTGGCCACTAGGAGACGAGGCTGCTGCTCGCTCAGAGTGTGAAAAAGCCCCTTCCGGGCTCCTGATCATCACTAGTCCCCTCCCCGGCGGATAGTCACAGATTTGACTATCAGGCTGGGTCAGGATGAAGAGCATCTGCAGGCAGCGGGTGATCATTGGTACCCAAATGTGATAAACTCAGGCTGACCCTCCGGACAGTGTCTCTTCTCTCTTTTGGGCAACCGACTGCGTATTTGTGGCAGCACCTTTGATGAGATAGAAATGAGATAGTGATAGAAATTGTGTTTATCTCCGGTCTGTGGAAGCTTAGAAAAGTTTCTAGGGGAAAAAAAAGGGAGGGGTGGAGAATGAGAATAAACACTAGTGTTCATTATCTTTTTTTTTTTTTTTTTGGGTAGCACTCAAATTTGACTGTGCCGTCTGTTAGGTGCTGAAGTCTTGCTTGTCTCTGCATCTCTCCCAGCACCTTTGCTAGACTTTGCAATGCATTTTAAAGATCTCACTCTGTGTGTGTGTGTGTATGTGTGTGTGTATGTGTGGGTGCATGTGCGCATGTGCGTCTGTGGGGGTGGAGGGGCAGAGGGGGACGAGATGAAGATTGAAACCCCGAGGAGGCTGCTGCCCGAGCTGACTCAGGCCCAGCGTGAAGGGGGGGCTGGCTGAGGGGCGTGGTGGGAAACGCCTCCCTGAATAGCCTGGCAAAGCAACAGGACATGTCCAGTGAGCAGGAGCTTTCCAGGTTCGGGTGGACTTCAGCCGATGTGCATTGGCAAGGTTTAACCACCAGGTCTCTGGGGGAACAGAGTCCTGCTGGGAAGCGTCTGCTGATGTCTGTGGTGTGAATACTTTCCTGGGGGTCAGCGGCAAGCTTCTGCTGTGAGGTCATGGAGTGTGGGGCTGGAGAGAGAGATGGGCCCTGTGGGCCCTCGTGAGCCAGTCAGTGAGAGCTGGCAGAGTTTCATTTCTGTGCAAGCCATCTATTTGCTCTTCCATGGCAGGACCCCCACCACGTCTTGAGACAGGTGCAGCAGAGGGGGCAGAACCCAGCACCACAAAGGCCACTAGCCCTACCAGCCAGCGGGTGAGGGAAGCAGCCCTCCAAGCTGGAATGGGCCTGGTGAGAGGCAGAAGGATTGGAGGTGAAACTGCAAAGCTGAGGCAGAAGTTCTGGCAAGGGAAAGGGGACACCTGCACTCAGGGAGGCTGCAGAGGTGCTGACAATCATCTCTGGCCAATTTCAAAGCTGACATCATGACTCGGTGATTGAGGCCTGGTGCCTGAGGCTGTGGAGTTCCTTCTTTTCTTGGTCAGACCTGGCTCAGACACAGACAGGGGGGAGTCCCCAGCTGATGACAAAGAACACCGAACACCAGGGACTGCAAAACCAGGGCCCAGATGGGCCAGGGATTCAATGAGTGAATCTGAAGCCTTCATTTACCCACCGATGAGGAAGGACACAATCCTCTTGTTTCAGTATTCAGCCCTTATGAAGAGGAACATCATTTATTCCATCAGCAGATATTTTTTGGTAAATAAGGGTATGATTTGCTGTTAGTCCACATTCTTGTGGAAGAGACAGTTGCTAGACAATTCCATTTCAGGTTGAGGTGAAGTTACAAAGGCTAAGTTGTGACCAAGTGGGGATAGGCATGCTGCTTTAGATAGGATAGTCAGGTTTCTTTTAAGAAGGCAACATTTGAACTGAGGCCTGAAAGATGAGAGGGGAGCAGTCATTCCAAGAGCTGTGAGCAAAGGCAGAAGGTAAGGTAAGTGCCAAGGTCCTGGGGCAGGAAGAAGGAATTGTGTTTATCTCTGGTCTATGAAAAGTGTCTGAAAAAAAAATTTAGGGAGAATGTAGCATTCAAATTTGATTGTGTTGTTTGTAAGAGTTGAGGTCTTGCTTGTCTCTGTGTCTCTCTATGCACCCTGAAGTACCCAGCACATTTGCTAGAATTTGCATTTAGGTCTTTAATCCACTTGAGTTTATTTTTGTGTGTGGTGTAAGAAAGTGGTCCAGTTTCATTCCATGTAGCTGTCCAGTTTTCCCAAACACCATTAAAAAAAAAAGATTTTATTTATTTATTTGACAGATAGAGAGCACAAGTAGGCAGAGAGGCAGGCAGAGAGAGAGAAGGAAGCAGGCTCCCTGCTGAGCAGAGAGCCCTATGCGGGGCTCCATCCCAGGACCCTGAGATCATGACCTGAGCCGAAGGTAGAGGCTTTAACCCACTGAGCCACCCAAGTGCCCCCCAAACACCACTTTTTTGAAGAGACTCTTTTTTCTATTGCACTTTCTTGCCTCCTTCATTATAGATTAATTTACCATATAAGCGTGGATTTATTTCTGGACTCTGTTCTTTTCCACTGATCCTTGTGTCTCTTTTTGTGCCAGTACCATATTGTTTTGATTACCACAGCTTTGTAGTATCTCTTGAAATCTGGGACTGTGCTACCTCTAGCTTTGTTCTTTTTCTAGATTTCTTTGGCTGTTTGGGGTCTTTTGTGGTTCCACAAAAATTTTAGAAGTATTTGTTCTAGTTCTGTGAAAAATGCTGTTTGATATTTTGACAGGGACTGCATTTAATCTGTAGCTCGCTTTGGGTGGTATGGACATTTCAACAATGTTTGTTCTGCCAATCCATGAACATGAAATATCTTTCCATTTGATTGCGTCATCTTTAATTTTTTCATCAATGTTTTATAAGTTTTCGGAGTACAGGTCTTTCACCTTCTTGGCTGTCTTTCCTAGATATTTTATTCTTTTTGGTGCAATTGTAAATGAAATTGTTTTCTTAATTTCTCTTTCTGCTACTTCATTATTAATGTATAGAAATGCCACAGATTTCTGTTTATTTATTTTGTATATGGTGACTTTACTGAAATCATTTATCAGTTCTGATAGTAATTTTGGTGGAGGTTTTAGGGTATAGTATCACGGCATCTGCAAACAGAGAAAGTTTTGCTTCTTCCTTGTCATTGGATGACTTTAATTTCTTTTTCTTGTCTTATTGCTATGGCTAGTACTATGTTGAAGAAAAAGGTGAGAGTGGACATCCTTGTCTTGTTCCTGATCTTAGGGGGAAAGCCCTCAGTTTTTCACCATTGAGTATGATGGTAGTTGTGAGTTTTTCATGTATGGTCTTCATCATGTTAGTTATGTTCCCTCTCAATGCACTTCTTTGGGGTTTTTATCATGAGTGGATGTTGTACTTTGTCACATGCTTTTTCTACATCTCTTGAAATGATCATGTGGTTTTTATCCTTTCTCTTGTTGATGTGATGTATCACAATGATTGATTTGTGAAGACTGATTGATTGATTGATTTGAGAATATTGAAGCACCCTTGCTTCCCAGGAATAAAACCAACTTGATCATGATAAATGGTTTCTTCATGTATTGTTGGGTTCAGTTTACTAATGTTTTGTTGAGAATTTTTGCATTTCTGTTCATCAGAGATATGGCCTAGAGTTCTCTTTTTTGGGTAGTGCCTTTATCTGGTTTTGGTATCAGGGTAAAGCTGGTCTTATAGAATGAATTTGGAAGCTTTCCTTCCTCTTCTATTTTTTTTTTTTTTTTGAAAGAATAGGTATTAACTCTTTTTTAAATGTTTGGCAGAATTTACCTATGGAGCCATCTGGTCCTGGGTTTCTGTTTGTGGGAGTTTTTTGGTTACTGATTCAATTTCATTGCTGGTAATTGGTCTGTTCAAATTTTCTCTTTTTTCCTGATTCAGTTTTGGGAGGTAATACGTTTCTAGGAATTTATCCATTTCTTCTAAGTTATGCAACTTTTTGGCATATAAGTTTTCATAATATTCTTTTATAATCCTTTGTATTTCTGTGATGTTGGTTGCTATTTCTCCTTCATTTCTGATTTTGTTTATTTGAGTTTTTTTTTTTTTTTTATGAGTTTGGCTAAAGGCTTATCAATTTTGTTGATCTTTTCAAAGAACCAGCTTCTGGGTTCATTAATCTGTTCTATTCTTTTTTCTTTTAAGTTTCTATATCATGTATTTCTGCTCTAATCTTTATTATTTCCTTCCTTCTACAGATTTTGGGTTTGTTTGTTCTCCTTTTTGTAGCTCCTTTAGGTGAAGGTTAAGTTGTTTATTTGAGATTTTTCTTGCTTCTTGATGTAGCCCTGTATTGCTATAAACTTCTCTCCCAGAGCAGCTTTTGCTGGATCCCAGATTTTGGACCATTATGTTTTCATTTTCATTTGTCTCCATATATTTTTTTTTCTTTTTGCTGAAAAATCAGCTGATAGTCTTTTCTTTCTTTTTCTTTTCTTTTCTTTTTTTTTTTTTTAGATTTGATTTATTTATTTGAGAGAGAGACAGTGAGAGAGAGCATGAAAGGGGAGAAGGTCAGAGGGAGAAGCAGACTCCCTGTGGAGCAGGGAGCCCGACATGGGACTTGATCCCAGCCAGGACTTAGTTCCTGAGTTTTCGGTGGGTCAGTCTGGGGTTGCCTTGGTCTTGAGTTGGATCAGACCAGACATTTACCGGAATTGCAGCTGCATCAGACTGTGGTGCACTGTCCCTGTGTTGCCCCCAAGAGGCTTTCATTGGTGAATAGAGCCTGTGATCAGACCAGATGTCTGCCCCCAGCCCAATGCTGGGGCCAGAGTGGAGCTGATGTGTGTGGTTATCTTCTTTTTCCAAGGCAGGAGTCTCTTCCGAATGATGCCAGCTCCTGGCACAGCGGCTTGCACAATACCAGGCTTGTGGTGACCCTTTGAATGGACCCTTGCCAAGGGCAGGTTAAAGGAAATGGATCTGCAAGAGAGTGCAAGGTTGGGATGCACTGTTAGCAAATGTTTTCCGTGTGCCCTCTTCTTTCCAAGTAGCTGTGGACAGTTTGTTCTGCCAGGCTTAGGTTATTTTCTGGATCATTTACACCAATGTGGGTGTAATTAACATGTAGCCATGAGGTGATGCAAGCTTAGGATCCTTCTACTCTGCCATCTTCCCCGGAAGTCCAAACTTAAAGAATTTTGATGATGATCAGGAGGGGCCATCAATGCCACAGAGAGGTTTTTCTTACATAACAGAAAATTTTTTAAATTAAATTTTTTATTTCGAGGTAATTTTAGACTCACATGTGGTTATAAGCAATAATACAGAGGGATCCCATAGGCACCTGATACTCACTTTCATCAATGGTAATATCTTATAAAACCATAGTACAATATCGTAATCAGGATATTGGTATTGATGTGGTCAAGATACAGAACATTTTCATCACCATAAGGATCTCTAATGTTTCCTTTTAAAGCCACTCCCACTACTTCCTGCCCCATTCCCACCATCATCCCTAGCAACCACTATTTTATCATTTAAAGAATGCTATTTGGAAGGAATCTTTCTGTATTTAACCTTTTAAAATTGATTTTTTTTTACTAAGCATAATCCACCATAATTGTCACATACATTCGACATAATCACAATAGTGAAACACAATTTCACTCACCACAATCCTAGATTTTTCTAGGATTGTGAATCAATAGTTCATTCCTTTTTATTATAAGTAATATTCCACAGTATGGATGTACCATGTTCGTTTAACCATTCACCCATTGAAGGTTGCTTGTTTCTTTATAGGTTGGGGCTATCATGAACTAAGCTGCTAAAAACATCTGTGCACAGGTTTTTGTGTGCACAAAAGTCTTCCTTTCTCTGGGATAAACATCTAGGTATACAGTTCCTGGGTTATATAATAATTATAAGTTTAGATTCTTAAGAAACTACCAAGCTATTTTTCAGAGTGGCTGTACCAGTTTATACTCGGACTAGCAAGGTATAAGTGATCCAATCTCCCTGCATCCTTGCCAGCACTGGTTTTTGTCACTATTTTTAATTTTAGCCATTCTGATGGAGGGATAGTGATAGCTCATTGTGGTTTTAATTTGCGTTTCCCTAATGGCTGATGATGTTGAACATCTTTTCTTACACCTACTTGCCTTTCATGTATCTTCTTTAGTGGAATGTCTATTCATGGGTTTTGCCATGTTCTATTTGAATTGTTTGCTTTTTTACTGTCAAGACTTCAGTTCTTTGTATATTCTAGATACTAATTCTTTTTCTGACATGTGGTTTGCAATTCCCCCCCCAACTCTGTAGCTTCTCTTTTCATCTTCTGAACATTTCCCCCTCCACAGGGCAAGTTTTTAGTTTTGATGACATGCATTTATCAACTTTTTACATTATGAACAATGCATTTGCTGTCAAGTCCCAGGACTCTGTCTTGTCCTAGACCCTGAAGATTTTTTCCCCCAGTGTTTCATGGTTTTACATTTGAGTCCATGATACATTCTGAATTAGTTTTTATACAAAATGTGAGACCCAGGCTTGAGGTTTGTGGTTTTTTCTTTTGTTTCATTTTTTTTTTCTGTAAATGCCCAATTGCTCCAGCATTATTTCTTGAAACACTGATTCTTCCTCCATTGATTTGCTTTTGCATCTTTGTCAAAAGCAATTCGTTTATTTGTGTAGGTCTATTTCTAAATTCTGTATTCTATTTCCTTAATTTATGTGCTATTCCTCTGCCAATACAACACAGGTTTGATTACTGTAGTTATATAGTAAGTCTTGAAATTGGGTAAACTGATCCCTCCACCTTTTTTCTTCTTTTAGAAAACTGTCTTGGCTATTCTAGTTCCTTTGAATTCCCATATAAATTTTAGCAAAATTTTGTCTATATATACAAAAAATCTTGCTGAGATCCTGATAGAAATAATATTAAGTGTCTATATCAATTTGGGGAGAGTTGACACCTTTACTATGTTAAATATGCCATGGACCCAGAAGAAGTGTCCATTTATTTAGATCTTGTCTGATTTCTTTCATCAGCATTGTATGGCATTCGGCATACTAAGTTACATACAAATTTTGTTAGATTTAAACCAAAGTATTAATTTTTGCGAATTGTAAATGGTATTATATTTTTAAATTTCCATGTCCATGTGTTCCTTGCTAGTGTATATAAATACAATTTTTAAAAAGGTTTATTTATTTTAGAGAGAGAGTGAGCACAGCAGGGAGGGGCAGAGGGAGAGAGAGAGAGAGAGAGAATCTGAAGCAGACTCCATGCTGAGCGTGGAGCCTGATGCCAGACTTGATCTCACAACCTTGATACCATCATTCTGAGATCATTACCAGAGTTGAAACCAAGAATTGGACTCTTGACCATCTGCACCACCCTAGTGCCCCTAGAAATACAATTTTTAAAATGTTTATCTTGTATCCTGTAACAGCTGATCCCATATATTAGTTCTAGGGAGCATTTTGTTTTCTTTTTATTTTTTTGTATATTCTTTGGGATTGTCTGAGCAGTTACATCATCTGCAAACAGAGGTAGTTTCATTTTTCCCTTTCCAATCTGTATGCCTTTTATTTCTTTTTCTTGCCTTCTTGCATGGCCAGAGCCTCTAAGTAAGTACTATGTGGAGGAAGAGGGTGAGAACAGACTTTCTTGCCTTGCTCTGGAGTTCAGAAGGAAGAAGTCAGTGTTTTTGCTGAGTAGAGGAAGTTCTTCTCTAAGATATTTATTTTTATTAACAAGTTTAGCAAGTCAACATTTACAAACACTACAGGAGTTTGTTTCCCCTTTAAAATTGTTTTTCTTTCTTATATGATGGAAATAACATTTTTCAAGGCTTCTTTTTCAAGTTTACCAAAGGACTTTTGTTCTCTTTTCCCATGGAAAGGACGTCGTGTTGTTTTATCTCTCCTGGATTTGTTATGGAATGCATTCCTTACATGGAGAAAATGTCTGCTGCCAGTCTGAAGCTGACTTACTTAGAATGAAAATAAGTCCAGGGCCATAATTCGGCTAGTGAAGGAAACACGTGTTTACAGTGTTGGGTATAACAGATGGAAACTGTTGGGAAACAGCTGAGAATGGGACTTCGGTTTGGACTGGGCTCTAGCCCTCTGCTGGCCCCATCTTTCCCATCTCATGCCTCCCTGACCCACAGCAAGCTGGTGGTGTTCAGGTCAGAGATCTTTCCACTTCTAACTCTAGTTGCCTGGCTCCTCAGCCCTGCAGATCTCAGGAGAAGCCTTGGTTCTCCTCTGATCCTGCCTGATCTATTTGCTTCTAGGTCACGGTTTTTCACCCAGCCTGCTCAGTGGAGACTGCGGGACAAGAAGATAAGCTGTGTTCTTTTCCTTTGTAGATTGTCCAGGCCCTCGGGGTCCTGACACACCTCTACTGTGTACCCAGTCAGTCTTGCCCATTACAGACCTCTCCTGGGGTTACCTATTTGCTCTAAAAAAAAATGAGCCACAGAATGAACCACAGAATGAAATGAAAATCTGGACAATATATAATTTGGCCCTATAGATGTCAGGTAGGGTGGGCTCTGGCTTCAGTTTGTTTGCTTTGCTTGTACAGGTGACTTATCCACACTGATCAACCCTCTTTGTTAACTTCCGGTCCCTTCTTGTGCTCTGGCCAGCGTTAATGTAACTTACCATATGTCTCCAAGTCTTATTTTGTTCTCCATTTCTGCATTTTCTCTTTGAGAGTTGAAATTTCCAGTAGCATGGCTATCCAGGATCAACGTAGGAGGAGAGTAGTTCATAGCTGCACGGCATTCGGGAAACACCTTTGTGCCCCCTTTAACTGCACAGTACTCCTGGTTGATTTCTGGCGTTTTTAGTGACTTTCGTCAAGAGAAGCTCAAAGCACTCAGTCCTGATCCACGGATTTCGCAAGATGCAACATGTACTAGCTCTGACAGTCATTCCCATGGATAGTTCTGCATTTGATGCATAAGGGTGTTTTACATAATTTGGAATGAAAACAATTTTACGCGCTTTTAGCCCACAGACCCTTGGAGTATCCCAGGTTCTGGGAGGACCACTCAACATTTGTTGCTTTGGTTACTAACATTTCCCCAATTGCACAAAGTGATTTATGTCTTTAAAGTACAGTAACAAAGACCCTAGCCCTTGGGAACTGAGTAGAACCATAGGGGGAATGGCCAGTCCTTCTCAAGGAACAAGGCTGGAAAAGAGGTGGGTACCCTGTCACTGGGAAACAGCCTAAGTCCAACTGTGCCATCTTTTACCAAATTCGGCTCAATCAAGAGGTATCCATCAGGACGGGTAACTTCAGATATTACTGTGCATAGACTGTCTCCTCTAAGAAGCTCATGGAGACATAGTTTGAGTTTTGGAGGATTCGAGGGAAAACATTTAAATTGCTGTACTTAGAGGAGAATTGAGACGAAAAGGAGTCCAGCTTTAAAAGAACGGGCATTCTTATGGCTCAAGGCAACGTAATGGCAGAATGGTATTTCCTGGTCACTGCGCCCACGGTGACTGTAGGCAGTGACATTAATTGCCAGCCAGATAGGCTGGCCTGGTCTTTGTATGGTCAGCGACTAATGATTTAAGCAATCAATATTAGTTTTTGACTGAATTTGCACTTCTGGGACAGGAAAGGGAGGGGCAAGTCCCCAGAAAATCAACCATCTACGAGGCGTGTCCATTTATCCGTGTTCTTTTTACCAACAGCGAAAAGCGTGTATTCATAAGAGGTGCACACAAAAAAGGTTTTTTTGTACGGACACCTTTCTGTATTTCTGTCTGATGATTTTTATCTGGAAAAACAGCCACTAATTGGTATTTCTGGTATTGAAAAAGCGCATGTGGAGAAGCCACAGCTCAAGTGGGTCCCCACGTCCAGAGACAGGGCTGAGAAGTTTGTGAAGATAAAATTCAAGAGAGACACTGGGGAAAGGTAGGGGATAGAAGGAAGCGTGAAAAGAAAAGAAAGGGTAGCTATAGCCATCAACACACAGACCAGAGATGTACATCTGCTTTCTGTGAAGGTTAGAAATGACCATAGCATATCCCATTACCTTTCTTAGAATATACAGGCACCGCTCCGTGTCTACCCTCTTCTCAACACAAACGGCCATCACACACTCACCTGATCACTCCAGCCCAGAGGAGGCAGATTCTGGACCAGGAATCTTACTCTAAAATAAACTGCTTTGGGCACATACATGAGATTTATATTTCTGTGTTCACACCTTCTTTATCTATGTTGTATACTTCCTAAGGTCAGGGCCAGTGTCTGCCACTTCTTCCCAGCATGGCACTTTGCATCAGTAAGTGCTACTAAATGTTTCGACTAATGACGGTTGGAATAAAAATGAACCGGGGAGAAAGCTGAAGACTTAAGGAAAAAAAAAATGCTCAACCCCTTCGTTTATAAAATGTAACAATAAAGAAATGGAACGTGTTGCAGTGAGAGTGGTGCTCGCCCTCTGCCCACATGCACTGTGTTGTATCTAGAACGTCCCGGTAAAGCAGTACAAAAATACCACCACGGCTCTGTTTCATTAGGGTGAACATTTTTGACGTTTGCCAGCTGGTCTATGTGCCAAGTTATAGGATCGATTTAAGTGTAGTGATCGTATCTTGAGTCGTCAAAAGAGTAATTGGGGAAGGCAAGATTGGTTTTATGGCCAACGATTACAGGAAATCTTACCTGAATCTCTTCAGTTTATCATTTTCCTATGCAATGTTTCATTTAGCTAATTGTTATTGAGACAATGAAGGAGTCCTTTCCAAAACAGTCAATTACTTAGTCCAATTTGGGTAATAAAAACAGTCTATGAATTGAAATATAGTTTACTTTGAAAGGAAATCCTGTCTCCCTGGACGCTGTTAAATGGTTTGGGGAAAATGGTTCTACTACTCGCCTCTTTGTTGCAACATTATATGTTGGAAAAATATGCTTAATTACATTTGCTTGGCTCTAAAGACTTTCTGGTGCAAACGGCTCTGATATTAACAAGGAAAGCTTACATGTGAGAGTTTGCAGGGGCACCTGGGGCCCGGGGAGGGGGTGGGACACATTTAGTGTGCACACAGCATGTCGCAGAGTGTGACTCTGAATCCAGGCGCCCCCCCCCATTATTGTTTCAGGCATTAAAAACTGCAAACAACCAAACATTTAAAAGCATCCCCCGAGGTGTTTAGGTGATGCCTCTTATGTGAGGGCACCAGAGTACCGAGGCCTTCGGGAATTTCTACATCGTACGCTGTTTTTTTTTTTTTTTAATATAAATTTGACTTTTTCATAGTAAAAATGCATACTGTATTCAACATGTGAATGTCAACTACCATAACATTTATGCTTCTCTTTAAAAAGCTCTTTGATTGCTAAGGAAGACTTAGCAAATGAATCATTACCATAAAGCAGTGTGTTTGGGAGGCATTCATGTTCTTGAAAGGTTTCTTTGGCCAGTTTTGTCTTTTCTGCCATGTATTTAGGAAAAATCTCTCTCCACACACTGTTGCTCACCACACAGCTTGAAAAGAGGGTTTTCTTGGGCATCAGGATGGCAGATGTGGTGGCCCAATTCCTTTTGCTTTTTAGAATCATTTAAATATTTCTCTCTTTAAAAAAAAAAATCGGTGTTTCCTCTAATCTCTAGGGCAGGAGGGTGAATGCATGTTCTCACCAGTACATGGGCACGCAACACGTGCATGCGCGTGCACACTCACACACACACACATGGGCTCCTGACCCCCATTTGATGCTACAGCTGAGCTTTCTTTAGGACCTGACTGGTTGCACAGGAAAGATCTGGAGCTTTCCATGCCTTTATCAGCATGCCTCATCGGAAGGGGCCCAGGGCCGTGTTTGCTCACGAGGAGCCATGTCTACAAGTGACCTGTTTGTTTGAGGAGTCAGAGAGCTTGTCTGAGCGTGGAGGACACTATCCAAGCCTTTGCTCTTGCCTCCATCACGGGGCCCAGTAGCAATCCTCCCCATCTGGAATTCTCTGCTCAGTGAGAGCCCCTGAGACACATGCTGTTTTGATACCGTAATCAGTGCCAAACTGTCAAGCCTGCCTTTGTGAGCTGTCATCTCTGTGTCTGACTTTGGAGCCTGTCTCTGAATGAATAGAAACAGTTTCAAATAACCTTTATTTTTGTTACTATGTTGTTACCGTGATGAAGCTGGAAGCAGCACAATATTCTAGGGGCTTAAACTATTATTTCTCTGCATGATACCTTTTCCATCGTACCTATAGTCCCTTTAATACTGTTGAGCACGTAACAGATACTAAAGTTAATGTTGTTGGAACCGAGCTATTTACAAAGTAGAAAGTCATGTTGTGTACGCAGAGGGTATGGCTGCCTGGCACTTTTCAAAATTAACATAACATAAAGTTATAGGTTCCAAAATACTCTCTTCTGTGTTAGATGGATTGAATCAAAGGCCCCAATTGATCCTGAATCCATCAAGCCCTTTGCAGAGCGTTTGCAATTTTTTCCCACCGAGAAGTAGAATATATTTCTAACTTGCTTTGGCTAAAGGGATGCTAGCAGACGTGAAATAAGCTTGTATATTTCAGCATCCCCTCGTAGTCCTCTGCCTTCACAATGAGAAGATGCCCAGACGAGTCAACTCACCCCAGCTGTCCCAACTGAGGCCATCCTACATCAGCTGACAGCCAGCTTACCTTCCGACAGATGAGACAGCCCAGTAGAGGTTAGCTGAGCTGACTAGCTTACTTTGGGGGCCTAGTCACTTTGCGTGATTGTCACCGTAAAAGTGAACCTGGCCGAGTCCAGAAAGAGAGCCTGACTTATCATAGAATCATAAGAATCATAAGCCTGACATATCATAGAATCGTAATAAATTCTTATTATTTTATACCATTGAGGCTCAGGGTGTTTGTTATTAGGGCACTAGATGATCAATAAAATATTGAATACAATGTTATCTTTCTTTGATTCTTAAGTTACTGCAGAATTTTACTCAGAATAATTGTTGTACAAATTAAATATCTTTGTCCAGCTATGGAGAGAAGGACAGGATAGGGAATCAAGGTGAATCTGCACAGACCCATTATAATAGCTTCTGGACAAAGATTTGGGGCACGCGGTATGAGGGGCCTACGGGGCGCTACAACAAATACATTTGAATTGTTGTCAGATGCAAACATGCACAATTGTTCTAAAACCCAAGTTATATAAAAATAAATAAACAACAAAAGCCAAACCAAAAACACGCTTTGGTTTCCTGTCCTTTGTCTTTTTCCAATAAAAAGTAGGAGCCTTGCATTATTTAATTTTATACTCAAATGGATTCCAGATAAGTATAACTTAATGGCTCACAGTTACACACTTAGTATATACAGAGGGTCGTCATTCCTTGTTTGCAGGCAATAGACACTGACTCCGGCTTCATCAGAAAAGGGATTAATTAGAAGCATGTCGGGGAACTCGCAGAATCACAGGGAAAGCTGGAGAACTAGAATGGAAACAGGCAAAAAACGAAAGTGTCTCTTAGGATCACAGAGGGAAAGGAATGTAAAAGCAAACCGATTTTTAAAAATGTACAGACCGCTCTATATGGCTTCAGTTTTTGTTTTCCGCTACCATCCCTTCGTCAGTCGCCTTATATTGGGGGGAGCAAAGTTGCTTTGAGGGCTCTTTACTGACGGGAAAGTGGACTGGGTGGTTGTCTAAAGATAGCTGGGCCAGCGGCTCCACCCCAGTGATCCCTGTGGTTAGAGCTGAAGTGAATCCCCAGATTGAAATTCCCTGGTCTGTGATGGGAACAGTCACACTGTCCGTGAAGCCCTCACTGTTGTCCCCTGCCAAGCACAAGGGGGCAAACATGGTTTCAGGATGAATGGGGGGGGGACCCATCACTTACGAGCGATGGGACTCAGGGGAGTTTCTCAACCGATCTGAGCCTCAGTTTCCTTCTCCGTAAAATAAGGATAAAAAAGGCATCTGCCTCATAGGATTGTTGTCAGAAAAACTCGGATATACAACTGCTCTCTTAAAGTTAGCCTCGCTCTACTCCAAGGGAACTGGGCAGGAGGATGAGTTGTTTACATCCACAGCGTGAAGACTGAGGCAGGCCGATGATGAATGGGAAGACCGTGGGCTTTAGGCCAGACCAACTTGGCTTCCACCCTTGATTCCACACCAATGAAATGTATGACCCCGGGCAATGTTCTTACTCTTTCCGCACCTGGGTTTCCCTAGGTAAACTGCCCTTGGAGGCTTGTCAGGAGGACTGACTGTCTATATAAAGAGCTCAGCCATGTCTGAAATTTGGTGGGTGTCCAAGCTCCCTTCCTTCTTTTGCCTTAAGGTGGCTCTAGGTGTTCTACCCTCACGGAGCCCTGGAAAAGTGGAAAAGTGGGACAGGGTATAGAATTCAAGGTGTTCATCTTACTATGACCTACTTCCAGGAAGGCACATCAGCGGGTAACAAGATCAGTCTAGCATCATCTTTTGGAGAAGCTGATGTGCCCTCAGCAGAGTCCTGCTTCCAAAATCACGTCCTACTCAGTAGCTGTCCATTCAGAGCACTTAAGGAGGGGCATCTGGGTGGCTCAGTCAGTTGAGCATCTGACTCTTTTTTTTTTTTTAAGTTTTTTTTAAAAAATTGACAGAGAGAGCACAAGCAGGCAGAGAGGCAGGCAGAGAGAGAGAGGAGGGAAGCAGGCTCCCTGCTGAGCAGAGAGCCCAATATGGGACTTGATCCCAGGACTCTGGGATCATGACCTGAGCCAAAGGCAGAGGCTTAACCCACGGAGCCACCCAGGCGCCCCAAGCGTCTGACTCTGGATCTTGACTCAGGTCTTGATCTCAGGGTGGAGAGTTCAAGAACCACTGGCACGGAGCCTACTTAGAAGAAAACAAGACAAAACAAAACTCCCAAAGACACTTGGGGACAGCAAAAGCTATGAAAGGTGAGCTGCTCCCTCCCCGACATCCCAGCGCGCTCTCCTACCACTACCATTGATGTAACGTCAGGTGTCATCCGGAAAAACGCAGTCTCTTATCGGCGGGGCTTCACAGATTCCATTTCAGAGGTCAATTTCTTCATCCAAGAGGTACTTCAGTACAAGCGAGAGAAATGTTCACATGGGTCCCCGCACTGCGTACACGCACGAGTGAATGCACTCAGGTGAGAATTATTTCTTTTTGCGAAAATGCTCTTGGCCAAATCTTTTCTGCTTCTGGCTGTATTCTTAGTCTGTCCTTACAGTTGAGAGGATCTGGGGAGAGTGATTGCTTTTATTAAGAAAGAAGAAAGAAAAAAAGGAAGGAAGGAAGGAGCATAGCAAGGAAGGAAGAGAGAGAAAGATAAATTAATTCATGGAATGTACTAGGGTTCAAGTTTCCTAAATGAACAATCGTGCTCAGCAGACATGACATCAGATGACGTCCAGCCGCAGCGACAGTAGGGGTGTCCCTGTACCCACACACACACAGGCTACACTTTGTATGTGATCTGCATCTCCACACCTGCTCGCTCAGTCTCTCCCAGGCAGGGTTTTTCTCTCTGTGGTAGGATGGAGATGCTGTATCATCTCAAATAGCGATTTCTTAGAGACAAGAGGTTAAGCACTTGGCAAACACTCACGGGAAAGCCGACAGCTCTACTTGGGGCAAAGCTATTGAGTGAAAAGATAACGGGACTTGGGAAATCTGGTTCAGCTTGATATCTGCAACTCATTCTCAGAATGAAGTGAGAGCACAAGGTCTTTCTTGACATAAAAACAGAACAGTAATTTGCTAAATAAAATGATGGTCTTTCTCCTTCAGATGGCAAAACATCTGGTGGGCTCTCCTGGGTCGGGGCTGACATTTCTGTTTCCACCTCCCCTCTGAGGGGTTCACTCATGAGGTTTCACTTGTCCTGCTTTGTTGGGAAGCAGGGAAGTGTCTTGGCTAAAGAAGCGATGGTTTGGTTGATTCCCTACATTGGTGACCTGGGTGACAAACTGACAATTCGACTCATTTAGAAAATGTGTTAGGAATGCTCTCCACCATTCAGGCCCCATCTCCTTTTAGTCTTAAGAAGAGCTAAGATTTGTGGAATGTTTTTAGGATTTATTTTGTTTCTGGGAGCTGCTCTCAGTGTTTTTGGTGGGTTACGTCATGCTAATACTTGTGAATGCCACAGGACATTGGTCTGTATTTTGGTAGATATATCCCATGGGTCTAGAACAGTGCGAGGCAGAGAGTTGGTGCTCAGTAAGTATTTGCTAATAATTAGAAATTCCTCATTATTGCCCTGTGAGGAAGACAGTTTGTGGATGAGGAAATTGGGAGCGAGAAAAGCTAAGGGATTCTCTCAGGGTCACGTGACCAGGAAGTGGAGGAGCTGGTGGAGGGCAGAACCTGGCTGTTGGGTACAGACCGGGAGTCTTGGCCACGATGAGGTGCAGTCTTGCTTCCCCTCCACCTGCTCCAGGAACCTCATGATCCAGAAAGTCTGGTCCCAGCATAAGGACATCACAGTGCTGGCATTTTCCTGCTCTGAGTTTCACTTATTCCCCAGTGGATTACTACCATTCCCCCATTGCTGTCTCGATCCTCTCTCCTGCTGGAACCTGCTAAATCTCATTCATCTGTTACGGCCAAGTGAAGGACTGTTCTTCCCCAAGCCTACGCGGCCTCTGCCCTCAGAAAGCTCTCTCTGTCTCCTGAGCTAAGATCCTGAGCCATGCCTTCAGTGCTGATCAAACTGAGTCTTGGTTACCCTTTACGTTGATGAAGATTTTGTCCCTCCAATTAGGTTGCCAGCTCCTAAGGAAGGGTGACAATCTCAGGCACCAAGAATGGCGCCTCGATCAAGGAATCGTCACCTTCTCCCCCAGTCTCTCACCTCCACTATGTGCCATTTTCATCCTCATGATGGAGAGATCATATCAAAAGGGCCTGAGAATTAGAAACTAAATAAAATGGAAAGAAAGGTTTAGCATAGGAGAGAGGTCATGTAGCCCAGCAGCTTTGAACACGGACTCTGCCCTCATTTGGCTCTCTTTTGACTCTCATAGACATTTTATTAATTATCTATTGCTGAGTAACCAGTTGCCCCAAAACTAAATGATATAAGGTGCCGTACACATCATTCCTTTCTAAGGTCTATCATGAGGCCATGGTCAAGATGTCAGCTAGAGTTTTAGTCCTGAGAAGGTTTGACTGGGACCAGAGGACATGCTTCCAAAATGTCTCCCTCCCAGGGCTGGCTGTTGATAAGACACCTCAGTTCCTTGCCATATGGGCCTCTCCACAGCACTTCTGCAATGCTCTATTGGCCACATAAACCAAACCTGATACAGTGTGTTGGGGCTACACAAGCACACGGACATCAGGAGGCAAGGACTGTAGGGACCCCCTCGGAGACTCAATACCATCCACCACGCACAGCTGCCAACTTGGACAATGCCCTTAACAGCTTTATTTATTTTTTGAAAGATTTTATTTATTTATTTATTTGAGAGCCAGACTCTGTGTGTGTGTGTGTGTGTGTGTGTGTGTGTGTGAGAGAGATAGAGAGATATCAGGATCAGTGGGGAGAGGTAGAAGGAGAAGCAGGTTCCCCGCTGAGCAGGGAGCTCAACATCCTCCCAGGGATCATGACCTGAGCCCAAGGCAGACACTTAACCAACTGAGTCACCCAGGCTCCTCACTTAACAGCTTTAAGCCTAATTCCCTCATCGGTAAAATGGGGATAATTATTGGTACTGTATCACATTGTAAAGCCATTGTGAGAATTGAATGAGTTAATACAGCTAAGGTGCTTATATCACTATTCAGATGTTAAACTATCCTTACTAATAAGTGCAGACTCATCTCAGAGTAGCAGATGGGCCTGGCCTGAGGAGCCTGGGTCCCCTATGACCTTTCTTCCTACCTCTCCCTCAGCTCGGAGTGTGTGTGGGGAAGGTAGCCGTGGGGTGAACGCTGTGTCAGCATAAAAGTACTTTCTGAAGAGGATCTTTCCATGTGAAAACAGGTCTTTGTAAAGTTCAGGTTCACTTCCCCCTTTTTTTTTTTTTTCCAGTTTTCTGCTGGTCAGTGTGCTGGTCATAGAAGGTTGGTCACAGAGACAAGGCGTCTTGGACCTATTTAACACCTCAGCAGGATGAAATGGTATAGGATGGACTTCCCAGAAATATGGGTGAACGCCCCTGGCTCTGATTGTGCCACTGACTGAGCATCCATGTTAGAGAGAGAGAGAGAGAGAGAGAGAGAGAGAGAAATAGCAAAATGGAAAGATAGCCCCAAGACTCTGTGCAGAGTACAAAGAACATTCATTCATTGATGAGATCATTTTGGAGCCTCTGCCGTATCCCAGATACTATGTCAAATGTGGAATTAGGATGGATTTCCCAAAACAAAACAAATAAAAGTATCTGACTTCCTGGAGCTTATAGCTATTCTGGTGGAGAAAGCTTCAACCAGAGAATCACACAAACATACACAATTACAGTCCCTAAAAGGAGAGGTATAGAGCTGTGGGAGTCCTTGGTGGTGGGGGAACCTACGATTTGGTTTGCCAGGAATAGTCTCAATCTATACCCCTATCTCAGCATAATGAATCACAGTATCTAATTTCATTTTTTAAAAGGATCCTGATTTGGGGTAGAAACTGTAAACTCACCTAGTAGTGGGAAACTTAACCCAGTCAGGAAGGTGAGGAAGTCTTCCCTGAAGAAGGAATCAACGTATTGAGATCTGCAGGAACAGGAATTAACCAGTCCAAGCAGGTGGGGAGAGACGATAGTCCAAGCATAAGGGCATAGCATTTCTACAAAGGCCCTCCTACAAAGGAGAACAGGCATGGAATGTTCCAGAAGCTGGAACTGTAGTGAGGTTGGACAGGGAATGAGGATGTACCATCCTAAAAGGAGGTGGTCTGGGTTGTTGGGCCAGATTGTGCAGAGTCTTCAAAGCAGGTGAAAGGTTTGGGGTTTTATTTAAGACCAACAAGAAGTGGAAGAAGAGTTAAATCAAGGCAGTTTCATGAATGATCAGATTGAGTTTCCAAAAAAAGTCATTCTGGTTGCACATGGATAAGAGAATAAAGGGGCCTGTGTGGTAAATGACCAGAGCAGAGAAAGACAGTGGCAAAATTCGAGAGATATTCAGGAGGAAAAGTTGACCTGCTAAGAGGTGGTCTGGATTTGGGAGACAGAGAGAGGGGGTTTCAAAATACCACTGAAGTTTCTGGCCTACATACTGGGTTCATCTACAGAGGTAGAAATACTGAAAGAGCGCGAGGTTTAGGGAAGAAATGGAAGTCTGATTTTACACATATTGAGTTGAAAGTACTTGCAAGACAACTCAAGCGAATTTATCAAGTAGGCAGCTAGATATGTGGGTCTGGAGTTCAGAGAAGAGGACAAGGATTCGATGGGTTTGTGAGTCATTTGTGTATTTTCTGTTTGGTAGATGCCTGGGAGAGATTGTCTGGAGGGAGAAGTCCCCGTAACCTAGAACTTTGGCAAAATTCCAACACTAAAAACGTGGCAGAGGAGGCTGATACAGCAAAGGGACCACAGCACAGGGGAAGGAAACAACCAGGTAAGTGGGGCACATTTAAGCCATGGGGAAAAAAGCGACACAGGAGGGCTGTCCACAATGCAGAAAGGGATCAGAGGGTTTTTTTTTTTTTAGTATGACATACCTCATACAAAGCCTGGAGAGCAAGAGCTTTTGTGAGACCTCCTAGAGAAGGCACTTGGGGTCCCCACAGTAAGCCATGGTACTATGCAAACATGAAAAGGAAAAAGTATTAGGACAACGGGAAAGCGGACAGAAAGTCAACTCTTTAAAGCTTTCTGCATGATCTAGGTTGTTCTTAACCTAGTTGAGTACAAGCAAAAGAAAGCAAAGCCTTCGTTCCCCCTTGTTCTCTTTGGGTTGACCTGCCCACAGAGCAGGGGCGGGGTGCGAGTGGGGTGACCTAGAAGTTTCGCTGCTCTGGTCAGGAGAGTAGTGTGAGCCTGACTGGCTCCTGGGGGTCTTTGTACACTGGTTGCTGAGCAGGGATTGATACAGCCCAATGCCCATGTCACCTCTGAGCTTGTCACCATGACCCCTCATACCAGTACAGGCCCCGGAGCTGAATTATGGCCTCTGTGCCACCAAGATGCGTGACAATGATGGCAGCAGTCACTGCAGAGTTCACGTCTCTGGGAGAGCTGTTCAGACCACATAATGATTTGCTGGTCACCCAGGAAACACCTCCAAATCTCACTGCTCCTCTGTGGAAACCCAAACATAGTGGACGGTCATGCACGTCAGCGGATGACTTGCTTTTGCAATAGATGCGTCCCCGAAATGTCGCGTGTTCATCTGGTCTTCGTAAATCAACCAATACATTTTCCTTTGAGTTTACATTCTCGTCTGAGAGATGACTGATGTTCAAATGACAGTGTTTAACATTTTTGGCTGAAACTTACCTTCTTTGTTCCTTCTTTCTCCTCTAATTCCCCAACCCCAATTTTTTTTTTTTTTTTTTTTGTCAAGAATTTAATGATCTAAAAACACTTAAAGCCATTAGGAAGTTACCATAGGGGAAGAATCCTTTTACAATATTATTAATTCATGGCTCTGCTGGGGCGCTGAGGTCCAGCACGTGCTTAGAGGACAACGTTCTGGAGACACGCGTCTGAACCAGAGGACCTCTGACTTCAGGCCCAGTGAAGTTGGCGATGCAGAGTCGAAATGTGACTTCTCATCAGCTTTCATTTCTTTATCTGAGAATTTTCTTTCTGGGCCTGTACCTACAGTGGAATTTTAAAAAGGAATTTCTCCAAGACATGCATGCAACCCCCTCTCCCATATTCTAGTCACAAACATTGGAAGAATGTCAAAGGGGAAGAGGGGGAGTCAGGAAGTGGTAAAGTTTAGTTGCAACTTGACCCGTAATTCACCATTTTATGCCTTGGCTACCACAACAGTAATATATTGGGGAGCCTTCCAGCCACGGGTGGGAGAGCTACAAATTACGGGTCTGTTCCTTTTCCTTTGTACCCAGAATGGAAACCCGGCCCCAGCTTAGAGGCAACTGGCCCAGAAGGGGAACTAAGACTGTTTCAGCTTGGACAGTGCATATAGAACTTGAATTTTTTTTTCCAGTGAATTTTCTGGAGCATTTTAAACATAATTAAGAAACAATATTCAAGGAGAAGAGAATGATCTACGCAAGGTCTTTTTATTTTTTCAAGTGGAAAAGAATAGGAGGGTATCAGACATGAAGCCCTTAGTCACAGGTTACATTTTGGGGCTGAGTCTCTGGGCCACATCTCTGGACAGATGAAAGAGCTATTATAAGTAATCACGTTGTAAGCAGAGGCAGAATAAAAAAATTATTTATGTGGGGACTTTACTGCTATGAGGCTCTTTGGGTACCATCCATTGCTTGCCTGAGGAGATCCTCAAACTCTAATTATGGGTGTTTTCCCTTCAATTCCCTTGGGGAGGCTGAAGATGGCCGAACATTCCTGGACATTTCTAGAAAGCAGTGGAGTCTCAGTGTCCTCTCTGTAAACCCGGGCAGGCTCTGTGACCACGTTGATGGATAGAGTACAGTGGAGGTGACACTGTGCCCATTTTCAGGCCCAGATCTTGGAGGCCTGGTGCTTCCACTCTTTCTTAAAGCCCTGAGCTGCCACATCAGTCCAGGTTCTGGAGAAGAGACTGTATAGAGAGGCTTGGATGCCACGTGGAGAAGGAGAGTGGTCTAGCTAAGCCCCAGCTTTCTGGCTCTCCTGCCCAAGGGCCAGGAATCTATGTAAAGTATGGGAAGCCATCTTGGACCCTCCTGCCCTGCCCAGCCCAGCCCAGCCCCCATGGAGACTCACCTCATGTTCCCTGTCTGTGCCACATAGAACAGAAGAAATGCCCAATTTGAACCCTGCTGAAATTTTGATCCATAGATCATGAGGAAAAATACAATAAATTTTGTCAAGAAGCAGGTCTCAGACAAGAACCTGTGAACCATCCAAAAACATAATCTTTTTTCCCTCCTGTTTGGGGAACTTCTTTCCAAGACACATGCCTCATTTATAGCCACCTGCAGATTACAATCTACAGCCCAAATTCCAGGCAGCATTGGGGCATCTAAATTTGATTAGGGGGACAAAAAAATTCCTATATTAAATTCTTATCTGTTTTTGTAAACTTTCTCATAGATGCCTTGGGAACAGATGCCATTCATTCTTATTGACCTTTGCTCTACTGATTATAATCACATTCCTGGCCAGAAAGTGCAGTGGATTAGAACAAGTCATCATTTTTAATAGACTATTTCAGGAGCAATATATTAGATTTGTAGAAACCTCATTCCAGAACATCAAGGGCAATTTTATTGAGGAAATGCAAAAACTAAGCTCCTCTATCTCTACAAGAACAGAAAGGTAGTGGAAGGCTAAAGTTACAAATTGATTTGCTGTACATCATACTTGGAGATATTACTCATCTCCCAAAACAAGCCAATAGTTGTTAGAACAGAATAGAATAGAACAAAAACCCAGGTTTTTGTTCTGTGCATCGTGTGCTCTCTACAGATGGGTGAATGCCTGCTTCTCCAAAAAGGTCCAGTAATGGAATGTTCTGGTTATTCAAATATTCAAATATTTTATTAATTGAGAATTCCTATCCATACCAGCATTTTCCAATTTCAGAGACTTTCCAGGAAATGAAATACTTTGTAGCTTGCGCTGAGAACGACTTTTTCCTTAGGTATGATTCAGAAGGCCCTTACCTGCCCGCGGTTCTCCAGGACGCCCTTAGGGAACGTGACGATGTGGATAAAGGAAGCACAAGAAACAGGGAAATCTGTTGTTATCAGAACCCACCCTTCACAGCTATCTGTGAAGGCTTTTCTCTTTTGGTTTTATCCAAGTAGAACTCAGAGGGGGGAAAAAAAACCACACCTGTTCATTTGAAATTTCTTGGTATTCTAATTTGGCATAGGGAGGTATACCCTGTACATAAATATGTCTCTATTCCCCAGGAATAATGTTTTCTGTCAAGCTCCTGGAAATGGTGGGAAGTATTCCAGCGGGAGCCAGGCGTGGACAGTCACAAACTCCAGGGCAGGGGCGGATGGGCTCAGGGCAGGAGCAGGGGGGGGGGGGGGGGGGGGGGCGGACACCGGTGGGGCGCGGTGCGCAGCGAAGACACGTGCGTGACTGCGCGAGAAGTGATCCCCGCCGCTTTGCTGCTGTGCCTCCCGGGGTGCAGCCCCTGCTCTGGTCCCTTGCCATCTTTTCAGCGACTCCACGCACCGGCTCTCGGGGTCCCCATCCTCAGCGCGCCTATTTGGCTCAAATTGAGGAGCTGCCGTGGGGATTGCGTAATCTTCGCCATGCCTACCTTGTCACAGATGGAAACGGAGGCAGAGGCACAGGGGCAGAGCCGGCCGTGCTCCTTTTTCTGCAGAGCGTAGCCTCTCCGGCCAGGTGAGCCCAGAAAGCAAGGCCACAGAAGCCAAGTCTGATTTGAGCATTTGTTGGCATCACCCAGATTATAAACCAGCACGGGCTGCCATGGGGTGGATCGTGGGGTTCAATGTGGGAATGAATCTGGTTCCCTGCAGTCCTGCCCGGAAACGCAGCCCAGCTGTGTTCCCGCATGGCCTGGGGCAGAGCACGAGAGGAATCTCACAGCACCTTAAGGGGCCTGAGCAGGCCATCTCCCCAAATGTGTCCCCGTGTTCACACATGCAAGCATGTCCCAGCCAGCTCCTGGCAGCCGCGATGGTCAGCATTTAAGCTTTCTTTACTGAAATTTTGGAGACTTAAACGTCACAGTTGGTAGAGGTAACCCCAAAGTTTTAACCAGCCTGCTTTCCACCTGCAAACTGGCTTTGAAGCACAGGGAATCTTGATATTGGTTCCCTTTCATGGATAGATATTTTATGTAGAAAAAAAAGTAGTTATCAAGCCAAATGTTCACATGCCTTTCAAGCACCTGCAGACGTCAAGTTGGGGGCGGGTATGAATGGACCGTGAGTGAATGGATGACTGTTCTGTTTGCTGAATGGTCAGAACCCGGTGGTGTTGTCAGACCCTGTCTGTCAGGAGGGAAATCAGACAATCTGTGGGAATGACTAGGTAGCCTCCTGTTATCCTTTATACCTACCACGTGATTGAGTTAATTAGTTAGTTGAGTGACATTGCATTATCCCAGCCTGAACTTTCTGGAAAGTTTTCTGGGAAGTCACAATCCATAGGAATTAGCTAGGGCAGAGAGAGAGAGAGAGAGAGAAAAGTGTTCGGGGCAGAAGGAACAGTAGCGGGAAAGGCCTAGAGTCAGATGAGGCTCGGCACATGACGGGAGCAGAGAGGAAGCTGGTTAGCAGAGAAAGGAAGCCATGATCACCAAAGACCTTACCCAATATTTTAAAGATTTGGGATTTTATGTTAATGACAATAGGGAACCACTAAGAGTTTTCAGGGGTAATAATACCACTAAAATATGGATTTTTATCAGAGTATTTGGCCACCCAAAGAGAATATACTGGAAGGAACAAGAGGGGCGCACAGAGGGCAGTGAGGGGGCTGTTGCAGAATCCAGGAGGGAGATTCTGATGGTCTTGCCTGAGGGTTAGAGGTTAGGGCTAGGAAAGGAGATACGGTGGCTCCAGCCTCTGCCCCCAGCCTTGCTCACTGTGTAGCTCTTTACTCATTTTTGAAATAGAGATCAGTCACAAGACAATGAGGTGCCAGGCACTGTCTGAAGAGCTTCGTATGCATTACCTCTCAAACATCAATCTTTGTAGCATTAGGAAGTTCTCTGGTCAGCCCCAGAGATGAGAAAACTGAGGCATAGGGCAATTAAGTAACTCACGCTGGGCTACTGGCAGAGGAGAGATGTATAGGATGCCTTCTTCCCATTCCAGTCCCTGCAGGGCCACTGCCCTCAGATCTAAGCCTTAAACGGGCACCCCCAGAAACCCAGCTCCACAACAGTCAAATCCTCTCGATATTCTGCAAACCCATTCTGCCTCTTTCCCTCAGGGTATTCTCAGATCTTTCCCTATGGCCGCTGGTCTCCCTCTCAAGGGGCTCTAAGAGCCACACTTTCCCATGCTGGACCCTCAGTCTGTCATTGAGAACAAGGACAATGGGATCCAGTGGTACAAAGGCCATGCATAGGGGGGAACATAGAGAAGGCCCCTTGTTTTCATCAGTGCCCTGGATAATCCTTTGGAGGATGAAGTTAATGAGCCACGAGTGAACCAGAAATTCTGGCTGACCAGATATTGAGCAAATGACCATCTGTTTTGTGTTTAAAATGGGCTTTTCATTTGTGAAGTTTCAAATCAGGGATTATGTTAATACTAGACATGGAAACGTTCTTGGAGGTAAGACCATTCCGGGGGGATTTCTTGGAGGGTGTGCTGAAGTTGGGTCCCTAACCTGTAATCTATTTCCCTGGTGAATGGACCCACTCTGGGACCAAGGACTTGCTGACAAAAAAGGAAAAGGTTGGAGTGGGCAGTGGCAGAGCAGGGAGGTGAGAAGGTGTGGAGGTAAGAAGACGAGAACAGTTAGGGGGGAAAGCATTTCGATAGATCAGGAGGCATGTCCATGCTTGTGAAGTGTGAAATTATCTACACTGCCTGCTGGCGACATGCTCCAGTGGACCCATCTTTGTAAAATCACCATTGTGCCACACAGGGCTCTGCCGTGAAGCAGACCAGCGTGATCACTTACTAAGGGTGGTTGAGGACATCTTGTTTTACTTGTTGTTTTCCTCCAGCCCCTGCAGTCCCCATCCCAGTGCAGATTGTGAGAGAGAGAGAGAGAGAGATCGCCACGTCCAAAGTCAGAGGAACAACACGTTCCTAAAATAACGCGGAGAAGCCACATTCATTGCTGTCTTTAGAGTGTGTTTGTGGGCTAGAAATCTCGAAGACGGCCTGTTTATATTCAGAGAAAAGCATCTTTTTAACAGAGAGATCTCTGTGAAGAATGTGGGTCACCAGCTGGGCTCCATCTCCACCAAAGAAGACATGATAAGGGGAAGTGGACCCAGATAGCAACGTGAAAGTTACGGGTTAAGCATAATACAAATAGACAGTAAAAAAAAGCAAAGCTGTTGTATAGGGGCAAGAATCTGACAGTTTCCCCAGCCACCTAGGCAAGGACCCTAGATATTTCTTTTTTTTTTTTTTTTCTTAAGTTTATCCTGAAAATACTTCTGTGTCTCTTGAAATGACAATATTATCATTTTGGTGCACCCAACAGTGGTTGTTTTGCCCACCTGGGACAACATAGACCCCGGGGTCTTTATTCTTTTCAGTCCTTAGAGCCCCAGTCACCATGTCTGCCTCTGGTGGCAGGTGCAAGAAGAGACACAAGGGCAGATGCAGGTGGTAAGGGGTGGCGCTGATGGAGATACTGGGGGTAGGGGAGGTAGAGAGGGGGATGCTGATGGAGGAGAAAGTCCCTGTTCTTAGTGTGGAGATTCCTCAAGAAATTAAAAATAGAACTTCCCTATGACCCTGCAATTGCACTCCTGGGTATTTACCCCAAAGATACAGATGTCGTGAAAAGAAGGGCCATCTGTACCCCAATGTTTCTAGCAGCAATGGCCACGGTCGCCAAACTATGGAAAGAACCAAGATGCCCTTCAACGGACGAATGGATAAGGAAGATGTGGTCCATATACACTATGGAGTATTATGCCTCCATCAGAAAAGATGAATACCCAACTTTTGTAGCAACATGGACGGGACTGGAAGAGATTATGCTGAGTGAAATAAGTCAAGCAGAGAGAGCCAATTACCATATGGTTTCACTTATTTGTGGAGCATAACAAATAGCATGGAGGACAAGGGGTGTTAGAGAGGAGAAGGGAGTTGTGGGAAATTGGAAGGGGAGGTGAACCATGAGAGACTATGGACTCTGAAAAACAATCTGAGGGGTTTGAAGTGGCGGGGGGTGGGAGGTTGGGGTACTAGGTGGTGGGTATTATAGAGGGCACGGATTGCATGGAGCACTGGGTGTGGTGAAAAAATAATGAATACTGTTTTTCTGAAAATAAATAAATTGAAAAAATTTAAAAAAAAAAAAAGAAAAGAAAGTCCCTGTTCTTGTGAAGCTTGTTAGAGAAACAGTCACTTATGACATTTGAATACTTTTATCTTCTTTTTTCCCAGTCTTACTTCAAAAGATTGTACTTTGGGGTATGAGAGTGATGAAACCAAAATACATTTCGGTACCCTTCCAACCCTCAGATGCAGAGACTCAATTAAAGGAGGAGCTTCATTCTGACAAAGGACACAAGAAGAACTTCAGGGTTGGCTCAGGTTGACATCACTTCCTGATGTCATGACCTGATATGACTCAGAGGGGGATGTGAGTGTGTATGTTTGTAAAGGGAAAGTATGTGCAAAGCTGGTTGCCCATTTCACAGAAGTCATCTTAGTTAATTTAATGATATAAATAAGAGTTATCTAGCACGTGTCTGGCCATTTAAATCCTCTCCTGTCTTGATGAGGATTAAAGACAGAGGCTGACTGTCAGTTGAGACCTGCCCTAAATTCATTTTCTGAGAAACTAAGAGATTGGGGATGAAATCTTTGCAGGGTGACACCACTTCCTCCTCCTTCTGAAAGGCTTTTCCCTCTCACAATGAAGAAATGGAATCTCAGACATTAGAATATTCAGCCTTTTATTTCATTTTCTCACCTCAAAGTGAACTTGGAACACCTTGTTGGACTTAGTTCTTCTTGACTATGACATTAGGGACTGAGAAAATAAAAGGAATAGTTTGATTTTTTCAGAGGGTAACTGCCATTGCTGACAGAAATCAAATTCATAACACTAGGAAAGTCTGGTTTTAATTCCCTCCATCTTCCTGGGATGGTGGGTGGCTTGGTTAATAAAGCTGATCTCTCACTTCTGGAATTGGATTGCATTCCCAAGCTGAAACATGTCTGCATTTAATTTGTATATGCTCGTGTATTCTGGGTCTGTGCTATTCGCTGAGAAATGGAGCTTAACTCAGGCACTGCAATACTGGCTGAGGAACATTTTAACTTGTTACAGGTCTCCTAAGACACAGGGGTTTTAAGCCATTGCTTTTCAAAAGTTGAGTGCGATTGTGTATGTGCCAAATAGAGGGTGGGGGCAGTGGTGGGGGATATGGTGTTTTATGAGGAGTCATTAAAATAGAGTTACACTTAACCAGGCAATTCTCTTTTTGCTTACATATCTAGGAAATAAGCCAAAAACTTAAGAAAGATTCAACATGATTACTGATACTGAACAGCTCAAAAATTTCTCCTCTCTCTTAGTTTCTCTTTCTGCCAGTTGAAGACAAGATTTATATTCAGAAGTGGCTGTTCCTAGAGGACTCAAATTTCTTGGTGTGAATTAATACAATTTATTACATGAACAGAGCTAAGAATAAAAATCATGTGACCATCTCCCATAATAGTAAAAGAAAACACGACAAATTTTACCAACAATCCATGTTAAAACATGGGAATTGAGAACACTTTCATAAGATGACATGATACACACCACCACCCGAAACCTGCATCTTGATCACTGGGGACACACTAGAGGCTTTACACTAAGTCAGGAACAAGGCAAGAGATGGAAGGGTGTAATTAGCAGCTTGAAAACATATGAAGTGTACAACTCATTCGAGAACATAACTATATAGTCAAATACAGAATAATCTATTGCTTTCAACTCTGGTATAAAAGCTAAAAGACAAAAGAATTAAAAGTAACTATAACTAAAATAACTTGTTAATGGATATATAAGATGAAAAGATGTAAAATGGTACATCAACAACATTAAGTATGGAGGGAGTTGAAATGAAAGTGTCATTTTTGTGTGTTAAGTTGTTACCAGCTTAGAATGAAATGTTATAATGATCACATATGTCATGTGAGTTTCATGGCCAACATAAGTTAAAAAAAAAACTAAATAAAACCTTAAAATTTTTAAAAGATGATACATAAACTATAAAGAGAAAGGAAGCAGAATGTACCACTCCAAAAAGTCTTCACACCACAAAGGAAGACATCAAGAGAAGAAGAAAGGAATAAAGGGACAATCAAACAGTCAGAAAATAGTTGAAAAAATGGCAATAATAAGTCCTCACGTAACAATAATTGCTTTAAATGTAAGTGGATTAAATTCCCCAAACAAGAAACAGAGAGTAGCTTACTGGATCAAAAAAAAAAAAAAAATCCAGCTATATACTGTCTACAAAAGACTCACTTTAGTGTTATGGACATAGATAGGTTGAAAACAAAAGCCTGGAAAAATATATCCTGTGTAAATGTAACCAAGAGAGAGCAGAAGTGTCTATCCTTATATCAGACAAGATAGACTCTAAGTCAAAAACTGTAACAAGAGACAAAGAAAGCCATGTATAATAGTAAAGGGGTAAATTCATCAAGAGGATGTAATAATATGAATATATATGCACTCAACATTGGGGCTTTTAAAATATAGATAGATACTGGATACAGATATAAAGCAAACAGATCTGATAGGAGAGTCAGCAATACAGTCACAGTAGGAGACTTCAGTCCCTCTGTAAGGTGATGGATATGTTAACTAACTTGATTGTAGCCATCATTGTGCCCTTTTAACAATTGTATATGTCTATCAAAACACATGTTGTACACCTTAAATACATAAAATTTTGTATGTAATTTTTATTTGTCAATTATATCTCAATACATATGGAAAACTAAATATTGTACACCTGAAATTAATATAATATTACATGTTAATTATACTTCAATTAAAAAAGAAAAGGATAAAAGTACCTAGAATCACTTCTGGACTATTCTTGTCTAAAGCACTGACCCCAATTACAGCGCCAAGCATTTAAATATAACCCTGAGTTAGCAAAATTATGGGAGGTAGAAGAACATGGTAAACAATACAGTGAGAATGAGGAAACTTCCTTTTGGACAATTTGAATCCAATTTCTTCAACAAATAAATAAGAGGAGGAGGGACTTTTACAGATTTTAAAAGACTTAAGAGACATAACAGTCAAATATAATGCGTATTCTTATTTGGATTCTGATTTATACCAACCAATTGAAAAAAGACATTTTTAGGCAACCAGGACATTTGAACATCAGTTGATTATGAAGGAATTATTGTCAATTTTGTGGATAATGACAAAGGTGTTCTAATTATATTTTTAAGGTCCTTATGTGTTAGAGGTATTTACAGAAATGTTTATGGGAATGACGTTGTATTGGGGATTTAATTTAGAATACTCAGACAAAAAGTTGGGGAAGGAATTCAAATGAACCAAGTAGGTACCTGTTGAAACTAGGTGATAGATACACAGGAATTCGTCATACCATTTGCTCTATTTTTCTCTTTTCAGTTTTGTTGTTTGAATATTTCCATATAAAACATGCTTTAAAAAAAATCTTGGTATTACAAAGGGCCATTATGGAAATACCATGTAACATTTGAACTGAAACCTACATAGTAAGAATAAAGAGCTCCTATCCTCCAAATTCGAGAAAGGAAAAGACAATGAGTTCTTCAGTCATAGTACAAAGCTATGAATTAGTGACCTCTGAAATTGATCTTAAACTCTTTCCAGTCAGTCAGTGACAGCTTCACGTCAGTACTCTTACTTTGCAAGTCAGCTAATTAGAACAGCCTTTGTCCATCATCAAAGAATTCATGGCCAAAGATGAACCAATCCTAAGCATTTCAATTTCTGAAAGTCTCCCAAACCCTCCACTCTATGCTGCCCAAAGCTTTAGAGAAGATCACCAATTTGCTTTGTTCAGTGGGACTGTAACTTGTATGTACAGCAATTCTTGCTGCAAGTGATAAATGCAGGCCTTTGTTTCAGAAAAGGAGTAGCTGTTGCTTCTTCTTCTTCTTCTTCTTCTTCTTCTTTTAAGATTTTATTTATTTATCTGACACACAGAGAGAGATCACAAGTAGGCAGAAAGGCAGGCAGAGAGGGAGGGGGAAGCAGGCTCCCTGACAAGCAGAGAGCCTGATGTGGGGCTCGATTCCAGGACCCTGAGACCATGACCTGAGCCGAAGTTAGAGGCTTAACCCTCTGAGCCACCCAGGCGCCCCAGGAGTAGCTTCTTTTGATAAAAGAATAAACCAATTCAAAACAATTTCTGAAAGTTGCTAAAATCAGCAAGATTAAGTGTTGGGACCTTGAACCTGTATTTGTAATTAGCTCAAGTTGCACCAACCTTTTGCAGGCAAATTCTAGATGAGGTCCAACCATTAAATATGAACTTCCCTCTCCCTCTTCTCTGAACAGGGAAAATCAACCCGATTAGTAAGACTCGACAATACAAAAGAAAGGCTGGGAAAAGGAGGGATACAGCAAAGTGACGTTTCATAAGATACCCTTCAGTATGATTTATTCACTTTCTGTCCTGAAACACACTGTTAATCAATAAGTGTTTTCAAAAGGCATTTGCTTTTATGTACTTTTAAGTAGATGTCAATGTGTCTGTCATAAAAAGAGAAAAAGTCTCAGGCCACTTTCTTAAAATGTGCATTCTACCTGTAATATTTATACCAAGTGAATAAAAAAGAAATCATGTTCCAAATGATGTTATTTGATGTGTGACTATTTCTGAGTGAGAGCTAAAGTTTATAGAAGAATATGTATAAATGTTGTATAAAGTCTTCTAAAGAAGTTAGTCTCTGATCTATGAGTTCTAATACTTTTCATTCGAGACCTCAAAAGGAAAGGATAATATATATTAAAATACTCGGTGTGTATGATGCTTGGATTCATTTATTCAAGATATGTTATAAAAGTGTTTTTTTAAACTTCTTTTATCAAAGTTATCATTAGTATATTTGTTCAGGAGTCAATATCATCTGTATCTTATCAGACTGTGAAGTGTTTCAATATGGTAAATTAGGGAGTTTTCCAGGAATGTCATATGGACTTTGCTGGTACTTTTTATGTACTCAGAAATGACTTCATAGATTTCTCTGGTGACTTCGATTAAGTCTCTGGTGACTGCCAAACTGATATAAAAACTTACCGCCATCTTGAAATGATCAAATGTTAGATACTCAACTGTATGTAATTTGAGTACACCATTGAAAAATCAAACGCTTTGTGAATGAATTCAGTTTAAGAGAAATAATATTTGGGAAGTTGTGCCTGGATATCTTTGAAAATTGAGGCGTCCTTGTGGATAAAGTATCCAATACTTTCTTCCGTGGCCTAATTTTTGGTAAGTTTCCATATGGATAATATTTCATGTACTTCTCTATCTTTACCAATGTGCCCTACTACCATTCCTTTTATTTCTAGATTGTATGTTTCTTGTAATTTGCTGAGTGGTAGGTAGAGAATTGTATCACTCGGAATAAGTAATAAATATGGGTATAGTACAGTTACTAAGACAACTAAGCCAAGCAAATTGTTCCAAAAGACAATCCTAGTGTCAGTAATAAAGAGCTGCCATTTTAAAAAAGGGTTCTTTCTCTAGCTTTAGGGGTCAGAAATCTCCAGAAATAGGGATATTTTGGGGAAGAGAATCTTTAGCCTAAGATATCTATCTATTTATTTAATATTTTATTTATTTATTTGACAGAAAGAGACAGAAAGACAGGGACAAGCAGAGGCAGGGGGAGAGGGAGAAGCAGGCTTCCCGCTGAGCAGGGAGCCTGATGAGGGGCTCGATCCCAGGTCCCCCGGGATCACAAAACCTGAGCCAAAGGCAGACCCTTAATGACTGAGACACCCAGGTGCCCCTAGCCTATGAGATTTTTTAAAGTGATCCCTGTTTGTACAATTGAATTAAGGCCAAGTATAAAAATGTCAACTTTTGGATGGGATCTAAATATTTCAGACAACTATCTGGATATTTTGTCTTTACAAACCAAACCAACCACTATTTGATAACTGACCAAGTTTTCTCCTTTTATTTGGATATGCCAAACACTTTCACTATTATTTTTTCATTCAGGTATAACTGACATATAATATTATATTAGTTTGGGGTGTACTACATAATGATTTGATATTAGAATACATTGTGAAATCATCATAGGTCTGATTAACATCTGTCACCATACATAATTAAAATTTTTTTTTTCTTGTGATGAGAACTTTTAAGATTTACTCTCTTAGAAACTTTCAAATATCCAATACCATATAATTCGCTATAGAGACAAGGCTGTACATTACATTCCTATGATTTATTTCATAACTGGAAATTGTTGACCCTCTTCTCTTATTTTGCTCACCTCCCATGTCTGCCTCTGGAAATCATCAATCTTTTCTCTGCCCCTGTAACTTGTTTTGCTGATGTTTATTTGTTTGTTTGTTTTAGATTCCACATGCGAGATCAGTGGTATTTCAAGCACTTTTAGTATTATCCTCACTTTCTGGACGAGGAAACTAGGCCATAGAAGTTTAAGTAATTTCTTTTTAAAATTATTTTATTTTAGGGGCGCCTGGGTGGCTCAGTGGGTTGGGCCTCTGCCTTCAGCTCAGGTCATGATCTCAGGTTCCTGGGATCGAGCCCTGCATCGGGCTCTCTGCTTCCTCCTCTCTCTCTGCTTACCTCTCTGCCTACTTGTGATCTCTGTCGAATAAATAAATACATAAATAAATAAAATCTTAAAAAAAATTATTTTATTTTACTTTTTGTTAAGTACTTCCTGCAAGATCAAGCTGGGATCTGGGCTCAAGGAGTCCTATCCCAGAGCCCACGATTTATTTATTTATTTATTTCTCTCCTTCTTTCCTTTTTTCCTTCTTCCTTTCTATTTAAATTCAATTAGCCGACATAGAGTACATCATTAGTTTCAGATGTAGAGTCCAATGAGTTGTGTATGACACTCAGTGCTCATCACATCACACGCCCTCCTTAACGTCCATCACCCTGTTATTCCGTCCCTCCATCCACTTCCCTTCCGCAGCCCTTAGCTTGTTTCCTACAGTCAAGAGTCTCTCATGGTTTGTCTCCCTCTCTGATTTCTTCCCATTCAATTTTCACTTCCTTCCTTTATGATCCTCTGTGCTATTTCTTATATTCCACATATGAGTGAATCCATATAATAATTGTCTTTCTCTGATTGACTTATTTCACTTAGCATAATGCCCTCCAGTTCCATCCATTTTGATGTAAATAGTAGTAAAAAAAAAAACAAAAAACAAAAACAGACACATAGATCACTGGAACAGAGTACAGAGCCCAGAAATGGGCCCTCAATCCTATGGTCAACTAATCTTTTACAAAGCACCAACAAATGTCCAGAGGAAAAAAGATAGGCTCTTCAAGTAATGGTTCTGGGAAAATTGGACAGCCACATGCATAAGAATGACACTGGACCACTCTCTTACACTATACACAAAGAAAAACTCAAAATGGATGAAAGACCTAAATGTGGGACAGGAATCCATCAAAACCTAGAGGAGAACACAGGCAGTCACCTCTTCGACCTTGGCTGTAATAACATCTTACAAGACATGTCTCTGAAGGCAAGGGAAACCAAAGCAAGAATGTAACTACTGGGACTTCATCAAGCCCACTTTGTTAACCTCTGAGCAAGTCTGTGTGCCTGGAGAATAGCTCAACTTCATTTTAGTATTTCAAGATTTAACTCATGAAATTTCTTACACTTAGGGAAAACAGGTGATAATTCCAACTGAGGTGAATTTCCTGTTTGATCTATCTCTCCTCCTTGTACATCTTACCATTATATCTATTCATTCAACTTAGTAGTGTGGTTTAGTGGTCTATTTCCCTTTCTGGACTTTCTGGACTGGTCTGTTCCCTTTCTGTGTCCGTTATCACAGAGGTTGTGTCTTCTACTTTACTATACCCTTACCACTTAGCACAAAGCTTTGTGCAGAGAAAGTTCTAAATTACTATTTGCTGAATAAATGAATGCATTTTATTTCCCTTCTGAGGTGTGTATGAAGGAGAATAATCTTGGAAGCTACCACCTTATCTAGATTTCAGGTTGGTTTTGGATTGTATTTGAATATCAGCCATTGAGAATCTGTACAGATCAAGTAAAACAGGGTGTTCCAGAAAGTCAGATGCCTACCAATACTACTCCGAATCATTTTCCTATCAGCGTAATCTGAAAATGGAACGCAAGAGATTATGTAGCATGATTCTCAGATTTTTATTTTAATTATGTGGTTAGTCCCTACATGGCTCCAGCCATTGTCTTGCACTGAATTAGGGGGAGGAAAACAAAACAAAACAACAGAGAACCCACAGCTTTTGCCTTTCCTAGGTGCTCAGAGCAAGGATTTGTTTGGAACTTGAGGTGCATGAACCCCCTGCAATGGTATGCAAGATCTGGTTGCCTGTACATGTGAGTACATCTTTGAATACTCAGATTAAAAAAAAAAAAAAAGCCACTGCTTTAAAATAGATCAGTGTAATCTGGTGATAAAAAGCACACCTTTCCCTGTGCTGCAGGATCAAAGTATCTGTATCAGAGTCTCAGCCAGCCAGTTCAGTAGTTGTGGGTCTATTTGCCTCCATTGCTGCTCTGCAAGATCCTTGAGAATAAAGAATGTGTTTTTTCCATATTTGTGCCCCTAGCACCCAGTGTGAAGCTTCATAAATTGAAGGTTTTTAATTAAACAAGGAAAAATGTATGGCTTAGAAAATTGTAGAAGCTACAGTCTTCTGGAATCTTTTAGAATCTTCTGGAAGGGTTTAGTCCTCCATTATCATGTTTCTTAATACATAAAACAGGGCTAATATTACATATTCGGGGGGGCAGAATAAAAAGGCAAGTATTTAGTTCCTTCAATGACTAATTGTAGGAATACATTTTAAAATTATTTTTTTTTCTTTCCGGAGTCATTAGCTTTACATTTCAGTTATGAAAAATAAAAGACTACGTGTTTTTCTGATCAACTAGTTTAGCCAGTGTTTGGAGAAATGTGTGTTTTTAGAACACAATTTGTAACTCTAGTCCTATGAGTCCTTTGAGAATGTCTCCTTAATATTCCCCAAACTGCCTTTTGCTGGACCTGCTTATTCATGCTTCCAGATGAAATCTATTACTAAAAACCCAGGGGCCAGAAGGCACTTGAGCTGCATGGACAGGGCAACACCGGCGCTGGATAGAGACACAAGAACTTAGGTCTTAGACTCCGGTCAGCTATTGACTCGAAGGTGATCTTAAGCATGTCATTTAATCTCTGAGGAACTCCGTTTCATCAATCTGTAAAGTGAGAGGACTGGTTTAGATAACCCCAAAGCACCTTTTGAGCTCTCATAATCTATAAATCTTTAACCTAGTTCATTTCCTCTCCTGAGCAGGGACGGCACAGTTCGCCCGGCAGTCTAGTGAGAAGCAATCCGTTCAGATTAAGGTACATGTACTGAATTTCTCCGTATGCACTTCGGACCTATTTCCACCTTTTCCAGCCTAATCTCGGTCCCCAGAGGCTGACCTTTGAAGACTGAATCACCAGGCTCCATTGCCCTCTGGCCTTTGGTGAGGTTCAACAGCAGGGGCCACCAGCAGGAGATTAGAAGGTAAGGAGGAAGGAGAGGTCAAGGTCTCTTTTTCTGGCCCTGGAGACTGGGGCAGAGGTTACACATTTCTGTGCAAGTGGTGAGGGCCACTGGGCTCCTGTGTAGATATAGCATAAAGAATTGCTTCTGCATTTGTCTCTTTTGGTCTAGGGCTGATTAGGCAAACCTAATTGTTTGCCTGATACATCAAGAGCTTTCTGCTCTTGCTACCACTGTGTGCTGCTTAACTTTTTTGTTGTCGATTTCTCTAAGTTCGGCCCTCATCTTTCTAAAGAGGTCACTCATTAAAGTCTCTTTTGCCTTTTCCCATTTTGAGGAGGTCAGCTCTATTTATACACTTACTGAAAGCATGGTTCGGAAAAATTTCCGACTGTAATATTTCGTTAACCTGATTCAGACATTTGACACAAATAGGAACTTATTAAACACTTTGACAGAAATGGGTCTGCACAGGGACCTGACAGAAGTGACCTATACTTTTGAAATCCTGTCAGTTACATCATAGGTTAAACAGACACTTTTGACTAGTGTTTCATCTTTCTTAAATATTGCAACGGATTTAACCAAAGAAGATGAAAATAGTAATTTGAAAAGTTATATGCACCCTATTTTTATTGCAATATAACTTAAAATATCTAAGATATGGAATCAGCTGTGTCCATTAATAGATGAGTGGATAAAGAAGATGTGGTATATAAATAAATCAACAAACAAGTGTGTACACTTGCACATGCACACATGTGTACACACACACACACACACACACACACACACACACACAGAGTGGAATATTACTCAGTCATCAAAAAGAATGAAATCTTGCCATTTGCAAGAATATAGATGGACCTCGAGGGTATAATACTAAGTGAGGTAAGTCAGTCAGAGAAAGACAAATACAATATGATTTCACTTACATGTGGAATTTAAGAAACAAAACAAGCAAACAAATAAAAGAAAAAAGGGAGACAAACAAAGAAATAGTACAGAGAATAAACTGGTGGTTCCCAGAGAGGAGGTGGGTATAAGAGATAAAGGGGATTAAGAGTACACTTATCATGGTGAACACTAAGTAATATATAGAATTGTTGAATCACAGGGCAACTGGCTTAGTCAGTTAAGTGTCTGACTTCAGCTCAGGTAAGGATTCTGGAGGCCTGGGATTAAGCCCTGCTTTGGGTTCCCTGCTCAGTGGGGAGCCTGCTTCTCCTTCCTCTGCCTGTTGCTCCTGCTGCTTGTGATATTTTTGTCAAATAAATAAATAAAATCTTCAAAAGAAAAGAATTGCTGAATCATAGTATATGCCTGAGATGAATAAAACACTATATATTAATTATGCTTTGATTAAAAAAAAAAAAAGAAAAAAAGGCATTCCAATGGAAATGGCTCCGTAATTCATTGACAGATCCTGGGGAGATTAGGGTTGAAGACATCTCTGTTTATAAAAGTGTGCTTTGGTTGATTTACACTGAGTTTAATTTCTTTAGATTACTCTCCTAGAAGGTCAAAAATATATTTTCTAATAAAAAAGTACCCCCTCCCGTATATACTAGAGAACTGAGAACTCTGATTGTCGTTGACCAGCTGACCAAAAGCATTAATCAAAATAGACTCCTTGTGTGTAAGTGGCAAATTTTCTCCAGAACAAATCTGGTGAAACTCACCTTAGTCCGGCTGTATGTCCTGGGGAGAATGCAAGTACATGCAATGAGAGAAGATTCTGAGGACCTTCCAGAACTTCAGCACATTGAGATCTCTTCTAGAATAAGATTAAAAACAGAATTAGGAGCTAATTCTCCAAAAGAATAGGAGAAACCTAATTGTTTGCCTGATATACCAAAATGTGAATAAATCTTAAAGGTGGGATAAAAAATTCAGGGGTTGACTGGGGAGGGCAGAAAGAAAAGGTTTTCAAAGCAAAAAACCAGCATGAGCAAAGGCATTGAGGTATAGAATGACTGTCCCTTTGGGGTCAACAAGAATGGTTCTAGTATAGAACTCAACAGGAAAATGTAGCAGGGCACCAGAGGAGAAAGTGACTTCAACCTATAAATGAGTTACTTGCTCTTACGAGCTAAATTGTGTCTCCCAAAAGGATCTGTTGAAGTTCTAACCCCTCGGAACTGCAAATAGGACCCTTTTTAGAAACAGAGTCTTTGTAGATGTAATCAAGTCAAGACGAGGTCATTAGGGTGTTCCTTGACTTAATCTGACCAGCGTGCATACCAAAAGAGGAAATGCCATGGAAAGACAGAGGCAAATACTGGGGTGGTGCTGCTCAGCACAAATCCAGAACCAATGTCTCCATTGGTTAGCTTTTTTTTGTTTTGTTTTAAAGTATTTATTTATTTATTTGAGAGTGAGGTGCATGTACGAGTAGGGGGAAGGGCAAAGGGAGAGCATCCTTCAAGCAGACTCTGCTGCTGAGCAGGGAGCTCAACATGGGACTCAATCTCAATGACCCTGAAATCATGACCTGAGCTGAAACCAAGGGTCGGACACTCAACTGACTGAGCCTCCCAAGAGACTCTGGTTAGCTTTTGCTGCAAAAACATCACCCCAAACTCTGTAGCTTACAGGGATAACCATTTATCCCCATAGATATGAGATCTGGCCAGCATTGGGCTGGTGTGGCTCCACTGGACCACATAGTGAGGCCACGGCTAAGATGAGGATATGGAACAGGTACTTGGAAGATAGTACCAAGTGTACTGTCTCACCATGGCCTGTCTAGATGGGGAGGCCAGAGTCGGGGGGAGGGGTGAAGAGCATCAATCTCATGGGACGCTCTGGAGAAAAAGACATGGGACTGAAGCCTAGCCGAATCATCTTAGCTAGAGGGAGAGACAAAGCAAGGTACAGGGTCATCAGGTTGTGACTAAGAACATGGGAGCAGATGAATGCCCTAGGTGATCACTGAAAGTGACCAAGGCTCTCTTATGAAACCTTAGGGCACGCCAACATTTAAGGGGCGTGGAAAAGAGGACACGCTCACAAGGGAAGCTTTGATGGAGTAGGGATGCAGGAGAGGATAGTGTGGTGGAAGCGGAAGGAGAAGAGTTTCATTATTGTGAGAGTGACTTATGCTGCAAAGAGCAGCAGAGTGGCCAAGTCACAGGAAAACAGAAGTCTTTTGGATTCGGCGATGAGAAGATCATCGATAGAGCAACCAAATAATTTATCTTCAAACTAGGACACACTGGAGAGTGAACAGAGGTGCTGTTAATAATTACAGCAGAACAACACATGTTCTTGGGCAAACAAGGGCAGATGGCCGCTCTCATCTCTGGGGATCTCTGCCAGGCTGTTGCTGTTGGCTTAAGTGGAATGTGAGCTTGATTGGCCATGAGAAGAGTGATATGGGAACATGGAAAAGTGGAGGCAGCTGGACTAGATTTCTTTCTAGGAGCTTGGAGAACGAGGTGGAAAGAGAGGACAATGACAAAACTGTGAGCTTTGTCCGGATGTTTGAATATTCTGCTAACAGAGAGCTCCTTAAACTGCTTCTAGGTAGTGTATACAAATACACCCGACTGTGAGCATTTCTAAGAGGATTCACAAAGTCGAACCAGCTCATGAGATCAGCCCCACATTTTTTTTTTTTTCTTTTAAGCAACACAGGGAAGATCTGTTGCTATCAGAGTAAGTAAGAAGATACTGAACAATGCAAAGGAAGGAGCAATCACCTGGGCTCAGGTTGGGCTATTTTTTGCAGCAAGAACAAAACCATCTTCATATACATGACCTTGAAATATCCTGTTGTCAGGGGCAATATGCCCAGTAAAAACCCAAGATCAGTAAGTATATAAGGATACAAGTAAGTCTCCAATCGTGTAGTGAATATTAAAACAATTCCAAGGATGATATATACTTCAAGTAGCAGAGTACTACTTCATTCTCTGTCCCTGCTAACTTTTCCTCCGAATCACTCCCCCTCCCACTGCCAGTGCGCCCTATCTGCTGTTAAAAATTATTCTAAAACCAGACTGATGGCACAGGTCCCAGTTCAACAAATGCTCTTTGTTACCCACAGCAGCGGGCCCGGACGTCCCATGAGCAGGCATCAAGAACAATTTCATGATAATCTAGGTTGAGTTTTCTCTTTCCCACCAGCGCCAGAGAGGGAGAACGCCAGGTTCATTGACTTTAGGAGCAAGCATGGGGCCCCGAAGTGGGCTTTATCGGGGTAGTCATGTTTCTTTGACCGAGCTCTGTCGGGGGAAAACAAAGTCCTTGCTCTCAGGCAGCGCAGTGAATGATTCTGAGAGCCTTCCTTCATTTCAAACTCTGTCAGCCCATTTACTCACATTTGGGTTCTTTTTTTAGACCCCTTCCAGTTCGCTAGCAACTAACAGGAGAACATTGAATGTTGGCTAAGCAGAATGTGAGAAGCCTGGTTACATGTGAGAAATAACTTTTCTTTTAGGACATAAAAGGCAACTGACTTAACAACCAACTATGTGAAACCATTTTTTCTATAACAGAGTCCCAAAGACAGGGGCCAACTTACTGTAAACATTTTTTGGGGACGCCCGGGTGGCTTAGTCGGTTAAGCGTCTGCCTTCAGCTCAGGTCATGATCCTAGGGTCCTGGGATTGAGTCCTACATCGGGCTCCCGGCTCAGCAGGAAGCCTGCCTCTCCCTCTGCCTGCTGCTCCGTGTGCTTATGCACGCGCTCTCTCTCTCTCTAACAAATAAATAAATAAAATCTTTAAAAAAAATAAGCATTCCTTAATTTCACTGGCATCTCAGGACCTTTTAAAAAAAATGGAAAGACCATGCTTTGAGGGCAAGTAGGTAAGACTTAGATTGCTTCCTCATATTAAGGCAGGTTGTGGACCATTGGTCCTATTCTTCTTTTTGAACGAGGAGTGGAACGTGATCATCAGCTCTGGGTTTTCTGCATCAGCTTGGGTTCCCCGAAAAACACAAAGGCTAAGTTAGAGCTGCCCTTCAAAGTCCTAGCCCCACCTTTCATTAGCTGTGTTAGTTCTGCGTAAGTTAATTAAGCTGTCTGTGTTTTATTTTTCCTCCTCCATAAATAGGGAGAAGTCATGATGGCCACCTCATAGGACTTTGTTGCAAATATTAAACGAGGCTGTGTTTGCAAAGTTCCTGGTACAGGATCCATTCTATCACAACACAAAAAGCACCATAAATATTAACTATATTATTGTCTTTCTTGTCATGGACCTTCACTGAGAAGCTCCAGAGATAATTTCAAGAACTTCAAGAAATCCCAGTATTCGGGGTGAACTATGGCCACCTCCAAACCTTAGTACGTACCTTTGATGACTCTGCACAAAATGTTCAAGTTCAGGGAGCCCCTTCCCCCCTGCATTAGGGATATAGGAAGCCTAACTCAGAATAGGACTTTGGCCTTAGCCCAACTCAGGCCTGCCCTTGAGCAGACCTTAGGTTAGAACTCTTCAAAATATTGGCCTGCTTCGCCCTCTGTAGCCCTTGAACCTTTTGCTTTCCTGAGTCTTGTCTCTGCTGGAAATGTGGTCACTGAGTCCTAGGCTTTTGACCTGGTCCCCTAGCTCTGGCCTGCAGGTTGTTTCGTAAGGATATTTATCCTTGACCTGCCACTCATGGCCCAAAGAGATCCCCTCTGCTAGGTGGGGATCTGCCTTAGTTCTGCATAAGAACAGGACACCTTATCATTAATGATAAGGGATTAAGTAGCATATTATGCCTAAGTAATAAACAAGTGTTATCCTGTGTAAACCCATCTTGCTAGTGGGGTTTTATTTAGTTTTAGTTTATTTATTTAGTTAGTTAATTTTATTTATTTATTTAGTCCAGTGAATCTGTGTCAAGCTTTCTTAAAACACAGTAGATACAGAATGGTAACAGAAAAGTTAGTCTCAAAATAACTATTAGGATTTAGGATATGTTGTAGAACTATATAACATAACTACAGGAAAATGATAGAGGCTTTCTTCCTTTTTCTTTTTTTAAACAGTCTTAAGTTATTACAGTTGAAGAGGAGACTGTGTAAAGAGAACACTTTCTTTGTATGTTCCACTAGAACAAACACATTATATTATACTGAAACTCGGAAGAGGAGAAGTAATACTGATGACTGCCATTCTACCGACCCTAAGTATGCTCCTCAGTGCTTGAAAAGTCAGTTTTGAAGTGTAGGGGCGCCTGAGTGTTTCAGTCGGTTAACTGTCCGACTCTTGATTTCGGCCCAGGTCATGATCTCAAGGTTGTGAGATCAAGCCCCACACTGGGCTCTGTGAACAGCATGGAGTCTGCTTGAGATTCTCTTCCTCTCTCTCTACCCCTCCCCCAACACATGCATGTGTGCACTCTCTCTCTCTCTCTCTCTCTCTATATATATATATATATATAAATCTTTAAAGCAAAGACAACAAAAAAATAAAGTGAATTACCAGTTTCATGAGATATCTTGAAAGTTTTAAAATGTTTCTTTATCCGGAAATTCCAGTTCTGGGTGGGGGTGGGGTGGTTTCCTGTGAGAAATATTTATTGAGTGTCTATGTGTCAAGAACTTCTCTGGGCATTGGAGCTATCAAAGAGGAATGGTGTTTATCACTGAGTTTATATTCTAGCAGGTAAAAAGGGACAATAAGTAATGCCCATAATAAATAAGTAAATTATAGGGTGTGTTTGAGGCATTAGTGCTGTGGGGAAAAAACTTGGAGGGTATCAGGAACTTGGAGGTGGCAAGGGACCATCACAGTATAAGTAGGGATCTAGAATATCCTTTTTGATGACCATGTAGTACTCCATTATTTGTACCCGCCAGAATTTGTTGACCAATTTAGCTGATTCCCAATTCACTGTTATAAATAAAGCTTCAACAAACATCTTTATATGTTTGTAGGTATATACGTATGTATCTAAATACTTGCCTGATTGTTTTTTTTAAACTAATTTCTGGAAATCCAATTAAGTCAAATGCTCTCAGCAGATTTCAGGCTTATAGAAAGTCTGAATCAATGTACACTTCTAATGCTTTGTACTCCTGCCCAGTTTCATTCTCAAAAAAGCCGATATCAACTAAATTTTCACTCTACAGTCTCTGATGGAAAATGAGAAACAAAACAGACTGTATTTGACATAATGCTCATTGGATTCTACACACACTTGACTGGATGTCGGTACATTAGCATTCTGACAGATTACCTTTCCTTCATATGACACTCACTATGGGTGTTTTTTTTGCTTCTTTCTTCGGACTTTCCTGTATTTTCTAGGTTTTCTACACTCAACGTCAATTTCTTTTGCCTAATATCTTTTGTTTTTACTATTAATAAAGAGAAATCGATTTTAAGTAAATAAATAACACGGGGAAGCTTTCTCATGGTTTATTCTAGCTTCCCAGATAGGCAAGTTCTGTTTCTTCATTTCCTGTCAGCCTTCCAAAATGGTGAAGGGATCTTAAGGTGCAAACTAACAACACTTTTTCTGTCCTTCTGGCCGGAGGGCTTTGTTGCTTGTTTAGGAAGACCTCAGAATGCGGCTCATTCCTCTTCTGCTCTGTGACTTGCTCCTTCAGATTTAGAAATCAGTTTTCCTAAGAGACTGGGCTTAATTCAATTTATAATGTGTCGCTTGAGATGGCGGATTTTACAAGGTGGTCCTTCTCCCCGAATCTCCCTAAAGAAGCGTCTCATCCTTTTATGCCAAAACATCCTTTGAGGGGATCAATTCGATTTGAAACAAATGTTTCTTGATAGACTCTTTTAAGGGCTGGGGATACAAAAGTGAATAAAACAGACCAAAAAAAAAAAAATCCATGTCCTTATGGAGGTTCTATCCCAGTGGAGGAGACCAAAAAGAAACAAGGTTAATAAGTGTATCGTTGGCTGATTGGACAGCAGTATGTGCTTTGGAGGAAGAATAAAGCCAGTGAGGGCATCTGGGATAGAGGAGGTTGCGGGGAGATGCTGAAATTTGAGATGGGGTGTGCCAGAGAGGCAGTTGCCTCGTTTTAAGTTTCTGGCTGTGACCTTGAGACACTTTGACATTAGGAGAATGCCCGGGCTACTGGACTCTGGCTACTATAACCAGAGAGGTCCACTTGGGATCTGGCCCTCTTCTGTGAGGACACTTGGGAGCTGAAGTGGTGGGTGGGTGATCAACAAACAGGAAAAGGCAGCTGTGAGTGGGGCTGAGGAGCTGGAGAGGAGAAGTCATGAGAGATAATCAAAGAATTTCCCAGAAGCAGGGAGCGAGGTCAGGGCCATCTCTCCTTTTGAGGTGATTTGCTTCCCCTCCTTTGCCTGTGCTTCATACTTCTTTGGCTTTGCTCCAGCTGCATTCAAGACACCCTCCAAGACAAAGAGCCGAGACTCCTACGTGTTTGGAAATGGTACAAGATAAGAATCTATTGAAAGGCAATTTTTGTCCCCTTGTAGCCACCGCTTATTGGCAAGGGCTATGATTTTTTTTTTTTTTTTTTTTTTTTTTTTTTTTTTTTGGTGCTAACACTGAAAACAAATAATGCTTTAAAGTGGCAGGGAGTTTTATGTATAGAAAATAAAGGTCAATATAAAAGAACCCTTAGCATGAAGAACACTCCTTTCTTATGGGTAGTTTGCAAATCCTGAGCAAGACACAAGCCCTGGGCTTGGCGAGTGCATTCATTTCTCCAAATTCTCACTTGAATATGTGGTTTCTGTAGTGCTCACAGCTTGTCCTCTGAGTGCCTCTAAAGCAAGTATGTCTGTTCCTCGTGAGGGAATTATATCTGTTAGGCCAACAATGAGGATGAATGATGTCATGCAGGGAAAGGAGGAAGATGATTTAATGGTAAATATGAAATCCATGCTTTTTGGCTAATATAAAGGTTGTTTTTTTTGTTTTGTTTTGTTTTGTTTTTCACCCAGAGGTCCAGAGGCTTTTAAACTTTGAATTATGATCAAGTTTCTGTTTCTTAACGTAACGGCAACAAGGCAGGTGGAGTCCAAGTTGGCAGGTAATCCCCAACTCATGTTGACTTGATCTTGGATATATTTTGGTATGACCATTTGAATGTCATTATGTTTGATGTTCAACATTAATAAGGCCAATAAAATGGAGCCAAATTATGACTTAGGATGCTGGCAGGGTCTGTAGTCTGTTTCTCCACTTACAGTCTCTACCTGTGAAGAACGTCCTGTTACCAAGACCCTGTGTTTCCGAAGCTACTTCAGGTAGCTTTCCCTGGGGAGTAACCATGCCCGAAGTATTAGAAATACCCAACAGATGTTGAATGGCTTGGGTAGATTGAAACCCAAAGACTTAAATAAATGTGAAGGTTGAATTATAGTCAGTGAGGTATCGAGATAAAGGGAAGAGGAACTAACTAGAAGTAGTACTAACTCTCCTGCACCATTCCTACCCTACTACCAGTTTAACAGAAGCTGGTAAGGAAGTCTTGCTCTCTGAGGAGACAAGGAGAGACTCAGGAAAGAACTCTGAGCTGTCTTTATACACTAAACTTAAATAATTAATTTTATTAAAAGATTTTATATATGTGCGTGTGTGTGTGTGTGTGTGTGTGTGTATAGATATAGATATAGATATAGATATATATTTAGAGTGAGCAAGCAAGTGAGTGAGTTGGGGAGGGGGAGGGAGAGGGAGAGAGAGAATCCCAAGCAGACTGTGTGTTGAGCGTGGAACCCATGTGGGGCTCCATCTCCCGACCTTAGGTCATGACCTGAGTTGAAATCAAGAGTTGGATGCTTAACTGACTGAGCCACCCAGGCTCCCCTCTCAACTGAAATATTTAAAGAGAATGTCTATAGTTACTGGAGATTGGGTTGGGAAGCTGGTCATTAGACCGTTGTGATCCTTCCTTTGGTGGAGAGGGTAGGTGGCCTATGTGGAACACTTGGGCAGTGCCTTTGTCGGGGTTTGTGGATGGACCCCTGCCCTAGTTTCATGGACAGAACAGAAAGGTAACCTGATTCCGATGGGATGCATAGTGCTGTGGACTCTGCTACCAGCCAGCGGCCAGAATTACTCAAGGTCTGGTACACAAAGTGACCTACTTAAAACTTTCTGAAAAAGTTTTTGCTTTTGGAATTCCTTGCCCTCGCTGATTCCAATGGACACAGAAAACCCCAGGGCTTCAATACTGAGCACTTCAGAAACTGCCTTTGGGGACGCCTGGGTGGCTCAGTTGGTTGGACGACTGCCTTCGGCTCAGGTCATGATCCTGGAGTCCCGGGATCAAGTCCCGCATCGTACTCCCAGCTCCATGGGGAGTCTGCTTCTCTCTCGGACCTTCTCCTCATTCATGCTCTCTCTCACTGTCTCTCTCTCAAGTAAATAAATAAAATCTTAAAAAAAAAAAAAAAAAAGAAACTGCCTTTGAAGGACTCTGAGCTCTCTGGAGGTTCCTCTGTCTGTGACAAAGCCCGTCTCTCTCTGCTTTCACCCATGTCTGGGACTGCAGTAGGCACTGAATGTCAGGACATTTCTTGGCTCTCTGAACTTTCTTTTCTTCTAGGGCACCTGTTTAGATCACACCTTCTCTCAAGGGGCACCCGACAAGGCGAATCTTTTGTATTCAGCCAAACCTTGGTAGCTTAAGTGCATACATGGAGCTTTAAATAGATTCTGGTCTTCTGTCCAGAAATCAACAGGAAGAACAGGTCTGTCCGATGTAGCTTGTAAGCGCCAGGTCACAGCTGACCATTCTGCTGGGGTGATAAGGGTAGAGGGTTGACAACCTAATTGCATTTGAGTTTCCCTGGGAGACGAGGAAGCCAGGCTCAGAAAGTGAAGCTTCCGGTTATCCCGGAGAGACAAGAAAATACTCTTCTCTATAGTCCTCTTCTACATTTTAAGCTTCTTTAATATGGGTGCGAATAGGTATATATGTATATATATTTATGTGCATGGGTATATATATAGGTGTTGGTATTTATATATTTATTGATGCCAAGAAAGCCTCACATGGGTTTGAAGTTCAAAAGTATTTGGCTATTCTTAGCTTATTGTTTTCGTATTTTTTCCCCATCTCCACATGCCCAGATCTTATACATCCTTTAATTTATGAGGACACATGAAATTCTATTGCACCCTGTAGAAACAAGTATGCGTTTGTGTGTAGATATGTGTGTATGTATGTGTGCAAATTTGAACTTGCACAGAACCCTGTGGGCACTTATTTATCCCCTTCTCTCTGATATACAGTTCTGTGTGCATGGCTACTGCTTGATGAATTCCAAGGTTTGAATGTCATGAACCTGCGTGCCCTCTAATCCCTGTGTCTGTCTGCTACAGGATACATGCGCGACACATAGGAGAGGAGTTCGTTGAGTGTGAAGGTGTAGGTAGGTGCTGGAGTCATGGAGATGTTCAAACTGGTGGACCCCCTGCTGTGTGAACACAGCTGGAGCTCTGGTCTCTCTTACCAGCTTATCCCTAATGAGTGGTTACCCAACCTTGGCAGCACATTAGTGTAACTTAAAAATAACAGCAACAACAAATCTGTGTCCGGTTGCAGCCCCTGGCCTGGGCATTGCATCACAATCAAACCAGCAACCCAACAGCCAGACACACAAGCAAGTGATTCTAACATGCAGCCAGGGGAGTGAACGTCAGCATTGGAGAATTGGTCAACAGTAGCCCTTTCCATACATGTATGCCCACGAGAATCACCTGGGATTTTAGGTGATGGTAGTTTGGTATGGTAGTTCTGAGATGGGACCCAAGAGTAAGAGTTACTAACAAACTCCCAGGCAATGCTGGGCCTGTCCCTTGAAAATGCTGCTAGTAGTAGTAGTAGTTTGAGGGTAAAATATGCGAATTGATGTTTTCAACAAGTACCCTGGGTGATTCCCATTATTAGACACATCAGCAGAGTTTTGTGACATTAGGTGTTCACTAAAAATCACCCGTTTGCTCTGGTAAGGTAAACCCTCTCCCTTCTGTAGGGCTCCTTCCAGATTTCCGGGATAAGACCAAGAAAACTACATGCAGAGGTCATTTACATGTACAGGTTGAGGATCCCTGAAGGTGACAACAGTGTTTCCTGCATCATGGGGACAGGCATGTCCCGGGATAGCACAAAGGGTTAATGGGCTCTGCAGATACAGAAAAGGTCAACGGCACCTGGGGAATGATCAACCTTGCTATGGTAAGTTGTCACATTCTGTAACATGGAAGGTTTGTTTCAGTATCTGTTCCTCATTAGTATAATTTCATGGGCAACCATTGCACTGGAACTTTAATAGACGAAGTTTACTGTACATTCTTCAGTTCATTTGTCTGTGTATTTTCCAATTCTTTCCCCTCTTGGCTGTATAAATAGAGCCCCACAGTGACTGAACAGTGTTGGCCTGTCTTAATGCCTTCTGCTATGGAAAGCAGGTTTGCAAGAACTTCCCCCGCAATGTGATGGCCAAGTTAGATGACAGTCACCTGCCGGTGCTCAGGGCCTTCCTCCAGGGTGGCTTCAGAAGGTGTGAGAAATGCCCCCAGTTGAGTATTTCTTTCCAATGAAGCCAACGGAGGTTTGGTTCTAGAAACAGTAGTCACTGCATTTCATGAAAACACTGACTTGTCAGAAAACTTGAGTCTTAAGGCAAGAAGGGAAGGAAGAGCAAAATTGAATCTCAAAAACCTTTCCTCCCTTCCCATTTCTAACCATTGTGAGCTTCCCTGAAGGACACAAAAAATAAAATGAGGAACTCATTGTCCTTTGATCAGGTATGGTATTAAAATTTCCCAAATTGAAAAGAAGACAATTTTTTACCAAGAGACGGATTATTGACATTTGTTGAGATTCTCCAAGGTACCCCCTGAGAGCCCCGGAATGTCCAGTTGTTGAGTCTTATATTTATTTGAATTGTGCTTATAATCCGATAGCCCAACTTCGGTTTTGGTTCAGACACACTTCCCAACAGTGACAGGTACTCAACGACAGAGTGGAGGCGGCCTTTCAAAACAGGATGTTTTCTCAGACAGTTGATGCTTAATTAGAAGCTAGTTAACCATCCTTTCGAGATGAAGATAGGGCGCCTCTGTGCTCTCTAAACCTGACAATTCATCAAAACCACATGGAGTACTAGGAAAACAGATTCTTATAATGTATAGAGCTCCTGACTCAGGTCTTCTGAATGGAAGCAATAAATGGAATTTTTTTCCAAATGATCTCAAACCCACTATTGGTCTTCACTCCAGCCAGCACTAGGGAATAGATCTTAGAGTACCCTTCTGACTCTAGGCTTCTGGGATGTTCTGAATGCTTTTGTATAGATGTGATAAGTGCTTCACTTATCAGTGTAATGTAGAGTATAATGTAATGTAAGAGTGTAATGTAAACATAAGTCACTGTTAGTAATCCCCGAACACACCTATATTTTCACCATGTGTCTATGTGGGAATAAACTTACAACCCACCTTACAAGGAGGAGAAATCAAGATGAATTCTGAAGAAAGGCACTCCTGTGAGTGACAAAGCTGTGTTCCTCTGGAGTTTGGGTTGCTGTAGATGTAGGGACAGGAAATCCAAAGCAAAGCTTGAAGGGTTCAGCAAGTATGGGGGTGGGAGTCTTAGAGGAAGACACTAAGTCAGAATGTGAGGCAAAGACAAAGGACAGGAATGAGGAAAAGAAGTTAGAAAAGAGCCTGTGGACACATGTCAGACAGTAGAATGAGGTGGGAGACCCAAACCTGATGAAGAGCAATCAGGAGACCCACAGGAGATCCACAGAAGCTTGAGGCACAGGACAAATGAGCAAGAAAACGGCTCAAGGGATGCCTGGACGACTCAGTCGGTTAAGCATTGGCCATCAGTAAAGCATCTCCTTCGGCTTAGGTCATGATCTTGGGGTCCTGGGATCAAATCCTGAATACAGCTCCCTGCTCAGCGGGGAGTCTGCTTCTCCTGCTCCCTTGGCCCCTCCCCCTGCTTGTGCACTCTCTCTCAAATAAATTAATAGAATTTTTAAAAAGAGAAAGAGAGAGAACTGCTCAAAATATCAGAATGAGGCACTTTGGTTATTGAGGCAACACTCTCCCAGTTTGGGTTCTATTCCCTAAAGGCAGTTGACTGAAGCCAAGGGGGAGTCTGCCAGAGAGAGCGCCCCCGGGCAGAAGAGAGTAGCCACAGGCAGCCTGGTTCTGACCCAGGCAGAGCCTGCTCACCAGAACAGGCACCGAGTCCATTGTCTCTTTAGGTATGCAGGGTGTAAAACCCACACCCTGAAAGATCTATCAAGGCCTTGAGTTCCTCAGCAAAACGTGCCGTTGGCTGCAGTTGCTAGCTTTGGGCAAGCAAGCTATGAGACCTTGAGCCTTACCATATGCCCTTGAGCCAACTGCCTCATCCCTTCAGATTCAATTTCCTCCTCCTTAGGGTGACTTCTATTGGCTCTGCTAGTGTTCTCTCCACACTCAGGTTGGGGGTAGTGCAGCTGGCAAGCAGCCAGGCAGAGCCAAGGCAGTGGCAGACACCTCCCTGCAAGTCAAGCAGCCTGTTCAGAGGGGTGTGGACTGTTGACTTCCTGTGACATACAGCTCCCTGGCATAATATGCGACAAAAGGGACACCAAGGAGCAACCATGCCGCCATCATAGCAACAACGTTGACTCTCCCTTCTTGATAAACAGGCTATGTGGAAAGAGCCTGTACCCTAATTTCAACTCGGCCAACTTACAACCTTAAACCTTCTGGGCCTCCATTTCTTATGGGTTGACCTGTACCAAATTGCCAACATTTGGCTCTCCAGCTACAGAAACAACCGTTTTCCATGGTTCATGTCAATACGCAGAAGACGAGTAGCCTTGACCAGCAGAGCCATAGAGAAGCTTCATTTCTGGCTTGATTTCTCATAAATAATTCGTGAACAGCTACACTGGGTCAGGCCCTGTATTCCATCCCATGTGCCCAGTGGTGAACAAGAGGGTCTCACTTACTAACGTCACAGGGCTGACATCTACGGTAGAACAGGTCCACATCAAAGTCTGAAGGTTGAAATGACCTTGAAGCTACATAGAACTTGTGTCTTCACCCGTGAGGGAGAAACCAGCCATGTGGAAGAATTAGAATGCTTTGTTCAGTCTCTAATGAAAAGATAACTAAAGCCCTTATCTGAATATTGAGTTCAGAAAAGAATCTGAGAACAAATGAGCAACACCCCCGACGAACTCATGCCAAGGCTGAGATAAAGAGACATCTTTATAATTCAGTTGTTTGAGGGACTGAAGGGTGTGGATGTTGTATTTTACTAATCCTATGACATAGTCAACCAGGCAAATAGGACCCAATTACGATCTTATAAACCATGTGGCATGTGCACCAGGAAGTATTTTGAGGTTTGTCAAAGTCCATATTGCTTTTAAAACAAAATCATAAGCTAAAAATAGTAGATTTTGTATTGACAGATCCAATGGAATGTCAGGAAAAAAAAAAAAAAAAAAGCCAGCACAGGAATATTGGCTTGGAAAAACCTTTAATGAAATGAGCTTAACTAGTCACTTGTCGATAGCATCTTTTAAAAACTGTTAATGGCCTCGAAATAATCAGTTTCATCAAGGCATGGTCTTTATACTTCAGAATTTTCAATGTGATTCATAATGATGTGGACAGTGCATAAGTTTTAGATTTCAGAGGTTGAATCTCACAAAGTTGAAGGTTTTCAATGATTTTTTAACCTATAAAATTGATAATTTCACATGGATCAACCTAATACCTACTACAAAAGTTTACTGGTTGTTCGCAGAAAGGAAGAAGTACAGCTTAGGCCGGTAGGGAAATCTCATGGATGTAATGGCTCTTAGATTTATGATGAGTCTATCCGATGTCACTAATGTCTTGCTAACAGTTTTTAATAAGCTGAGTGAGCTCAATTAGCAATGCTAGATCACAATATGCTAACAAGTTTGGAGCTGAACATGAAATTAAAATGTGAATTTTCGACCTGAGATGCAAAAGGAATAAATTTCACTCTTCTGCAACTGAGTGGATGTCCAACAGAAATAGGCACAGAACTCTATTCTATCATTGTTCATTAAATCACTGAGAAATCTCATTGTGTCGTGAGATATATTTGAAGAATTTTTTTCTGCAGCAAATGAACATATAAAATGGATAATGGGTCTGTACCCTGACAGGGTCTAAGCTATACACTACCTATAGCCTAAAAACACTTGCTGCTGAAAGTAATAGCCCAATGAAATCATCTTAAATTATAAGAACTGTTTCTCACATAAGCGAAAGTCTGAATGCCATCACACACCCAGGGACCTTGGCCAATTCTGTGTCGTTCATGTGTTGTCCAGGTGTTTGGGCTGGGCAGCCCACCATGGCAGGTGCTTCCCAAGTGCAGGGGTCATGAACACCTCCTACAGCTGGGTCTTGTGGAAGTCTGTCCTCAGATACCCTTCCAGAGACTTCCCCTCAAGACTCACCATTTGGAAGCATTTTCGTGTCACTTGATTTACCGAGACTGGTCCACTTCACCTTTGGGGGTGAGGAAGATTCCAGCCTCTGTTGAAGGACCTGATCACTTTGCAAGTGGGTGAGCAAAACAGGGGTTCTGTTTGCCAGGAAGAATGAAATGAGCATAACTAGTCACTTGTTGATAGCATCTTTTAAAAAGTGTTGATTAATGGCCTCGAAACAATCAGTTTTATTGAGGCATGGTCTTTATACTTCAGAATTTTCAAAGTGATTCGTAATGATGTGGACAGTGCATAAGTTTTAGATTTCAGAGGTTAAATTTCGCAAAATTGAAGGTTGAATGCATGGAGAGGAAGGAGCTAAAAGTGTGGGTCTCAATGCCACTGTCAGTAATAAATCACAGCAGATCGTTAAAGAGTTGCCAGTGGATTAAAAATCTACCCTGCCTTGGATTTTCCATAACATAGCATCTCTGGATTAAAATCTGATTTCAGATGGAATCCAGGTCACTATATATGCTCTTACTTGATGGACAAATATGTGCCCCCACATTTACTCATAACTGCAAGCTGAATTTTAGCGAAATGAATCTAATTTTCTCATTGATTTATTTTATAAAAAGGCTCCCACCCTTTCCCGTAGTCTTAACTTGAAACAGTCTACGGGCGCATAATTAAGAAACTTATCAGGTCCATAAACTGTTGCACAATATAGCAGTCCATCCTTCTGGAAATGTTTTCTAATTGTGAACACGGTTCCTGACCACCATCTGTCCTCTTAGTTCATCACTTCCATCCAAAAGCCACAGGTAGTTCCTGGGTCTGATTCCACACTTAGCATTTCTGTCCCTAAATTCGCCTCCTCTCCTGGGGCTGAGTCTGGAGAAAATCTGGTAGACCCTGCTGCGATGTCACACTGAGCCTCCCCTAACTAATGTAACTAGAAAGTTTGGGCAGCACGGGAAGTGGAGGGATCGGATGTTTATTCACGTTCTTTTGTCTGAATGATTTGGGTCTCATAAAAGAATTTTGTGCTCTCATTTATCACTATGACAAGTTAGGAATCTGTAAACCAGGAAGAACAGAGGTAACTATAACATAATGTTGCACAATAGCCACAAAGAAGCGGGGCTTCACTGGTCCACAGTAAAGCCCGGTGAGGGGCAGGTTCAAGCAGCCTCTTGCTCCCACAACTGGTGAAGCTGGCAAAGTAAGATATAACCAGCTAAACTGTCTGCTGTGTTGGGAAGAGGGTTAGACCGAAGGTGATGTCTTTGCTCCCCAGATCAGGACTATGTCAAGATTCCTCCCATTATTTAGTACAAAGAGAGCTGCGTTTCTTAGGAGGAATAACGGAAATCTCCAGAATTTCTGCATTTTTGTAGCAAATAGAGGATTAGCCCAATCAACGGATACTGAGTTTGCTAACAAATGTTTAGATTTTTAGGCTGAATCTTCGTCAAGGGAACAAAGAACTCTCTGCAATGAACATATCACCTGAAACTAAAGGAAGGGACAGTAAGATGGGACTCGTGTCAAGAGAGGAAATAGACTACTGCGGACAGACACCAAGGCAGACCCGTGGGCGAAGAAACACTGGGGTGTTGACACAGGACGAGACCTTGGTCCTGGTCTAGGCTGGGCCTCTTTCTACTCATTCTGCAGAGTTAATAGTTAATAAGTAGTGTAGAGCTACACCTTGATATTATCTGTGGTTACTTAGTAAGTGGTGCATAGTTCTTTCGGTATATGGGTCAGTTCTGAGCTACTTGGGTGCGTGTGTTTTCCTTGCAAAATCTTAAGTTTAAAAAAAGTAAGAAAATAAAGCCCAAACAACCCCTTTAGGGTTGCTGAAATGGGTTGATCCAAATGATTTTTCTAGTTTTGCACCTGGACCTTGGAGTCAGCAATAAACTTTCCGACATTAAATGGGGCATGTATGGGGCCTGCTCTCATTTCCTTCTGCGTGTGTGTAAATTTATAAACCGACCAAGCAACACTGTGGGCGGGGGCTCTAAAAAGAAAGAAAGTATCCTATTAAAGATTCTTTTAAAGAAACTGCTTCTGTCTTGGTCAAGTTAAACAAACAAACAAACAGTTAAGAAAACTATCATGTCAATTTTTTTTTTTCCTTTGGGACCCTATATTTTAAGTCATTGCTTCAGTTTCTTGCCAGGGAGATCAAGAAGCTTTTTATAAGGTCTGACATCCTTTTATCTATTTCCTTCTTTACCCTCAGTTATACATGTTCTGATGTTTTTTCTGCCTTTCCAATAGGTGAACCACTGACCGTTCAATGCCTCTCTCCTCTACCCATATCCCCACTCCAGATTCCAGAAAGCCCATACTGCTCTCTCATTGACAAAACATTTCTTTTCAAGCACAACATTGTTATTTCTATCCAAACCAAATGAGAATAAATTTATCACTTTAAGGACAAGCACCTGGGTGGCTCAGTGGGTTAAGGGTCTGTCTTCAGCTCAGGTGGTGATCTCAGAGTCCTGGGATCGAGCCCCACCTTGGACACCCTGCTCAGCCGGAAGTCTGCTTCTCCCTCTGCCTCTGCCCCCTCTGCTCATACTCCCCCCCAACTCAAGTAAATAAGTAAAATCTTAAAATTTGTTTTTTATCACTTTGAGGAAAAAGGATATATAAAACACAGAAATTCTTAGAGTTAAAAGGGACTTCAGAGATAAGCACCAAACAGGGAAATAACATTTCGTACATATAAGACAGAAAATATTTTCCTAAATGCACACTGTCATGGGTCTCTGCCTGCCCTGGAGATAGAACCTTACTTTATGAGACCAAGAATGGAAGCCTTAACTTTGGTCATTTTTCATCTTCTGAATTTTGCCCAAATGGCTACAAGTGTGTAGATAATGTGATCTGTCAACAGAGTTTTCAAACAATGGGACCATTGCGTGACATTTCACAGATACGGTAACCGAGTCCACGTTTGTTCTGCTCTCTCCAATAAGTGGAGAGGCAAGAAGTTGGGGTAGGAAAGGGACTTATTCTGAAAGGCAGCAAATCAAGGAGATGGCAGGCTTGTCTCAAAGGACCATCTCCCCAGGCATGATAGTTGAGCTTGTTTTATGCTAGGAAGAGGGAGAAGCAGGAGGGAGTCAGAGTCAAAAGGTGACTGATGTCTGGAGACATTGAGGAAGGACAAGTAACTTATTTGTTCTTGGTCACTCGATGTTTGTGCACAGGAATCTGGTCATGTCATTCCTGAAAGTCTTAAACATAGCACAGTCATTTCTGAATGTACTTCCTTATCTTCTTGGGAGAGGTAGATTTGGGGTGAAAAGCAGCTTTTGCAGATTTAGCTGTCACCTGCCTACGTGCAGAGCTAAGCAGGAGTTTCCAAACTAAAGCCCTGGCAGTAAGAGAAACAGAAGGAACATGGAGTCAGACACACTAAGCTTCTCCCAGGTACAATATGACCCCAAGTCCTGAAATGACAATCTTTTTATAGAATGTCTGGTCACAGTTAAAAACCGGGTTTTCACACTACTTTCCTCAAGTGAAAGGACAGCATTCACAGAAAACGTTTATTATGCCGGAGACCCAACGAGCTACCCATCCCCCAGTCTTCAGTAGGGAAGAGTTACACTTCCCACATATCAGGAGCCAAACATTTTTCTCTTAAATCTAGATTTCTAAATCTTCAAACCTGTTAAGAAGAAATAGGCCCACAATGGAGTCACTTGTGCTAAGCCCACCACGACTTAATATCTAACCTAATTACAGTTTCAGCCTTCCCCAGGAATATAATCTTAACCAGTCAGTCTGGAATTTTCTGGTCAGCACCAATGACATAATCTGCCAAACAGGCCCTTTCTTTGCCCCATAGGAAGATGAGGTAATCCTCCTTAATTGACCCTTTGTCCCTGAAAGGAAGGTGACCTCACCTGAAACATCTTTTTTTTTTTTCTCCCCTCATTTATGAGTTCCTTGTCCTGTCTCTAAAAAGCTCTCTTTTCTGTAGCCCTTGGGAGCTCATTTCTATTACTAGATGCGATGATGCTGGATTCACGAGTCATCATTCAATAAAGCTGATTGCATGTTTAAAATTTACTTGGTTGAATTTTTATCTAACAAACCCTACTTCACCTTTCTCAGGTTGTTTAAAGAACTGACCAGAGTGACAGAAGGTCACACCAGCCTTGGTGAGATGCTCCACAGTCTTGACAGCCTACAAATAGCCAGAGAAGCCACTTGATCCCAACATGACGATGAGGTCTCAAAAGCCTGTGGACCCATTCGCCTAACTGTATACTCAGCGAATACGAAAGACTTAACAAAATCAAGCATGGCGTTGTGTTTTGAATACACTTAAATAATACACACCTGGAGAAGATCCTCGAGAACTGAATTCCAACGTGGGCATTATCTCATTGCAACCTCCTTGAGTTTGGATTAAAGAGATGCGAGTCGGTCACCATTGTTTTGGCAACTGCATATGGAACCAAAGACAAGTCCCACGTGTGTCTCCCGAACCTTCGCAGTGACAAAGAGCGACACAAATAAGCTCCTTTAGAAGCTTAATTGCTTTTATTTATTCAGACACTCCTTTTCTTTCTTCCTTCCTTTCTTTTTTTTTTTTTTAAGACTTTATTTATTTATTTGGCAGAGAAAGAGAGAGCACAAGCAGGGGGAGTGAGAGAGGGAAAGGGAGTAGCGAGCTCACTGCTTTGCAAGGAGCCGGATGTGGGATTCGATCCCAGGATCCTGGGATCATGACCTGAGCCAAAGGAAGACACTTAACTGACTGAGCCACCCAAACACTCATTTTCTATCCTCATCTGAACACACTTAGAAACCTTATCATGAATTCTTCTACCACTTTTATAGAAATGTAGTTAACAGAAGTTAACTGGGTCAGCCTTTTTCTACCCAAGCTAGAACAAGGCCAAAGACTGGTATTTCCTCACCTCTGTGGGAGTTTCAAGGTCTTGAATTTGATGCACAATTAATGCTAAGGTAATGGTTTTCTGAGTGTTCTTTTCAGAGCAGTAGCATCAGCATCCCTGGGAAATGCACATTCCTGATTCCTACTCCAGACCTACTCAGTCTGAGTCTGAGTTTGGGGAGGGGGCAGCAGTCTGTCTGAACTGAAGCTTCCAGGGGCTTCTAATGTAGCTGGAGTTGGAAGGCCACTGAAGGTTGGTTTCCGTTGGCTCTTCCAGGAAGAAGCAGACCACTAGAACTTGTGTTTTAAACCATTCCTTCTGAGAGAAGTGTCTGTGGCTGTTCAGGTGAGCTCAGGTAAGTCAGAAGAAGCCCAGCCTCCAGGCGAGTCCCGCGATATTTTTGACTCAGGCAAAAGGTCAGCCTTGTTTCAGATTTCCTGGAATGAACGGGGATGCTGTAGATGATGAGATCTTCCAGAGTTCAAGTGAATAAACCTTCTTCCACAGTGTTCTGGAAAAAAAAAAAAAAAAAAGAGAGAAATCCAAAAGTCTATGGCATGATGGTGGCCACAGGGCAGAAATGACCCCTGATATTCAGCAGCACCCGCGAGTGGCGAGCGCTCAGACAGACGACTTGGCCCTGGGCCTCCTGTCCTAGACCAGCACTGTTCCCACAGAGCCGCCTGTAGCTTTGGTGTATCCTATTTTTGTGTCATGGAAGTAGGATGAAGGGAGACATTAATAAATAGAGTTTTCACTCCTGTTTCTTAAACTGAGAAGCTGGGACAACTGAAATCCAACACCTTTGGGGAGGGGGCTGGGGAAATGGTGTTCGAGAAAAATGCAGATTCCTAGGCCCTGCCTTCCAACTGCTGAGTCAGAAGCTCTGGGGCTGCGTGGGGAGGCTCTTCGTTTTAATAAAGCATTCCATGTTTCTCCTAGATTCGTTGAGATTTGAGAACCACTGATCTGTACTGTCCGCCTTTGCTTCTTTTTTAGATTTTGATTGGAGTAAACCATCTGCCTTTACCTACTCGAATTTGGACCTGTAGAAAGAAGGTAAACTTGGAAATGAGACTCATCTGGCTTCAGGTGGGTCCAGCTGGTGATCAGAAGTTAAGACTTCTGGCAAGTTGATGAACTTGTTTGAACCTCAAGTTTTTCATCTGTAAAATGTGGTGATTGTAGTGTCCACACTGTGGGAGCACGGGGAAGAGTCAATAAGAAACTGGGAGCAAAGTTATATGTATATAATATGTAATATACAATATAGATATCTTCACATATAAATATATTACATGTAATATATAATAATATATAATACATGATATATACTTATACATACATATGTAATACATATAAATGTCTGTATATATTTAATACCGAAGTATGATTTAATAACACTTTTTTGGGTACCCATCTGTTTTCTAATGCTAGATTTTTCTTTTTTAAATCTCCTTCAAAGGTACCTCCAAATGGAGGAAGGAAGGAAAGAAGGAAAGGAATGGTATTATAATGTCTGATCTAATAATCACAACCTCCCTGTTTGGCAAGAGTTTTATCGTCTAGAATTTACAGAGGAGGCTGCTGAGAACCAGAGAAATGAGAGAGACTGCCAAGGCTCTAAACCTCAGGCTGTCTCAGGCTCCTCAAGGGGGATCCCCGGCTCCGATGAATGCCCTCACGTGACCATGCAAGCCTACAGCAGCCCAGAATCAGTGGAACCGTGAGCTTTACCCACACACCACAGGGAAATTCGCCTGTGAAGTTTAAGCAGTTGTGACCCAGAGTCAAAAGGCCACCAAATGTCAGGTTTCCTGTGCCCAGCCTCCCCAAAACTCAGCGTTTTTATGTTTCAAGGAATGAGTCAATACTGTTCCAGTTCTAGCCAAATAAACCGTGTTCCAATGACCATGTTGGTAGCATGTTGTCCGGAGGGGGGCGAAAGACAACCTAAAAACCATCTGCCCTTTGCGGTGACAGAAGTCCTGGTTCAAGTTTTAATGGCCTTAGTCCTTCTCTAGGAATTACGGTAACTTAAACCTTGCTTTGAATATCAAACTTGATCCTCGTCTTAGATATGGCAGCAGAACAAGCCCATTAAAACTTGACTGTGTGTTGCAAGAAGGGGATTTGGTATTTTGGGGCTGGAGAGAACTGAAGATCAAATCAAACGCCCAGGTCATTGATGACGTCACATGCACCGATTACTGAAACATCCTGGGAAAGTTCTCCGTCCTCGTTTGGAATGTCCCAAGTCCATTTAGGGTAAAATACACCAACCACTTCCCATGCAAACGTCTGCAAAGACACCAGCCACAGACTATGGACAGCCTAGGAATTGAAAACGGACACACTCGATGCAAACCAGGATTCCAGATCTTTTATGACTTTTTGGAGAAGCCATGGAAAATAAACAATCCCCAGATAATCTAATATTGCAATAAAATTAGCTGTATCTTTTCCTTTCACACAACGTCAGAGCACAGAAGGCCAGCTTCTCTTTTCCCTGTGGGAAAGTCAAGTAATTTAAAAATTCCCCAAGACAATAGTTTCTCCGTACACAAGGGCCTTCCACAAATTTGGCTGGTCTTTTCAAAGCACGGATACAAGGCGATAATGTTTCATAGGTAGGTGTGGTCACCATTATGTCAGTGTGTGCGCATAATCACCCTAAAGGTAACAATTTCCATGGAATAAATGGACTAATAGCAAGAAGACAAGATGACGCCCTAGTAATATAATTTTTATTGGCTCTTTCCTTCACTCACTGACTTGATAGAAAAAAATCTGCCTAATCTCCCAGCACAGCTCCTGGTGGAAAGCTCCTCTTCTAGGATTTGGCTCTGTGGTCTTATCTGTAATCCTGGGTGGGACACCCTCTTCCCACCATAGCCCTTCTGGTGGGATGGACTCCAACTGCGGACAAAAACCTTCTGGAGGTTTGCTCTCTGGCTCCCTTCTCAGAGCCACACTGAGCTGGGAGGGTCCTGTTCTCCTGGCCCAGCCATTTGGGGGAAATCTTGGACAAATCACTCGCAAGCAGGGAAGGAGCATCTCCATGATTTAGGGAGCTTTCCACAGTCTCGAAAACCTGCCTAGAGTTACAGAAAATGTAAAGGCAGTGGAGAAGTTGCTGTAGATTACTGAGCATGAGGTAAAGGAGGAACTCTTGCCATGTTCACATCCATCACCGAAGCAAATGGAGGTGATTTATGTTTTCCAGAAATGGGTGTTTGGAAAGATTTGACGTTTAGCAGTCCTGGGCCCTAACTGACATTTATCTTGTGTTATAAAATATCATCTCAGAGATAGACCGACTCGAGGTTTAACAGAAAAACAATATGTACCCAGGAGTGTGTATTTGTATGTGGGTGTAAAAAATGGAAATAGCAACCAGATCCTTGCTGGGTTAAGGGTACTATGTCAGAAGTCCACTGCTTGGGCTATTAGGCTTAGGCTGGGTTTAAAAGGGAAATTTTGCTGAGTACCCTCTGCTGAGTACTCCCCTGAAAGGGGAGTTTGGTTAGGTTTCCGCTTGAATGTCTCCCTCTGAGATGCATTCACTGCTCGGTGCATCTTTTTTTTTTTTTTTTTTTTTTTTTCTCATTGAATCTTAACTCGTCCTCTCTCAACCCTGGTGTTTTTCTTCCTAGCAGATCGGAAGCTATTTGTCTTTTTGTTTCTCACTCTAAAATGCAAGCAAGGGGCGCCTGGGTGGCTCAGTGGGTTAAAGCCTTTGCCTTCAGCTCAGGTCATGATCCCAGGGTCCTGGGATCGAGCCCCGCATCAGGCTCTCTGCCCAGCGGGGAGCCTGCTTCCCCCCAACCCCCAACACACACACTCTGCCTGCCTCTCTGCCTACTTGTGATCTCTGTCTGTCAAATGAATAAATAAAATCTTAAAAAAAATAAATAAAATGCAAGCAAGCCCACAGGAACTTGTCCCCAATACCTAGCAGAATACCTGTACGCATGTAGCAGATGCTCAATAAATATATGTGGACTTAATGGTCAAAATGGGGCTGACTGGGTTGGGACATAAATAGGGCACTTCCATAACAGCGTGTCATGGAAGAAAAACTGAAAAGAGGAAGACTCCAGGCAAACTCATTTCTAAAGTGAAGATTAGATTAGCTCGCCAATAAGAAGTAAAACTTAAGTATAACACATTCAGTTAAGTCTGATTATTTAGGATATAGGATACACTTAGGAACGAAATCCTCACACCGTGTTGTTGGGGCGGCCATTACAGCGTTAAGGAAGGATCATGAGAATCTGTTTCCTGCAGCACCCAACCCGCACCCCACAGGGCCTGGCATGGGTGGGGTATCCCGTCAGAATGTAGGCAATGTGGCATGATTACGCGATTGCCCAAGTCCAATAAGAAATGGGGCTCCTCTTCATGATAGCATTTAGACACAAGGAAACCAGGCGTTACCTTTTTAGGATCTGTCTCTCCTGGAATACAGGTGAGCCAAGGACAGCCACACACAATGAGCTTCTCCTGAGGCAATTTCCAATATGGCACCGGGGACAAACAATTCTTTATGAAACCCACAGCGTGTACCAAGCACTTTATGGCCTCAGCATAATGTATCTTCCTGATAATGCCTACAGGTCAGTGCTAACCTTCTATCTCAAGGTGGAAACTGAGGGTCAGTGCCATACACCTCTGACATGGAGGGATTAAGCGAAGGTTCTCTGACTCTAGAACTTTGATTTGAGATCGGCATGAAGGCATAAAGAGCGATCTGTATTGTGTGCTAGGCAGAATGAGTGGGGGATCCAACCTATTTGATTACCCAGGAAAAGAGCATCTCCATCAAATGTCTGGGGTGTTTGTCTTGCTCTGGTTTTGAATTCTTGCAGACCTCCTAGTAGTCAGGTGGCTTGCATTTCAATTCTCATTTGTACTCGTAACTACCCCAACCCCAAGAAGCAGGCTTGAAATCACACATTCATAGAGCATGTGGCGCATCAGGGCTCTTGTCCTATGTCCTCTCTATGTCCTAATCTATAAAATGGGCACAGTCGTATCCCGTTCCTGGTGCCCTTAGGAGGACGACTTCAGAGAGTGCTTTGGAAAGCACTGTGTCTTATCCAATGGAAGATTATTTTCTCTCCCATCGAAATAAGCCTCTAAGTTAATTGAAAACAAAAATAATTCAATTTTCACCCATTGTTCTTCCAGGAGATCAAAGATTGGCTTCTGTAGTTTTAAATAGGAAAAAAAGCTACTTTCTCATCTAGTGCCTTTTTAATTGCCCATTCTGTTTGTCTGATGAATACAAGCCAGCAATTTCTTCACATTAGAGCTGTTCTATTTTCCCTTCTGGTGGCCTCTTACAGCTAATTGTGTTTAAGGGGAAAATCAGATGTTTGGAAAGCTCATTGGCCCAGGCCCGTTACTAGGCCCTTCTTAATCTATTATATCCAGCAGAAGAATTATAAACATGTCATTCTCTGCCCCCTCCCTTACCCCACCTCGCTTTTAAAACACTTTTGACAAAGACCAAGCTGCAAACACACATTGTAGATCAAAAGCCAGCACCCATGTGACTAATGGTGTGAACTTGGTTTTCAGATTCTCTTAATACTTTAAGCACTTAACTGGAGCCTCTGCTCATCCCGAGCTCTAGCCTGTGGTCTCGAGGCAGAAGCAACCCACCTGACATTTGGTGCCCCTGTCTGTGAGTTGATAAGGCTGTCTGGAGTTTTTAAAGTCCTTTAAGTGCTAAATGTCAAGCTGGGGGGGGGGGGTGTTCCTGCTTGCTGAACGGTCCGTGTTGTTTTAGAGCGATTACTTAATCCAAAGAGTTTTCCAAGCACACTAATGTGAGGGATATTTCAACAGGGTAATGGGGTATCTTCAAAATGCCTTTTGAGTTGGCAACTTAGTAATCTCCCTCTTGTTCGAATATTATTTACATCGCAGTACATCTGATACTCTCCGCAAGTTAAACAAGCCATTCAGGAAAATGGGGTTGAATTGTGACAAGCTGAATAGAGGCCCAAAAAGGTCTTGAGCTCATTTCTTCACGTATCGTAAGGGACACCTGTGCACGTCTTTTGTCAGTCCTGCTCAGGAGACAGGGAGGAATTTCAGCTGCAGATAAACAGGAAAATGAGACACATCCAATGGCATGTATTAGGCAAGACTCTGAATATATAAAGAACAATTTCTGCATAAAATTTCTTTTTTCTTTCTCTGCCTAGTGGAAATGAGCCAGAGGAATGATCCCCTATGGGAGAATGGTTCATTTGATGGGAAAAAAAAAAAAAAAAAGTGGTGCAGAGAGAGGTCCCAGAACGCTTCTTATCCTGAAGTCTGGGGGGGTGTTCCGGGAAGGCCGCAGTGCTTGGGGCCTGCCCAGCCCAGACCTGGAGCCATCATTCTGTGATGGTGGAGGATGGTCACCATGTCACCACCATCCTACCGCAAGGGTCACCTCATACAGGTGGTGACAACACCCCCACTCCAACATGTGCTCATGTCGCCTTTCCTAGTTCTTTCCCCTGAATTATATTCATTCCTGATCACTGAGTAACTTCTTCTTTTTTTTTTTTTTTTTTTAACTCCTTGACTTGAGAAAGTCTTTAATTCGGGAAGAAAAAGGTGTGTGACGATCAGACTATCAGAATCTAGGATCTATCATTCATATAGTCCAGAAGATGCTTCAATTCTGAGCTGAAAAACAAAGTTCCCATCACACACAGAAATGGGTACATGTGTACGTGCATGTACACGTGTATATATACATTACATATGAATGCACACACACACACACACACCCCACATCTCAGATTCTGAAGAGCAGCTAAGAGCTTCATGATACTCATTTTCTGGCTGTGGCTTCCCAGCATGTAAAGGCAAGTGAAAAAAACCAAAAAAAAAAACAAAAAACCAAAACCAGATCAAAACAACAACAACAACAACAACAAAAACCTTTTCCACATCCGGGTATTTTGGAGAGTCTGATTATCTGGTATTCCCTAGGCAGCGCCTCTAGTGATTGATGGGAGAGAGGGAGACAAGGGAGGGAAGGAGAAAGTGCTGTGAACCAGATGATAGGCAGTCAGCCTTGGGCCTGGGGTTCCCACAAGTTTGGTCCATGACCTTGAACAAATCTCAGTGTGTTTGTCTTCTCACCTGTCAAACGAGGATCCCAGGACCGTACCAGTGCCTTCCATCCAGATGTGTGGGGTCTTAGAAGAGCAAAGCGGGATAAAGGAGCCTTAAGATGCATTGTTGTGGGGACCTATGGCCATTCTGCTCCAACAGCCAAGGGGACAGACTGGCAGGTCATGAAGAGGGTGGCCTCTTAGCCCGACTTCCCAGGAGTGCCTGTCTCCCTGGTGAGGGGGGCCACTGTGAATGTCACTATTAGCAATCACAACCATCTAGGGGGAATTTCCCTGCAGGGTGAGAGTCATTTCCCACGTGGATTCTCTCCAGACCCCCAAGTCAAGGCCTCCGGCCAGATCAAGCTAACAACTTCCACTATTCTCACAAGCCAGGGGGACTGAACATTTCTGGGGGTGAGGAGTGTCCACCCAGATACCTGGAGGGCAATTAGTCCTGTCCCTGCTTGCACACCACAAGTGAGCCAGAACGTGAAGCCCATACCCCCCGGCTCTTCAGATCTGGGCTCAGGTCAGCCTGTAGGCCCAGCTAGGGGAAGGAGGGACATACCCCAAGTTCTGTGGAGTGGGGTGCTGGCTTTGTGGCCAAGATCGGGGCCTGGGTCTCCTGACGTCCAGGCTCCTGTTCCTTCCAGCCAAAGAGCTCGTAGCCCTGGAACCTCTCTGGTGAGGTATGAAGTCCCCTTGGCCTCGGTTTCACCACGAGCCACGATTAACATTACATTGGTAATGGGAGGAAGAGCAATGTTCCACCAGGCAAGAGGGCAATTTTCTACTCCTTGGCATCTAGAAGAGGCCTCCAGTGACGGCTGGCAGCCTTTGAAAGTCCTTCCCGGCTGCTGGCACCAGAATTTGCCCAGACTGTGTGGAAGTCATTTGATCCTGGGGGCTGTGGAGCAGTTGTGAGAGCCGTCCCAACGATCCTGAGAGCACCAGATCTGTTTCTAGCTTATAAATCAGGTCACGGCAACCCCTCCGTATGGTCCCGTCATGGTGGGAGTTGCCGCCACCCTCTCAGGGGGCCCCGGGGGCCTGGCATCAGCCCCAGCCTCCTCCCTTCAGAGATGCAGGACAACCGCTCTTGGTTTCGTGGGGCCCCCTGTCTGAGGCTGTGTCTTTGCCCACCCACAGCTGAGACAGTGTCAGGAGGCCGCCGCTGACAGGCAGCCCTCCATACTGCCGTCCACAGCTGGGTCCTGCCCCTGGAGGGTCCTCTGCAGTTGCACAGGCAAGATTTCTTTGGTTCACTCTGCCTGGGCCCCCGACTCGTCATCGGGGAGCAGCCACTCCTGTCCCTTTTTGTTCAGTCCCTTTCTGCGGTGGCCTTCGGGCCCAGCCCAGCCCTGTCCAGCTGTGTCCAGGCCGGCCCAAGGTCCTGGGAATGTAGATGGTCTGCATGCCAGGATCGCCCCGGTGGGGTCCCCATCACCATTCAGGGGCACAGAGATTGCAAAGTGACCCTGCTCAACTGGTTGAGGCACATTGTTACATAAAACAGTGACATAGGGTGATTTTTAGCATGGAGATAAAAGAAAACATTCTACGAGTATGGTTCAAAATCCTGGCACCATTGATTCATTGCCCTGATGAGTCTCCTTGGCCCTGAAAATTGTTTTGCCCTCATTTGGGCAAACAACTCTAACTCGAAGTAGGATAAACGTCACTTTCCATTCATTCTATCTCCTTGGTGTCAGCTTATGCACCAGCGAGGCACAATGTCTCTTTTATAATTTTCTCCAGTGGCCCGATGCTGCCAGCAGGAAAAATTACAGCCTCCCCCGTCACTAAATCCAAGAGTCTGGTCCAATGACCTTTGCTTGGAGACTACATTTCTCACCACGGCACCAAAAAATCCAGCAAAGGGCTTTGATCCTGAAAAGCATTAAAAGAAAACAACACTCAAAACAAACAAACAAGTCAGCCCAGCCCAGCCTGGGCAAAGGGAGTTTCTTTTCATGTGGTTTCCTTTGCGCCTACATGCTGTGACAGGTTCAGGATGTCTCTGACTGTAGAACACTGAGATTTGATGTTTGAAGAGAGTTAAAGCCGACCGCCCTGCACAGAGCAGTATTCAGAATCCATTGCCGGGCCCCGGCCCTGACCTGGCAGCCGGCCCCTCCTCGCCAGCTGCTGGGCCAGACCCTCCCATCTCTTGGAGCTCATTGTTGCCCCATGGTTCCTGCAGCACATTCAAGGGTCCTAGAGCAGAGCACGTGGGTGAGGTGCAAGCCAGTGGGATGGAGCCCCGTGAGGGTCCCCCATGTCTCCTGCTGGTTCCCCAGCCATAGTGGTCTCGTGCGTCCCATCTGATGTTTTTGGCCCAGATCCCTTTTGGCCAGGTCCGCATTCAGGGACCACTCTCTGCTGGGACTGGGGCTGGGTTGGTCGGGAATGCCAGGGGGAGAAGGGGTGAGAGGAGGCCCTGAGTGATGAGAAGTCACGGTTCTACCAAATTTCACAATCCCTGAGTTGAAGGAACATTTGAACTCATGTCTGGGTTCCATGACAAGCGAGTGTGGTGGGATACAAGGGTAAAAATTTCATGAAAACATGGAATGTAGCGACTCTGCCTAGATTCATGTATTAGGGCATGACGTCTGACTCAAAGGGAAGAGAGGCATTTGTCCTTCCTTGTTAACCTGGAGGCACCTCAGGCCTGGCACGTGCCAGGTGTAAAACATCCCATTGGGTGAATGCCCACCTTGAGACAACAGAGGACCAGGCACGCTTTCATTCACAAACACAAACCTCCTAGAGACTCTCGAATATTTGAGGGGCCTCTTTGGGGGATGAAGGTCTCCTACTTGAGCAGGTGAAGACATTAGTCAATTAGTCAATGAGATGTGGGTCATTACTGTTGGCATTTCTCTCCCTGAATCCATAGACCCTTTGGACCTGAGGAAGTGCCAGTTATAAAAATTATATTCCACACTGATGGGCCTGCCAGTTGTGAGACGCCATAATTCAAATTACACTTAGGCCCACAGTACAGACATAGTGTAAAGGGACATTAAAATGGGACTCTACTGCGGAGGCCATGAAGCCCTTGACAATGGAATCGATGCCAAGCATCCCTACATCTTACGGGGCCACACAACTGCAATAGGAAAAAAACAAACACCAGCCTATGAATGACAAGGAGCCAAAGAGCTGAGGGAGGAAGCTCTTTGCAGAGAAGAGTGTTGGTGTGCTAGTGCGTATCTTCCAACTGGGGGAAAAGAAGGAGTTCTAGCCTCTCAAATCAAGGCAAGTGATAGAGGGCGTTCAGGAGACTCCTTGACATTGGACTCATGTCCTCTGGAGTTTGATGGACAAACTCTGGAGTTTAAGTCTATCAAATTAAACCAAGAAAAATGTTTCACTGGGATGTAGGGTTTTAACTCCATCAACAATATGACAAAGACACCTGTATTTTTTCCATGAGTCCATTGGATCCATGGGAAGGAGACGGCTTGGAGGCATGGGAAAGGAATCTGCTCTGAGAGAGAGTTCTGTTGGAGGAAAGGAGTTGAAATCCAGGAAGTCCAGCAGTTGGCTGGAATCAAGGAACCAGAGGTAGAGGCTCCCAGCTAGAAAAAGGGGAGACGCCACACATCTCCTCCTCAGGGGCCCCTATGCCAGAGGATGACTGTGTATGAGACTGTCCTAGACCTAATCCTCTTTTGACCGAGCTGTGGAAATGGTCAGATCCTGGGGCTGAGAGATGAAGAAATGGAAGACCAACAGCAGAGACTAAAAGAAAGCCAACTACTCCCACCTCCTACACTGTGGGCTTTGTAAGGGGAACACTTTAAAATGAAGTTTGGAGCTTTGCTGATTATACAAGTCAGAATATTTTAATTGCTGAAATGAGATTGCTTGTGAGACTAAAAGGGCTTGGGAAAGCTATGAGATCTGTTCAAGGTTTCTTCTAGGACAGTGAAGAACTAGCCCTCAGGATGACGTTGACGGAGAAAGGTGAGAAAGAATGCTTTTTAAAATTTCTTCCTGCACATAGTAAATTCAGCTCATTCAATAAAGTACTTATACCATGGGAAGAAATACCCTTATTAAACCCTCACAGTGATCATCCTGACCAAGGAAGGAAAAGGAGTGGACTGCATTCGTCTTTCTCTTCTTGTAAGAACTCCAGTCGAATTAGATTGGGACCCATCTTAATGACCTTACTTAATTAGATTTATCTCTTTAAAGACGCTCTCTCCAAACACAGTTACTATTTTCATTATCAGTCCCATTAAAATTGTGGATGATTTTCATATCCTTCCAATTACAGTTTTTCAAAAAGTCAAGCACACAACTCTCATAAAAATGCAGAATTAACCCATGTTAACCCATGTTAAAAAATGTTTATTCATTAATGGAATCAATAAGATGAAAAAACTGATTTCAAGAGCACTTTGAGGGACTATCCATTTATATATAGTCTAATAAAACATTGAAGCAAGAAATTGGCTTCCAAATTATTCCATGCAATTCTAGAATCATCTTTCTTTCAAAAACTCTATTCAGTGCTCATAAACTCAGTACATGGATATTTAAATTCCACAAGGAAAATTTGATTCAAATTGGCTATGTCTGTTTATGAAACATGTCCATCTAGGAGTGGGTTTCTCTGCCTTCTGAGTTTGTTTTGGGGTATGGATATGGGATTCTGGCTGGGTCCTCTACAGCAAGCCTATTTTCCAGTGCCATTTTTATTGGCAAAAACTTTATTATGCCAATCTAAATGGACTGATGAAATTATTTTGAAAAGAATATTTAAAGGTAATCAATAATAGAGGTCTGACTTTATGGAGATAAGTTTCTTCACTCCCTATCTAGCAATCCAGACTGTCAATCATGACTTGAAAACAGTCAGTGATTTTTGTACTAGTAAGAAGAGGAGAATGAGTGGCAGAAAAGCAATGAAAAGTTTGACTTCAAGCAGGAGAAGCCAAACATCTTTTCACTCAAATATCAGAATAAGGGGCATGGATCCCATGGAAAACTGAAAGAGTGCCTGTATGAGTGTAATGCCATCCCTAAGGAGACCAGCCACCTGGCATGTCCCAGGTTGAGCTATAAACTACATTTTCCCATTTCGAGGTCTATTTGATGTGCTAGAGGACATCTTCTGGAGCACTTGTAGATGTGGTTGGAGCTGGGTCTCCAACAACTCAAACCACCAATTGGCTCAGGGAAAGGATAACTCAGAGTGGTTGTGTGAGATTTTTTTAGCCCAAAGAAGCTTCTGGTTGACTGCAGTTTTCAATTTTCAGCAGATCATATCACAGCAGTAGTTTCTTGTGAGACATTGCAGCAGTAATTTTCTGATTCAGGAAGACAGTCCTTTGGTTGTGCCCTGTTGAATCCACTGCCAAGCTGTTTGATGAATTATTGAACTTTTCTCTAACTACACAATCTAGCAGGCACTGGGGACCAGGACTGAGAGCATGAAGAAACTGAAGCAGCTCCAGAGGGGCAAGAAGTAGGCAACAGAACAATCTCATGACCCAAACAGTCTGGTTGGGAGGTCACCACTACCTATGAAAAATGGATTCTTTTTCCCTTCTGTCATTCTCAAGGTGTAAAGTAATGAGGGACTCCATTGTTAGACCCTGAAGCATGCTGGAATGGGAGGAGGGATCCCCAAGAAAATCAGAGTGTTGTTAGGAAAGGAAGCGGATGCTGCCAGCTGGATATAATGCTTTCTGTTACAGCACGCTGTGGGTCCAAAGCCTTGAAGGTGCGAATCATTTATGTTGTTGAGCTAGAACTAGAAGCTTACATATAGCAATTTCAAAAGCTTACATATAGAACTAGAAGCTTACATATATCCATATAGTACCCTACAGATGAATAATGAATGCACTTTAAATACTTAACTGTATTAGTAGCCTATTGCTGTAGAACAAAAATAACACCAAACCTTAATGGCTAGAAGCAACAGACATTTATGACGTCACAGTTTCTGTGAGTCGGCCATCCAAGCATGGTTTAATGGGGTCTTCTTCTGCCTTTGGGTCTCTCACGTGACTGCAGTCAAGTATCAGTCAGAACAGGGGTCTCCTGTGCAGTCTCAACTAAGAAAGGTTCTGCTTCTAAAATCACTTACCTGACTGTTGGTAGGGTTTAGTTCATGGAGGGTTGAAGGAACTGAGACCTTTGGTTCTTGCTGGCTATTGGCTGGAGACTCTCTTCAGTACTTCTTACTGTCTTGCCATGTGAGCTCCTCCAACATTTCAACTTGCTTCATCAAAGCCAACAAGAGAGTCTTCTAGGAAAAGGAAAATCAATCTTTTGTAACCTCATCACTAAAGTTCTAGCCTAGCAAAGGTGCTCTATTCAATGGTTAGAAGAAGTTACTCAGGAGATGAGATTATCAAGGGTGTGAATATCAGGAATCACCTGGAGCCATCTTAGAGACCTCCTACCACAGAAACATGATGATTGTGTTACATTAAGTTTTGCTAAATGGATCAACTTCTCTCAGTAATTTGATTAATTCTTCTGCCTTCATGCAGGCAGAGCATAGGTACAAATCCCAACCCAGCAACAGGAATTGGAGATAATTGGCAGCGCCAGAAGCAGGTGGATCCAAGAATGGTATGGTGAAGTTTGACCAGAACACTGGCTCCACTCAGGGTCTCAGCCTCTGCCAGCCTCTAGAACCACCAAGGAGTTCAGCCCATACAGCCGTTGAAGCCATGTGATCCCAGGGTCCTGCTTGGGACAAAGAGGCCAGCTATGTCCTTTGAGCCTTACATTTCTGTCCTGCTTGCTCAAGGAGAGTATTAGCTCCTTCAGTCATGTCATTCGGTTATACTTCTATATCTGAACTATTCTGTTCTTCCTCTCCTATGCCCCAACCTCCCTGTCACCCCCTTTATCTCTCTTCTTCGTAAACCTAAGTCCCACAGTAGTTGAACTATTATCCTTAGCCCCTTCCGAGCTGCATGTTGTGTCTGCAATGCTCTTCTCCCCCCAGAGAAACTTACCCTGCTCCTCTCAGCTCCCGGGCAGCTTCTTAGGACTCGTCCGGCCAGAGTAGGTTCTCATGGTTTAGATCTATAACCACACTGCACATTAGAGTTTTTGCTCATACTAGTTGTCACAACTCTGATTAAATAGCTGCTTGGGTCATTTTTTAACTTCATGAATACATTTCTTAGGCTACAAATCCTCAAGAGCAAGAACTATGTTTCTTTTTGATCACTACCTCACCATCCAGTGCAGTGGTTTCAGTACAGGTGGGTGGAACAATGTCTCTTTTCTCAAATGTTTGAAAGTGTTTCACTCCTCTTATATTCCAGAAAACTTGGTTGGCTCTATTTTAAGGACCCACTTGACCAGCAAACTACTTGCAGAAAGGTTGCCATTCTTCTGAGAGCCCAGAGGCTAGTAAGTCTCTTTTTGCCCCCCTGGATCTGACCCCAAACCATCACTCATCTACCCATTTGGATTTATCCGATGGTAAAAATCACCATTGTTTTGAAACTCTTGTCATTCACCCACACCACTGTCCATAATCCCTCACAACTGTAATCTTTGGACTTCTTAATCATTTTCTCATATTCATCAAATTCTTTAATACCTCACATGCATTGTCTTTTCTCATGCCTTAAACGCCTTAGTAATTTACCCAGCAGATCTGGGGATGTTGGGAGTACCTAACAAAGATCAAGTCAGATCACAGACCTTTGTCCTATGCCACTTCCACAACTGCTGTCTTGCCTCTAATTCAGCCAGCACCACCCATAGCCACACTGGATCTTCTTATTGCTCTGGACTATCTGCCATCAACACCTTGAACTCCAGTCTTTCTCTAGTCATCTGATCAACCCCCTTGTACTTCTGCTTTCCTCATTTTCTGACCTTTACCACTCTTTCTTTTTTTGATCCTATCAAGATATCCAATCTCTGGCACCATACTTGCTACAGAAATTCATTTTGTTTTTTTAATCCATGACATCCATTGTCTCTCACTTAGTGGGGGCTCTGCTGTTGGACAGCAGCAGTTTGAATCTTGATAACACTACGTATAGCTGTATAACTTGAAATAAGTTATATAACCTATATGAGTTACTGTTTTTTCATCTAAAGATGGGGACAACAATATTACCTGTTTCATAGATTCGTTGAGGATTAAATGAATCCATATAGAATGACCAACAAATAAGTGAGAAATAAAGTGTGTTGCTCTGATCGTGATGGTGGTGATAGTTTCTCAGCAATATCTTCTACCCTTTTATTCCCCGCAGACCTAATGCACCAGTCTTTGCTCTGTATCCCACCCCCCTTCACTTTTCAAGGCTTTGCTCTAACAAATATTTCTTCTTTCTATTGCTTCTTCCTTCTATTGCCTTTACATATATAACATGGTCCAATCTTTTTTTAATCAATTAATTAACATATTGTGTATTATTAGTTTGAGAGGTAGAGTTTAGTGATTCATCAATTGAATATAACACCCAGCACTCGTTACATCAAGTGCCCTTCTTAATGCCCTTCACCCATTTACCCCATCCCCCTACTCACCTTACCTCCAGCAACCCTCAGTTTGTTTTCTAGAGTTAAGAGTCTCATAGGATTTGTCTCCCTCTCTGATTTCATCTTATTTTATTTTTCCTTCCCTTGCCTTATGTTCATCTGTTTTATTTCTTTAATTCCACATATAAGTGAAATCATATGACATTTGTCTTTTTTCTGACTTATTTCACTTAATATAATACCCTCTAGTTCTATCTACATTGTTGCAAATGGCAAGATTTCATTCTTTTTGAAGGCTGAGTAATATTCCATATATATATATATATGATTCCATATATATTTATCATATATATCACATCTTTATCCATTCAACTGTTGATGGACATCTGGGCTCTTTCCATAGTTTGGCTATTGTGGACACTGCTGCTATAAACATTGGGGTGCATGTGCCCCTCAAATCACATTGTTTGTATCCTTTGGATAAGTACCCAGTAGTGCAGTTGCTGGGTTGTAGAGTAGCTCTATATTTAACTTTTTGAGGAAACTCCATGCTATTTTCTAGAGTGGCTGAACCAGCTTGCATTCCTTCCAGCAGGTACGAGGATGCCCCTTTCTCCAAATCCTCTTCAACACCTGTTGTTTCCTGACTTGTTAATTTCAGCCATTCTGACAGGTGTGAAGTGGTATCTTATTGTGGTTTTGATCTGTATTCCCTGATGATGAGTGCTGTTGAGCTCTTTTTCATGTGTCTCTTGGCCATTTGTACATGTTCCAATCTTCCCTTTGTTAAACAAATAAGAAGAAAACTTTCTTAATTCTATGTCTTCTTTATCTTTCTTCTTTATTTTCAAACCAAAGTTCTTGAGAGATGGTGTCTCTGTCTTAATTATTCTATTGAAATTGCTTTTATTGAAATTACCACCTTCTTCCCAGCTTCCCAGGATGTGCAGCCTTTTGTAAGCTGTAAAATAGTTCCAGTTATCATCATCTCCCAGGGGAATGGAGACTTTCCCTCTTTACATCCACCACACTTGGATTATTCTTCCCTGGAAAGAGAAGATCTGCTCCAAAGAGATGGTGACTTCCTCAATGGTGAGACATAGAAATGGCTGATATCTTAAAGAAGACACACACACAATCTTCACTCAGTCTTCTAAACCCCATTGCATTTTTATCACTTCTTCCTTTTTATTGCTGCCTTTTTAATCACTTCTTCTACCTGCCAGTACATCTCTTTGATACTTACTTTAACTCAACTTTCTGTGTGTGTGTGTGTGTGTGTGTGTGTGTATTTTAGGAGGTAGGAAGGAAGGCAAAGACAGAAATCCAGGCTGCTACAGTCAGGCTCTCTCCATCACTCATAAAGCTGATAGCCACCCCCTCTTATTGAAATCTTAGTCAGCACACCCTGAAATCTTTCCCAGACACCGTGGCCTGCCCTTATCTTGCTTTACAATCACAGCATGGGAAGGAGGCCCCCAAGTCAGAAGCTGATTGTTGTGTGTCAAATTTATCATTTTGGGCCGAGATAGACAGTGAGCCCTTTGAGAAGGACCATGCTCTTTGCTTTTCACCCTTCCAACCTTAGCACTCTGTGTGAACATAGTAGGAATTTAATGAAAATTTGTTGATAGATTAATTGCATCTGTTGCCTTGTCCTGTTGTAAAAGCAGAAGCTTGTCTCTTTGAGTCCTGACTGTCTTGCTTTAGAATTCTCTCTATCTAGAGAGAGAGAGAGAGAGGGAGGGGAAGCCAGAAGCCTGAGCCCTTGGGAAGCCCCACAGATCTCCCCTTTGCCATGGTCAAGGAGAGAGGATAGAAGCTTGCTTGTTCTCTGCTCCAGATCTGTGCTCTCTAGCCTTCACACCATCTCTGGCTCATCCCTCTTGCAGTCCCTGCTTCTGTTCAGCTTCAGGTGCAAATGCTCTCCCCTATTTTTCCTGTCCTAACCTTCTAAAGGGTAAGGAGGGGGGCAGGGGCTCCCCTCACCTGGCATAAAGGAAAGACCGTGGGCTGGGAAACAGGAGACTCTGTTTCTGGTCCTGGGCCAGATACCAGGTTCAGATACTTGGTGCTGTCTCCCAGTAAATAAGCACCAGGATCTGTTCTGAGGATGTGGGAACTGGTTCAACCTAAATATCCTCATCTCTACTGGCCATGAATCACCCCAAATTCTTGCAGATCATTCAAATCCCCTGCCTCACTCCTAGAGGTTTGGGCTTAGGGGGCTGGGGTAGCCAGCAGACAATAAGCACATCTGATCAGGAAAGTTTGGGGAACACTGGTTTGTATGACTTCCAAGTCTTTTCTAGCCCCGATGGCTCTTGCCCAAGTGCCTTAAAGTAGGGCTTCTGAATGGCGGCCATTGTGGGCTACCTTTGTGATTTTTGCCATATTTGTATACTCCCTGGACTTGCTAGCTTCAAGTTTTCCTTTAAATTATCATGCATTAAAAAAAAAAAAATCTTCTTTAGCCCATTATCTGTAAAATCACTGTTTTGAGGTGCATTTTCCCCCTCATATACCTTAATATGAATATATAATTCAAATAGAAAATGTTGACCCTTGCATCAACAAAAATTTCAAACACCACCCCACCATACTGTGAATCACCTGAGAATGTCACCACACAGTCAGAAGGTGCCCTCTGGGTAAGGGAGCCTAGCCGTTAAGACCATGATGGGGCCGAGTGTCTCCTAGGGGCTAGGGGATTTGTGAGATAAGAGTGGGGCAGGAGACCTTCCCAGAAGCTGGCCAGATTCTCTCTCTTGACTTGGCTTGTAGTAATGAAGGAGTTGCTTTATAGTTAGTCTTTAAACAATACATTATGTTTTATACATTCTTCTTTATTCAGCCCAGTTTAAAAAAAAAATAACAAGGATTTAAACAGTTAAAACACTTGAAAGGTTCTAAGAGCTCCTGATTTAGTTAGCATCCCATCGCCTAAGTGGACATTGAAACCCTTTTCACTCTGCAATCAGAATGCTGCAGCCCAATACCCCAGGCTAGGGTGGGAGCCTCTGGGGAGGGGTGAGGTCTGGGCAGTTTCCAGAAGCTTTGTGTCCTGTGTGCCTGACCCTTATCTCTGGAATTAAATTGCTGAGCCTGGATGAGACTGACACAAAAGCTCTGTTTAATCACAACCCCCAGCCGAGTTCTTGGTGGTGTTACTTTGGGAAAAGAGGAACACATTGTACACCAGTGTTCCCGGTATTGTCACATCTCTGTCTCCTTCCCACTTCTCTCTCTCTCTCTCTCTCTCTCTCTCTCATACACACACACACACACACACACACACACACACACACACACACGGGCCTGTCTTTAAAAGGAATCCAGTTAAGGTAAGCATGATACCTTAAAAGCAAAGCCTTATCTGTGGTCTCCATCAGGCTCCCTTGAAAGAGCAATGCTGTCCCGCTAGCAGTTCTCTAGGAATCTGTTTTCTTTGGGGCAGCTGCTGAACCTAATGAATCAAGCCAATAAACTATTTTGACAGCATCTGCTTTTTTTTTTTTTCTTCCCTCTCTCCAATCCCAGCCCTAGTCTGAAAGACTCAGACACCATCCCCGCCCGCCCCCACGCTGAAGGCAGACGGCCTCTGTAACCCATTAATGGAGCTATTCTTCAGCAGATCAGAAGGCCTTGGCAGGAATCCAGAGCCAGGGAGGAATCAGGTTCTGCTTTCCAATCAACACATTGATGAAGGCCTTCACCGGACTGGGGCACAGGGAGGCAGGGAGGGGTTCGTGGGGAGGGGGGGCGCAAAGAGTGAGTGGCAGATACACCCTTCTACTTCATCACCCACCTCTGGCAGTCACCCATTTCTTCTCTTGAGATGTGTTTCATTTGTCTTTAGTATTTTAGTCTTTTGGAGTTTTCTATCCAAATCTCAATTCCCAGAGACAGGTAGTAACACCTCAACTTCACACCTCGCAGGCTGAGTCTGTAGCTGGCTAAGAGCTTGCGAGGGAGGGTCCTGGGTTACCTGGAGGGCGGAGCCCACGAAAGAAGAGCTGGTTCAGGATCACACCCGCCTCTCCAGGTCTCATGCTCTGCTGACCTGGGCCAATCAAGCCCAGTTCAGCAGCGCCGCCGCGAATGGGTTGTCTGTATGAAGATGGCCTCAGTTTTCTGGGAAAGGAGAAGTTACTAACTCCCCAAGATTCCATCCTGATTTTTTAAATGTTGAGAAAAATGCAAAGATTTGGCCATTAATACAACAGGTGAATTATTTGATTTCTAGGAGAGTTATTTTTGCCAGATAGTGAGACAACTAGCAGAGTCTTTATCTTCCATAGAGGAACTTACAGACTGGTAATAAAAAAAGGTAGGTAGGTATGAAAGAAAGAAAGAAAGAAAGAAAGAAAGAAGAAAAGAAAAAAAAGAAGAGAGAGCGGAAGGGGACAAAGGGGAAAGAGCCCTACCCTTGGACTTTGGGGTTGGCCTGCCAGGTATCTACCCTGTTGTTGTCAGGGAAACATCTGTGGGGCTCCTGCCACATTCCCCAAAGCACAGCGCCAGGTGCATAGTGGAAAATCAAGTAATATAGGTTGGATGGACGAGTGGGCGTGACACATAAAGCAGGCCCAGCAGGCGGGGAAGCTGACGCATCTCTCTTTGCCTGTGCCAAGACTGTGGGCACATATCTTTACAGAAAAAGCTGGCTACAACTATTACTTAAGTTATTAAAACCATAGAGATCCTGACTTGTGTTCACCAACATGGCCTTGGGTCAGCGTTTCCCCTCATAACCTCAGATGCAGCAGAAGGCAATTAAAGCAGTAACACCCGTGAGGTAAGGGCTTTGTGCTCATCTAGACATCACAGGAGGAGATTCTGAAGCCTGCGGCATAACTGATTCTGAAAACGTAGCACATTTTTGCCCTGACCCAATGGTATTCCCCATTGGCTGTCATCATTCCATTCATCGTGTAATAGTTATGAAGCTGAGATCCCATTCCTGGACCCTGAAAAGTCAATAGGCTTGGAGTAAGAGCAGACCTCACCCCTGAGGAGAGGACACAAAGCACAGAGGGGAAAACAGCTGAGAGCAGCCTGTAAAGCAACTGTCAATGCGTCACTCGGCAAGTATTGAAATGTACAAGTGCAATGGACAAAGGCATAGACAAAGTGTGGCCCATCCCACGGAGGGTCCCCAGGAAGCAGAAAAGAAGGTCCAAGATCAGAATGACAGGTATTTTGTGCAGGGTTCACATCGCAGTGTTAGAGTGTAATTCAGAACAAAGTCGACGTCACAGCTGCCATGGTTAGACTTCACTTGTTGTGCAGGGTGGACAACAGAGGTGGTGGGCCCATCCCAGAAGGAGCAGCATATGATCTGGCTGGACACCTGGTAAGAACTGCCAAGATTTCCTCATGCATTTGGAGACCATGAGTGCACTACCTGAGGTGCTTCTGAGCTCCTTGTCTTGCTACTTGACTGAATGACCCCAGGTGACTTCCAGCTTCAGAGGTGATTCTAACTTTACAAGTGAGCAGGAGTTTCTCTCAGTTTGACTTCAGAAAGGCCTTCATGTGGGTGCTCATTTTGAAGCAGGAGCTAAAACTACGTGTTACCAATTCACTACACAACCATCACTATATATATGTGTGTGTATATATATATATAAATATGCGGTTGGCTTAAACAACAGAAATTCATTTTCTCACAGTTCTGGAGGCCGAAAGTCCAGGATCAAGGTGTCAGCAGGCACAGTTTCTTCTGAGGCCTCTCTCCTTAGTGTGCAGATTGACACCTTCTGGCTGTGTCCTCTCGCAGTCTTTGCTCTATGTACGTGTGCCTCTGGTGTTCTTCTCTGTGCCCTAATCTTGTCTTCTCATAAAGATACCAGTTAGATTGGATGAGGGCCCACCCTAATGGCCTCCTTTCTAACTTAATTGCCTTTTTAAAGGCCCTATATTCAAATACGGTCACATTCTGAGGTATGGGGTTGAGTACTTCCACACGTCAATTTTGGTGGGGGACACAATTCAGTCCATAACACTAGGGAAAACTAAGGTGGACACCAGGTATGTGCTATTCTCCTGGATGCATCTTCAGTGTCCTGCTTCTCCCTGAAGGGCTCTTTTCCTGGACTGTAGAGAGAAATTTCTTCTGTCCCTTGCTGTGCCAGCCCTTGACTCTCCCTTGACACCGTCTTTCCTCCTCATTTTGGGGACAATCCAAGCAGTCTCCCTGACTTGTAGCAGAAAGACATGGTGCAAGGGAAATACTGAATATATTTAGCATGACATGTAAATGTTTTATAGAATCTAAAGTAAATAATATATATATTTGAAAAGTCAGTGTAAATATTTTATAGGCTGCAGGATGACTGGAAGTGTGGAATCGGTTATGCTTGGAGCTTCCCACAGGACCAGTGGCAAGCAAGGGCAAGGTCAAAAGAAATCAGAATTGGACAACCTGTTTATGATGCATCAGAAAACATCTCTCTTTTTCTCCCTCTGCCTGGCCCTTTCTTTGAACTCACAACTTATTCTCGAATGAATTATCCACAGCAACTTAGGACCAACTCCTTTAGCCTGACAAGCAGCCAGAAAGACAACGGGACTAGGTCAAGAGTAGCATGTAAAACTCTAAATGATTAGCTGGAATTATTTTATTTATTACTTTACCGTCTGTCTCACCTACAGAATGCAGATTCCAGGCAGGCTAATTTTACAGACCCCTGGTGTGCAGACACATAGGAGGCAGTCAATGAATATTTCTTGAATGAAAAATTGGTGAGATTTGATATCAAACCGAATACCTCTTCCACCACACAAGTTTTAAAGCATTGCATTTAGGCATCTGCCTTCAGCTCAGGTCATGATCCCAGGGTCCTGGGATCGAGTCCAGCATTGGGCTCCCTGCTGAGCAGCTTCCCCACTCTCTCTCGGCCCCTTGCTTGTGATATCTCTCTCTCATACACAATTTCTCTCCCTCAAATAAATAACATCTTTAAAAGCAAAACAAAACAAAAAATGAAAACATTGCAACCCCAGCCCCAGCCAGAAGGATCAACACTTTGAATCTGTAAGTCAGGCAAACCTTGGTGGGTTTATCCATGTTGATGGTAGAACTAGCTGAAGTCCTCTTCAGTGAGGGGATATTACTGCTGTTTACTTGGAATTAGAAGGAGGTATTTTGGATCATGGAGCCCCAGAGTGGATGCCATTGCAGGGAAGAACCCTCTGGGAGGCCTTCAGAGGAGGGAGAGGTGCACTGCAGATGGGGATAGAAGAGGCAAAAAGCCAAAGGTTGGAGAGAAATGGGAAGATCCTAGAAGATCTTTACTACCTTTGCAAGTTTGCCCATGAAGTACCTCTTCATGGACATAACCATGAGTGTTTCGAAATTAAGGGTAAACAACTATTAACTGTTCCAGAACTTTTGCTCCAATCAGTATACCACCAATAGCAGCACTAACAGCAAACACTTACATAGTACTTGCCATGTCCCAGGCATGGTTCAGTATATATTAATTCATTTCATCCTTGGAACTGTCCCACGGGTAGTGGAAAGTAAAGGTGAAACAGAAATGCCAAAGATTTTGTGACTGAATTATCTAGGGATTCTAATTAACCATTCTCCTTTCCCCCATGATATAAGACACTGGTATCAGTGGTTAAAACATGTTTCTCCTTCTAGATATTGCCCCTCTGTGTGTGTGTGTGTGTGTGTGTGTGTGTGTGTGTGTGTGTTCCTTGTGTGAAGATAGAGTATCCTCCAGGTAAACAAAATCTGCTTGGAAACATATCTCACCTCTCACAAAATCCCAGAGCCTGAAGAATGGAAAGACCCCGAGAAAGCCCAGCTCCAACCCACCTGTCAGATGCGAGGGGAGACTAGTTCCCAGGAGCCCCTCACACAAGGCTGTCCCTCAACTCCTTAGTTGTGTGGGAAACCATGTGATGCCCTGGGCCGCACCCAGGAGCAGATCTGTTGTCAGTGTTCAGAGCATGGGGAATATCAACTGGCTTTGTTGATGGGAGAGGTGTAGGGCCTGGAAGAGACAAGGCAAAGGACAAAGAAAATAGAAAAAAAAAATCACTTCTTCATTTCTAATATTTCTGTTAGGAGAGTACATAACAGTTGAACAGTCCATCCCAAGCTTTTCTTATTCTTTTCTCCATTTAAAACCAAGTCCATAAACTCCGTACACCAGAGCACCTAGAGGCCTGTGCTACCTTGTACTACGTTCAGCAGAAAGAACAACTATCTTCTTACATCCTACCTAGGGGTGTTCTGCAATGGATAGGAAAGGTGGTTCAAGCCACAGTGTACCTGTCACACAAGTCACACTGCTGTCGGGAGTGTGTCTGCCCACTGTGCTACTTTATCCACGGTCCTGGAGTGCTGTAGACAAAGCCAGAACTGAGCTAGACATCTCACAGGATGGGAGGGAGGCATGTTGTGAACACAGTGCTCAGTTCTTGATGCCAGAGAAGGAGCTGGAACTCCCAGAGGCCTGAGTGGACACATTGGGCCTTTCCCCAAGGGCAGCTGCTGGGGAGAGGGCACGCTGCTCACTACCCTTCTTGGTTCCATGACCAGGTCTTCAAGTTCCGCCGCTGAGTCAAAGAAAATGGGACATGCTTCCTCCTCTATCTACGTGAATGGCAATAGCCTGCACCAGACTTCTGTATCACCTTGGGGCTTATTCAAGTCATTCATTCTTGAGAAGTTCTAACTCAGGTGGGGCCCAGGCACCTATGTGTACATTCCACTGGGTAAACTCAGAATCTATAGCTGGGACAGAGCTGGGCTTGGGAATATTCTGAGCCCCACAGAAACATTTAACTGCACTTCCCAGGAGTACACTTCCAGAGGAATGCATTTTACTGACACTATCGATACCATGGAATTGAACACAAAGTGTTTTGTTTTCTTTTTTACTTCTCTTTTGTCTTATTTTTTGTTTTATCTGATTTGGGTTAACTTTGTATCATCTCCTGAGGCAGAAAATACAAGGAACAAGATTCTTTTTTCTTTGGTTTGGATAAATAAATAGTAAATGAGTGACTACTGATTGTTAGATGTATGTTGCCTCTATGGATTGAGAGATGGATAAAATATCCATTCTACACTTATCATGAAGCAATTGGTAGAGAAAATACATATATAGGGAGGAAAAGGAGCAAGGACAAGAGGTTCCCAGCTCACACAGAGCATGTGGGGAAGGTGGCTGGAGGGTTCTGGTTGATTAAATTTCGACATTTGTATTTTTTATTTTATTTTAAAATTTTATTTATTTATTTTGAGAGAGAGCAAGAGAGACACGGAGAGAGCACATGTCTGGGGATAACAAAAGTGGGTAGAGGCAGAGGGAGAGGGAGAGGCAGACTCCCAGCTGAGCAAGTGGCCTGATGCCAGACTCGATCCCAGGACCCTGGGATCATGACCAGAGCAGAAGACAGATGCTTAACCAACTGAGTCACCCAGATGCCTTACATATGTATTTTTAATGTACCTCTTCAGCAAACCCAGATTTAGAGGTAAACAGGGCTGGGTTCCAACAATAGCTCTGACTCTTACTATCAGTATTAGCTAGGGTGACCAACTGCTATAATCAATTTACCACATCTCAAAGGCCCAATGTGGTAAATGCTATAGGTCTCACTCAGAATACAGTCCAGTGCACAAGAGTGGGGTTCTTCTCCATACGGTGGTTCATGCATTTCATATGGCTATTCCTGGGCTAGGGCCTCAGCTCAATGGCACTCAGTAGAAGGGAAGACAGTGGAGAAGATGCCTTGCTTTTAAACTGCCTCAGTCCAGAAGTGACCTACACCCCTTCCATCTACTTTCCTTTGGTGACAATAAGCCATGGGGCCTGCCTCTACACAAAGAGATTGGGAACGGCAGTCCAGCTGTGGGCCCAGGAGGAAGAAGTGGGCGAGTGACAGCAATCCCTGCCATACTAGCAAGGTCCTATCAGTTAAGTCACCAAAACATAATGAACATTGGGCACTGTGACTCTGACTCTGGCTTCTTCCTTCTGGGTAAAGCAAAGACTTCTGTCTAAGACACCTGTGTGTGTCTCTGTTACCTGGGAGCATTCCTGCTGTTGTGGTCACATCAGACAACTGGTCAACAAGCATATGACTGGGGCCTGTGCTGTCTGGGAGTATGCCTGGGGCTCCTGTCCCAATAGGAATACACTGTACCCTCAGAAGAGACTGTAATGTTGTGCCTGGTTTTCTTTTTTGAAGAACGCTTTACAAGAAGTTGTATGTATATTCAGAGGGTATCAAGTTTTTATCCCTTTTTTAAGCAGCTTAATTTAAGCAGATGGCCTCTAACCTTTGAATCTCAGGTGTTGTCTTAGAGCCCTGAAATGTGACTCTTTTTTTTTCACGTCTGGGGATAACAAAAGACCAGGTCATGAGGAGTGACCTTACCCTGCTGTTTTGCTTCCAGAGTGTGAGGTCGTCCAACATAAAATACTCCAGATACGTTTCCTGGTACAACATGCCTTGAAAATTATATGCTTTCAACTCAAAGCATAATTGGGTACAAGAAACTAATGTTCATGCTGTTTTATAACATGTTTCTCATAGCCTGTGGCCTTTCCTCCCACCTTCCTCCCCCTCCTTGAGTGCACAACTGTTTCAGAGAAGAGATTAAACCTCAAAAGAATCCAAGTATAATCTTTGAGCGGCGATGGATTTGTTAGGAAACCCTGTCTCCACCGCAGGCTGGATACTGTTACCTGCACCACATTTGTCACCGAATCCGGACTGTCAGTGTTTGTACAGACAGTAGGGATTTAAAAAAAAAAAAAAAAAAAAGGAAAGATAAAATTTATGGATGCCCCGGGGTCCTCCCCGTAATCTGACAATGCTAATCTTTGGGGTTAACGGTGTGGAAGCTACAGAATGTCCCTCTGGAAACTGAAAACGAGGGCATTTAGAAGAAATCAAAGAGCAAATATCAAACAAGCCATACCTCTTCTATCATCTATTCCGTGTCTGCGTACCCTCCATACTTTCGTCTGAGAGATCACTTGAGATTCTGGGGGCCTTTCAGGAGATTATCTGTATCAGTTAAGGCTTTGAAGTAAGGACTGCTGGCATCTCATTACTGACAGAGATCAAACAGGGAAGCTGGAGTGCAGTCTCTGGCCTGTGGGACCTCATCCACACGTCACACAAGCTCTAAATTATCAAAGTCGGGACAATCTTTATGTGCTACCTGCTTGGCCCCAGATAACTCCTCCTGCCTCCTCCTGCCTCCTCCTGCCTCCTCCTGCCTCTCTCTTTCTTGTTCTTGCTTTCCTTGCAGCCTTTGCTAATTCCCTCTGTTTTTCCTCCACTGAGAAGGTCTTCTTAAAATTGGAATGGTTGTTGTCTTCAAACTCAAGAACTTGTCTTCAGCACTTTTGCAAGAGAAAAAAAAGTGAGGCTTCTGCAAAGTTGAATCGTTTGAGTTGAAAATGTGCTTTTGACAGAAAAATGTCCTAGCAGCAGGTCACTCTGTGGTACCCAGGAGGCCTTTAGCCCGAGAGTGAGATTGTGTCACTTACGGTCTAAAGCTGGTACTGAAGGGGCCCAATGAATCTGCGAACTTTACCTCACCAGGTTTGTGAATCTAGACTGGTAGATGGCACAGTTCCCTACCTTCGGGGCTGTGACCCTGGTGGGCAGTTTGCTGGGATGGTTAGAAGAGCTAGGTAGGGGATCTAAGTAGCTTTCCTGCTTGCTATTCAGATTTTCCAGAAAACTTTTCTCTTCTGGGAGGCAAAGTGTGGGTCGGGTTATCATGGAACAGAGATACAGACCATCATGAAAACTTTCTCTGCCCTTGGCTTTCCTCTTTCTTGCTCTCTCTGCTATTCTGGGCCTGCTATTTTGCAAAATGTCAATCATTGCTCTTGTACTTCGGTCAGATTCACGCAATAAAATGCCAACCCTGAATTGATCCATTCACCTTCTCAAATCCCATACCTTCACGTTGGGTAAATCCTGCCCCTGCACTGTTGGATGCTGCTAGAGATGGTCACGTAACTATGTATTCTTGACTTCCAACATCAGTTTGGCTTTACAGTCTTTCCGTGTTTCTCCAGCTAGCTCCCTGCCATTCTCCTCACAGGAAAACGTTCTTCTCTTCTTAAGTCCCTATTCACCACCTCCCTGAACCCTCAGGACTTATGAACTTGATCCTCACCATGATGAAGACAAAAGCCATTGGGTAGGAACTCCCTCAAATTTGAACCCACCCCACCCCCTTTGACCTGTAAATTCCCCTTCTTTCTAGTTTCCATAAGCTGTAAATCCTTCCTCTAGACCATCCCCATCTTCCTCTAGTGGCCATCCCCACCCTAGTTGCTCAAGATTCCATCCCCTCCCCACTCATAGGAGCCTCAACCCATCCTCTCTCCTCCTATATTTCCAGTATCTCCCATTCACACAACGCTTTCTCACTTACATTTATACATGTTCAGATGTCTCCCACCTGAAGAACAACACACAAACCCATCCTTTGATCATCTGTTTCCTTCCAGCCATGGCTTTCTGACCCTAGTTTTCTTCTCAGTCAAGGTTCCTAGAGTTGTCTGAACTGAGTGTCTCCATGTCCTTATCTTCCACCTGTTCCTCATCCTATCACAGTTTGTCTCTGCTCTGCTACCACCATTGAAACTCTTCTCTCCAGAGCTAGCAACACCCATCTTACCATCAAGTCCAATGGCCACTTCAGTTTGTATTTGATTTGTCTTCTCATTGGCATTCAACATAAAATAGTCCTTTCTTCTTGGAAGACTCTCTCTCAGCTTTCTTTGATGCCAAGCTCTCTTCATTTTTTTTTTTTTTTAGCCTCCCTGTGTGTTCCCCAGAGAAGATTCTACCACATAGCAGGTAGTTAATAGATGTTTGAACAAGGAACATGCATTTATTATTATCCCTTTGTGCCTGTTTTCTGTTCTTTTCTCTTTCTTTTTTTGTTCTTCTTTGCTGTGCCATAGATCGATCAGCTTCTTGCTCTCTGGTGGGAGATGGGGAGGGATTTGGGGCCCTTACCTTATTTTGCATGATGTAAACACAGTGGTCTAAATATTTTTGGGAAGTCTACTCAAAGGAAACGGAGCCATGGCCCCAGCCCTGATCTGTGATCAGGAAACCAGCTAAAGGGAAGAAGCCATTGAGTGCAAATGCATGAGCTAGACCATAATTTCTCAGGAAGTGAGAAGGCATTTTGACAACATGTTATCAACCCTTCAGAACTAGGGTCCATATTTGCTTTCCTCTTTGAAGCCCCTCAAAATATTTACTATTTTTGAACAATTTTTTGTGGTGAAAAGCCCACAACATGTGACTGTCTGGAAATTCTGAAATGCAACTTTAAGCCTAATTTTTGGATAAGTTAATGTCTTCTTTCTAATAACAGAAACTGGAAGTCTGTGGTCAAATGGAGGCAAGCAAGACGTTTTGTACAGCTCTACTTCGGGTCCTCCTCTCCTTCTCCTCCTCCTTCTCCACCTCTTCCTCCTCCTCCTCTTCCTTCTTCTTCTGGCACTTTGGTAGTGCTATAATTGCCCATGGTCATGGGGAAGGAGACAGAAAAATAAGTAAACTAAAAATACATTTGAATTATGAAGCGCATACTTGGTGCCAGGAACCATGTTATGTGCTTTACATATATCAGACTAATCTTCAGGTAAATATTATTATACCCATTTTACAGATGAAAAAATATGATGTTAGAGAGGAGCCTTAACCATGTAGGCCACATACATAGCAAGTCAGAGAGCCAGGATTCAAACCAGCTCTGATGGCCCGTAGACCTCCATGTGCTACTTTCATCAAGATCCACACTGAGTATCATATTGATGAACCCACCAGGTACAATAACCAAGACCAGTAATACCTACCCAGAGGTGCTGACACATTTATGTTTAACTACCATAGATTTCATGCCTGGTTCTTCTCTCTTTGGAGGGTGCTAGGAACAACAGAAAGAGTAAATAAAGGAGAAAGAAAGAAGAGGGTAGATCTTTTCTCATTGTTGGTCCTCATTCAGTCATTCAGTAAAACCATTTATTAAGTAAGGCATTTAATAGATACTTGGGAGACTCATAGACAGAGACAATCCTATGCCTACCATCAGGGAGTTTATAATTTAGAAGAGATAAGGCAACTGTCCAGAATCACAAAGTTATGAGGAAGGATGTGATCCGTGCCAAGGACAAGTTCAAAGGGCTCTGCAGGTGCAGAGAGTGGAACGGTATTTGAGATCTGTGGATCAGGGTTACATCACCAACAATGGACATTTCCAAGAGCATGGAACATTCACTGTGCTTGGGAGCAACACAGACCTCTGTGGGAACAAATCCATAGAAGGAAGGACAGAAACAGTAAAAAAGAAAGAGGGGCAGGCCAAAACAAATATTAACTATGAAGTTAAATTATATTTTACAGTATTCCTAAACTATCTTTGTTCTCTCTCTTTTTCTGTGTGCCTAGAAGAGACAGCCATAAAGGAAAGAGAGAGAGAGAGAAGGAACACATGTAAAGATCTGATTCAGAGTAAATCTTTGGCCACCGAAGTCATCTGGCCCAAACGAGGGATGCCACAGTCCCTCCAGGTTTGACTGCCACAGGGCAGGGCCCTTTGGAATGTGTCACCAGGAGGAAATGGAGCCTGGTTTAAGTAACTCAAAAGCCAGATTTGGACTGAGATTGCCCTGAGGGTGCCTGAAGAACAGGAGCAGAAGGAGATAATAAGGGGCGCCTGGGTGGCTCAGTGGGTTAAAGCCTCAGCCTTCGGCTCAGGTCATGATCTCAGGGTCCTGGGATTGAGCCCTGCATCGGGCTCTCTGCTCCACAGGGAGGCTGCTTCCTCCCCTCTCTTTCTGCCTGCCTCTCTGCCTATTTGTGATCTCTCTCTCTGTCAAATAAATAAATACAAATCTTAAAAAAAAAAAAAAAAAAAAAGGAGATAATCTTAAAAAAAAAAAAAAAAAAGCTCTCAATCACAGAGCTTAACAGACAGGCCTTCCTGTCCCAGTGTATGTGCTTTCCTAGGGTCCAGCAAGGGAGGGTGGGCTTATTAAACTGGATGGGATCTGAAGGGTATGTAGTTTCTATTGTGGGGCTGTCGGGACAATGAAGGCGAACAAAGAGGAAGATAACGGGCATCCGGAGCATTTGCTGAAGCATGAAGAAGGGCCAAAAATGTCCATGCTGAGTGCACCCCTGTCAGATTTGTGCCACTTTCTTATGTCAGTGAATCCTTTCTGCTTACTGAACCGTAAGACAAAGTGCATGCCCCCGAGTCTCCAGGTAGCCCTGCTTGGACTGCCTGCAAGGCTGTTTTGAGGATGGGACCCCCAGAGAGGCAAGGCATCGACAGCAGTGGGAGTAAATCTATTTGCCACATTTGGACTTGATGTGCGGTTTCTAGGATTAGTGGGAAAATATTTATATGGGACAGGAGTGGTGTTTCCTCATGAGCTTCGTTTGGACCTGGAGGGCATCTGACTAAGGGAGGGCTCATTTCTGAAGTTTGGAAGAGAAAGGTAGGGCCACAACTGATGGGTTGAAGTGTTTGTTGGGTCAAAACTGGGCCCAGCAGATAACTGACCGGTTCTAAAATTGTCCTTTTGCTCTCTGGCTTATTCCCAAAAGAGAGCCGCATAGTTTTATCGCTGTCATCTGTTTGTGTTTCAGATATTTATCACTCTGGGAGGCTCACACTGCCAAACTTGGTTGTTTATGCCCAGTGCTCCTCTCTGGGGGAAGAAGGACTTTTGTCAAACTGTGAACTGCCTTATAAACAAGACTGATCTGTGAATACAGAAGTGGATCCTCAAAGCCTCTGCTCGAATTGCAGTCAGACTAGTACAGAGGGCATTTGGACTGAAGTCCTGTCTCATGCAGAGTTTCTGGCACAATCCCAGTCCTTTCTGCTTCCTGAGCTGCCTTCAGGTTCAGCTCCGGTCATCTCTTCTAGACTGATAGCTGGCCATGTTCCTCCCCTGCCATACCTAGCTTCTCTGGGTCTCTAAAATGGTGCCTTGGTCAAGAAGGTAAGAGAGGTCAATTGCTTCACATGTCAAGGAGGCAAAAACAAGATGTTGGATGAAAGATCAAGGGACAGTGAAAATATACTTCACCTGTGCTCAGTAGCTAAAAGCAGAATGCTTAGTATTTCAGTGTTCTTGAAAGACCAAAAAAGCAAAGCAAAGCAAAACAAAACAAAACAAAAACCAAACCAAACAAACACACAAACAAAAAAACAAAAACAAAAACAAAAATAAAACTATGTGTAGAAAACATAGATTATGTTAGAGTATAAAAATCCTTGTACTGGGGTGCCTGGGTGGCTCAGTGGGTTAAAGCCTCTGCCTTCAGCTCAGGTCATGATCCCAGGGTCTTGGGATCAAGCCCCGAGTCAGGCTCTCTCTCTGCCTGCCTCTCTGCCTACTTGTGATCTCTGTCTGTCAAATAAATAAATAAAATCTTTAAAAAAAAATCCTTGTACTTAAAAATTTGTATGTCTATGTGGGTGTCACGAGAATAATATTGGCTCAGTGTCGGTCTTTCGTACTGTCAGTATACAGTCTTCCGTTCAACAAAAAGTTGCTGAATGTCTACTAAGTTCTAGGCACAGTTCTTTACTGTGAGGATACAAAAGTGAACAAAACAAAAATTTTTTCCACATGGAGGCAGGAGAGGGAATAAACAAATAGTCAATTATGACACTTCGTGTGACATACAGTAATAGGTTTAAGGAGAAAACAAAAACAGAGTGAGATGTAGAGAATTCTAGAGGCAGAAGAAGGCTTACAGTTTTAAATATGATGGTTGGGGCAGGCTTCACAGAGAAGGTGGCATTTGAGAAAGACATACTACAGAGGAACAGTCAGGCAGCTATCTGGGAAAAGGGCTCTCTAGCTGTTCATTCATAATAAAATGCCTTTTAAAATACCCACAAATACAAATTTTTCATCAGTGGCCCTCAGTCTAAAAATGTTACCTATCAGTGTTGCCTGGGTGGCTCAGTCAGTTAAGCTTCTGCCTTTGGCTCTGCCTTTGGCTCAGGTCATGACCTCAAGGTCCTGGGATTGAGTCCCACATGGGGCTCCCTGCTCAGTGGGGAGTCTGCTTCTCTCTCTTCTTTTGCACCCCCCCATTCTTGTGCACATGCTCTCTCTCTCTCTCTCACTCTCTCTAATAAGTAAATAAAATGTTAAAAAAAATAAAAATAAAGAAAAACAAAAACTTCACCTATTTCTTCGAGGCCTCATTATTTTGCAAGAACACTGAAACAGAAGACAGCCACACCCTGAGGAGGGTGAGTCCCTCTCCAAGTAAAATAGAACCTTCCTCAGGGAAGAATCGGGAGGTTTGTGAGTGGCGAGGGGCATGATGGAGCAATTGTGTGTCTTCAAGCAAAACCACATCCACATTCAGCTCCCGAATTAAATGGTGGAAGCAGGAAAGGGGCTCCCACCAAATGGTCACCTTTTATATTCCATTCTCTCCTCCTTTCATCAAATTTTCAATAATGTTCAATTCAATTTAGTTATAAACTGTTCTCAAATGTGTGATAATGGATCCCAGTAACAACACCAAATTGTGCATGTTGTTCTCTAGACACTTCCAGGAAACACAGAGGAAAGAACACATGACTAGCCCAGGCCTTGTCTCCAAGGAGGGGCCCACAGAATAAACTCTAGGAAGTTAATTTGCTATGTAGTTAACAAAAATGAGCACACTTCATCCTACCAAAACATATGAAACCTGGTCTTTCTCTGATAGGTGAACACAATGGTCCCATTCTGCTGCTGAGGCCCCGTGGCCTCTAAACAGAAGAGGAATGACACTCTGTGCACCATGACCCCTCTCAGGGCCTTAGGATTCACTTCTCTGCCCTTACTCTGACAACCATCAACCAAATTAATGCAGGCAACAGCCCACTACCCAGTGTTAGCAATTGACAGAGTTCTCCGATAAAAGCTCCGGTAAAAGAGTTCTCCGGTAAAAGCTCATATGATCAGAATCCACGGCAGCTGAAAACCCACTCAAGAATATTTTTTTAGCAGACACAGTGGAACTATCTGGCCTGAGGTGAAGAACTGTGTATGTGTTGTAGAGGGTTGAGGGCATGGGGCTCTGGGATGTGGCTGGAAGAGGATTTGTGAGAAAAACCAGAGTAAGGTGCCTTAAATCTTAGCCCTCACCCCTCACTCTAGCAAAGTTCCTTTGGTGATTTCATAACTTTGTTTGCCTCAGTTTCTTCATCTATAAAACAGATCATGGAAGCAGTCTCTGTGTTATGAGAGTTAAATGAGTTAATATTTGTGAAGCCCAATAGTTCCTGGAATATAGAAAGCACTTCCTAATAATAAGTCTTTTTATTATTCTCAAGGAATAAGGAAAGATCTGCATCTCTACTCTTTGCCTTTCTGTGTATTTTCTGAATTTTATGAAACTCAGTCTCAAATTCTGCTGAAGAAGGAGGGCAAGATGGAAAAGGAAAGTCAAAAGCTCTCTCTATGGGAGACAGAACCTTATGGAATGTCTGATTGAGCCATGTTTCAGATACATTTCCTCCTCCCCTCCCCCTCCTCTTCTTCCCCTCCCAGTTCTTCTCTTTCTTCTGTGTCCTTTTTCTTTTCCCTCCCCTTCTCCTTCCCCTCCTTCTCCTCCTCCTTATTCCTACTCCTCCTTTTAGGGAGGAAGAAAGAAGGAATTGTAATTCTATACATATTTTGAAGAGTACCAAACATTAATAGTATTGTTTTGTACAGTCAATTATATTTTAGATTTGCCCTCATATATTTACCATGCTAATTGTTTTCCATTGTTTCCTGAATCTCCAACCTTATATTTGGGATTATATTCTTTCTAATCCTCACTTCTATATCTTCAATATTCTCTATCCATTTGACTCTTTGTTCTTCATTCTATAGTATTTTCTTCTGGCTCATCTTCCACTTCACTGATACCTTCTTCATCTGTGTTTAAACTGCTCTTATACCCATTTATTGAGCTCATAATTTTGGTTTTATGTTTTCCAGTTCTAGAATTTCTTTTTTTTTATTTTAAAAAATAAAAATAAAATTCTTTTTATTTTGTTTTATTTTATTTTATTTTTTCAGTGTTCCAAGATTCATTGCTTATGCACCACACCCAGTGTCCAAGCAATATGTGCCCTCCTTAATACCCACCACCAGCACCACCCATCCCCCTACCTGCCCCCCTTCCAAAACCCTCAGTTTGTTTCTCAGAGTCCATAGTCTCTCATGCTTCATCTCCCTCTCCGATTTCCCCCAATTCACTTTGCTTTCCTTCTCCATTTCTATTTACTTCCTTCTCAAATCTTTTTTTATCATCTTTCATACCTTCCAATTTTTTTCTAAAGTTTTTGTGTTTTTGGTCTTTTTTTTCCCCCTTGAACACAGAAATTAACCTTAAAGAATATTTCTGGTAATTGCACCATCTGGAGTCACTCTGCATTGATGTCTGCTTTCCACTGTTTCTTGTAGTTTTCATTTATGTTGTCTCGTCTCTTCTTTTGTGCCTTGATAGTTTTAATTTTTGCACTAGACATTGTACTTGAAAAACTATAAAAATCACAAAAATTGTATGAGATCTTTTCTTCCAGTGAAGTTTATATCTTCTTTTTTCCAGGCATCTGGGTACACTAGTAATCTTGGATCACCTCAATTCAATTTCAGGGATTTTCTGGGCCACCCAGATTATTTGAAGCTGAGCTGCAATCCACGTAGGACTGACTTACCTTTCTTCTGGTATTTCTCCCTTCTTGTTATCCAAGATTGAAGGGTTTGCCAGAGCCTTTCACACTTGGTAAGCCTTAAATATCTATTTAGAACATCCTTCCAGCCCCATGAGGCTTCTGTTCTACTCTTGATTTGGTTTGATTAAATCTTATTTTGGTTAGCATTTTGATACCTTCAAGGTGACTTTTAAAATAGTTTTTCAGATTTTCTGATTGTCTTCAGCAAGAGAATTCATTCAAATTGACCCAAGGGTACTATTATTTGTCATTTCTTCCACTGAGACATTTTTTAGGGGTTCTGTAAATGGTATGGCTGAAAGATCTCTATGCAAGTATTGTCTTTACTACTAATAAACAGTATGAGTTTTGGCAAATAACCTTAGCTTTCTGGATTTTATTTCTCTCTTACATCAGGAAATTCAATTAGATGATCTTTAGTCTTCCTTCAAAGTCCAAAATTTTATGATTTCTTGGCTTAGGACTTTCCAAAGAGAAAAGTATAATACATTAGGAACAGAGTTCCTCAAACTTGTGGGAGTTTAAACACCAAAAATATCAAACATGTTTGCTTTATTCTAATCCCAGTATGTTTTTTAGGAAAATGTTTCCTGATATTCAAACTAGTGACTGATTTCATTGTTCTCTTATTGAGGATGGAGGAAGCCTGAAGCCCAGCTACGTCATCAAGATCCACTCCGATGGTAGCCACCACTCCAGTTTTTTAGAAAAGAAAATTTAGGGTAAGTAATTGTTGGCCAGGTACTGGGGAATTCTAAAGGCGATAAAGGAACACTAAGGTACGAACTGCTTTGTTGTAGTTACCTCCTCTCAAGCTGGAGGATCAAAGAAAAGAGAATGGAATTTCTAAGACAAAACTCAGGCCTCTGAGTAGGAGAGCTGCTGGTGCTGGTGTCTTAAGAGCTTTAAGGCAGAGTCCTCAGGGATTGGAACTCAGTCTTTGAGAAGAGTTCCTGCTGGATAACCAATGTTGCTGACAAGACCAAATCAGGCTGGTTCTGAGTGCTGGAAGAACTGCCAGGCGCAATCAATGACTGCTACAGGAGCAAATTTCTTATGTCCAGAGAGAGACAAAAACAGAAAGGAGCCAGTCTCTTCTCTTGCATCCTGCCTTCCGGACTCTCTCTACTGCCCCCCAACTGGCAGAGCCTCACACAGAAACTGCAGGCAAAGGAGAAACCCTGCCTCAGCATCACAAAAGTGGTTATAAAAGGATGGGTTTAATCTTGACAGACAGTATTTTAATAAGCAGCACACCATCTTCGCAATCTGCACTGACTCTGGTTTATTTTGTTATGTTGTCACTGTGGATCATTGGAGTTTTAAAATAGTAAGCCCCCGCTGTTTATGTTGTTTTACCTGGACATATTATGTCTATGTAAAAAATATGGGTACTCTAATACATAGCAAAAATTAAAGGAACAATAATGGAAAAGATAATCACTTTAAGAAGCAAAAGCTTATTTCTTATTCCTGTTTTCAACCTATCTATATTTCACTATTTAATAAATTACCTTGCCTTGGCTTGTACAACAGCCATTTCACTGTATTGTAATATTCCAATGCTTACCCCTATAGCCCCCAAATAACAACATTTGAAAGGTCATTGTACTTGAAAGACACAGTACAATGTGTCTATGATTCATATACTCTAACATGAGCTTCTGCTGAAATACACACAGACTCCAAGGAAGCCTTCCCTCGAGTGAACTGTGATTAATCTGGTTACTTGTATATAAATAAGCTTCGTTCTGCTTTGGTTTGTTGCATTTCTCTGTCCCTTCATTTCTTTGCCACTGTAAGAGGACTGTCTCATATTGTGTTAAAAGTCAAATTTCATTTACAACAAACTCTGCAAAGGTATTTCAATTATTTTTTATTTTGTTGAGTTTGTTATATCTAATAATATTTGCTGTTAATCAACTATTTAATTGGGTTTCCTGATCCTGTGTTACACTGAAACAGTGATGTTAGTTTTGTAATAAATGAGTTACTAATATATGGTAGAATGGTTAGGGACTTTCCAAACCAGCTGAAGAGATGAGAGCTCTATGTTTTAGAAATTTATACCCCCAATATCAGCAGGAGTACTAACATCTATGCAGTGAAATGTACTAGTACTTTTACCAGTATAAAGCCACTGGCAAAAACCAAGTCCAAAGCAGAGCATTCTATCAATTAAATGTAGACTTTGCTATCAGTTAGGAATAATGATATGAAAAAGACCTCAAGGCATGACATGCTTGATATCACCATTTGTTAATCAGGCTTCTCTAGTTGCAAACAATAGAAACCTTCTCTAGTAAATTTAAGTAGACCCCGAATTTACTGTAAAATATTTAACAGTGTATAGATTCTCTGAAAGGGCCAGAACAAAAGTCTTGGAGGCAATGCATCAAGGAACAGTGCCTAATGCTAGAACCACTCCAGTAAAAATTTCAATGGCTCTCTAATGAAAGGGCATAAAATTTCAGTCAAACAAGATGGTAAGTTCTAGAAATCTGTATGACATTGCACCTATGCTCAACAACAGTGTGTTGCACACTTAAAAAATGAAAAGGGTAGGTTTTATATTAAGTGATCTTACACAATAAAATAAAAGTTTTAAAAATACATAAAAGTAAAAGGAGTCCCAGGTATAGACATTGTAAATTGTGGTTTTGACACTGAGTTCTGGCCTCTACCAGCAGAAATGTTGCCTCTAAGCCTGAAGCTGTCTGGGTTCTGGACAGCATTTCTTTCTACTATAGTCTTATGTGACCACATTTGGTTGGTCGAGTCTAGCTCATATCCCCTGTGTCCCAGCTGCCAAAGAGGCTGAAAGAGCATGTTTCTGCCTGCATGGAAGGCTGAAGGAGCAGGTCTGGGAGGCACTGACTTATAAGACAGGGAATTCCCAAGCACAGGAAGAATGTTTAGAGGTACTGGCGACCAAAAAGAATGGAAAATGCCTTAATCATTTCCCAACTTGTGATACTTAGCATTTCCATCCTAATATCTTCGGGTGCTGATGAAAACGAAGATTTCTGGGCCCTGTGGCCAAATCCAATGAATTAGGAGCCCTGCAGCGGAATCGGCAACCTACATTTTCCAACAGGCTCCTTGGATAATGGTGATGAATGCTACCGAGTGAGAAGCCCATATGCAGTTTACATTTTCAAAAGCACTTTGAAAAATTGTATTTGATTTACTTTTAGAAGTGAGTCAGAAAAAGCTATTAACTGCTGCCTCAGTCAGAGATCAACATCTCCGTGATTCTATATAGAAAAGCCTTCTGCCATGGACAAGAGAAATAGTAGAAATCTGCTCTTCTTTCCACAGAGGGAGCTTCAAAGGAGAGGAAGGAAGACAGTATGACAGTGTGTTCGGGAGTACGGACCCTGAAACTGGACTGCTTGAATTTGAATATACTCTATCCCAATCAGCTACATGGGGTGGACTGTATTTTCCGAAGACGGCCACAGCAACATCTCCCATCTCACATACTATGCTAAAATCTTTAAAACACCAACACTTGCCCAACACGAGATGAGGGAAGTTTCTCCTTTTTGAATCTGGGTGGGCTGCTTCAGCCAAATGAACGTAGCCAAAGTCATGCTTTGTGACTTCTGAGACAAGCTCATGCAAATCTTGTGCATTTCTACCTGGTCTTCTGGGGACACTCACTCTGAGAATCCAGCCATTGTATTAAGAGGAAGCCCAGGTAGCCCATGGACAGGCTGACATCCTTACTCATGGACCTGGCTGATCTTCCTGGTGACTTGCCAGCCATGTGAGTCATCTTGAAAGTAGATCTCCCCTACCCACCATCCCCCCCCCCAGCTAAGTTGTCCTACGTGATACCATATAGAGCAAAGATAAGTCATTCCTGCCAATCCTTGAAAAATGGTAGATTAGTGGAAAAAAAAAAAAAAGCAATTGTAATTGTTGCAAGCCGCTAAATCAGGGTGGTTTTTTATGTAGCAAAACGATTGCTGATGAGGAGATGAGTTATTTAACCTCTTTGAGCTACAATTTCTGTGTGTAAATGGGGGCGATAATAATTATATCAGCTTCATAGAGTTGTAATAAGCACCAATTATTATTAATGTACAGCACTCAGAAAATTGCCTGACTTACAATAGGTGCTGTGTAAGAGTTGGTTTGAGGAAAGGGGTGAGGGTGGTTGTGATGAACATGAAGGACACAGGCAATCCAGAATGTCTTTAGACATGTAGTAAAATTGCCCCAAATTTCGCACATCTCCACTGGGGCAATTTAAATTAGTAAGTACCCAAATGGTAACTTTTTTTAGAACAAAAAATGAGTTTCATTTTAAATTTGCCCTATAATTTCAGCTAAACTAATTTCAATACCTATGTAATTAAACCGTATTGTTCATTCTTACCATGAATCATTTGTTTTTTATCATTTCCAAGTCAGATTTCAGAGGTGAAATCTGTTTGAAATCTCTGTTTGAAATCTCTCTTTCCCTTCATGAATGACCCTAGCTAATTACCTCAGTTCTCTCCAGAGACGTAGTAATTTCCAAATAAATATGTGGAAAATAAACAAATAATCAGACATGATACAAATGTTACTTTTTCCTGTTATTCGAACACACAGCTGTTTACAAGGCAGATAATCTATTGGGAATAGCAGAACTGAGAATCAAAAAATCTAGCACTGCAGCTTAAATCTGGTAAAATCCCCCCAAGCAGTAACCTGTCATAGGGATGAGATGCTGGGGGCTGGGTCATTACGTCATTACTCAAGGAGACAGCAGGCATAATTAGAAGGATCTAGGAGGGCCGGTGACCCTTGTCAGGTCACAGTCATATACACTTCCATCGCCTAGCAGATGTCTCTGGGATAGGGACAGACTGCCCAGTTAACAGGCGTCCTCTCTTTTTCCCACTATCTCACAATACCAGCAAGACTGTATTTGTTCCTTATTGCTACAAAGAAGAGTGCCTCCAAAACCTTAGTAGCTTAAAACAACAAATACTTATTATCCTGCAGTTTCTAGGGGTCAGAAAGGAAGGACAAGCTTAGCTGGGTGGCCCAAGGTCTTGTAGGAGATTGCAGATAGGCCATCAGTTGGGGTTAGAGTCTCATCTGAGAGCCTGACATGGGTGGATCTTCTTCCAAGATCACTCACATGGTTGGTGGCAGGAAGCCTCAAGTCCTTACTGCCTGTTAATCAGAAGCTCCAGATCTTCAGTGAATAGCCCTCTGCATAGGGCTACTCACAACATGGCAGCTTGCTTCCCATAGAGCAAGTGGTTAAGGAGTGAGAGACAGAGAAAGAGACTTAGAAGGAAGCTGAAGTATGTTTGTAACCTAATCTTGGATGTGCCATGCCACCCCTGCTATAGTGTGGTACTTGTGTCACTGAACAACCCTGGTATGGTATGGGCTGGGACTACACAGGATATGGATACCAGGGGCCAGGGATCCCTGAAGCCATTTTCAAGACTACTTACCACGGCCATCTGTGTGTGAAAAGTTCTCTCCTTTGTGTTCCTTTCAAGTCTCTCAGTGTTTATCTTAATCATATTTCACCTGTATCAAAATATAGAAGGGAAGCTACAGGAAGTTTGAAGCACTCTGACCTTTCACCAGACTCCAGTCAAGTCATGCCAATGTCTCCCTAGCCAGGTATCAACATGTACTTAGCTCTGAGCTGGACACCACATGGGCTGTAGACATGAACAGCTAACAGTGCCTGTCCCCTGAGAGCTGGCATTCTTCTGGGGCCAAAGAAGTCAGATTGTGCAATATTACAAGACAAGACAATATACAACAAATACAAAATAAAGAAGTTGTGTTTACATCGAGAATGTAATGAAGGGTTATTTATGTCATTTAACTTTTCATTAGTAAATTGAATGAAGATTTCAGGCTAATTGATCTCAAGAACCTGTTCAACTTTCAGTTTTCTGAGGATTGTGCCCAAAGAATGTAGAGAGTGGAAGGAGACCTAGCCTGGCCTTGCAATTGAGAAGCTTCCAGAGTTTGCTGAGATGGCCTTCTGGCGCTTAAGGAACTATGGAATGTGGAGGCTAAGAAGGGAAAGGGTGGAGGTTGAAGAATGCAGTTCATTCCGAAATGTCAGAAGCCAGAACTCACAATTTCATTGTACTTTCATACAGTGCCCTAGCCTCCATTTCCTGGGGCCAGAACATCAGCAGTATCTAGGGTCTCCCTAGAAATGCAGAATTGCAGGTGCCATCTGAGAGCCGCTGAATCAAAATCTGCGCTTTCTACAAGAGTTCCAGGGGGTTGGTATGCACACTAAAGTTGAGCAGCTCTGTCATTGAGAGTGCAGTGTTACTTGTATGTCTTATGCTATGTACGCATCCGGACCAGGCTGACAGATGGACGTGGTGAGTATTTGGAAGGTTCAGAGATCCCGCCTTTCTTCCTTCCCTCTCTCCCTCCCTCCCTCTATTTCTCCAGCCCTCTTTTTCTTCCTCCCTTCTTCCCTTCCTCCCTGCCTTCCTTCCTCTCTCTATCTCCCCCCTTCCCCTCTCCTTCCATCCTTTTCTTTCTTCCTCCCCCTCACCTACATCAACATTATCTTTTTATTTTTCTATGGAAATATTGAAACAATTGAGACTTGTTTTTGTTTTTCTCCATCACTTGGAGCTGATCCCTTTCATCTTTGATTCAGCCAATTCCCTTCAAAGCTAAATATTAAACAGATCTCTCTCCTGACAGCTGACCCCAAATTGGGACATGCCGTGGTCCTCCCCTTGGGGGTTGAGAGCTGAGCCGACAAAGGTAGAGGAGAGACAGGATGGAGCCAGTTCCTGTCCCCTGGGGAAGCCCAAAAGTTGTGTCTCTGCCTTCACATCAGCCAAACAGCCAATAGCCAAACAACCGATAGCTTCTGGAAGGCATTCTTGTAGAAATTCCTTCTTTTGCCAGAGGGTGAAAGGGTTGCTAATTGATTTTGTCTGCCTTTCAGATGGACTCAGAAAGACACAGGGTTTGAATTCTAACAGAGAGATAATGTTTTTAGATACCGGACCCAGGTTTTTATGTACAAGATGTGATCTAGCTTGGCACATTAGTAATTTTTTTTTTTTTTTTAAGCAGCTTGTCATTCTGTTCAGTGAAACGGGAGAAGTAAAGTTCATTAGTTTGACCACCTTCTAAAAAACATGTTTATTTCAAAAACCATTACTTATTCATAGCAAATTAATAAAAGAAAGCTAACTCCTCCCAAGTGCTTTGAAACGCAAGTGGATCTACCTCTCAAGGTCGAGATGGTTGGGGTGCTGTGCTGAAGACAGAACCCTGGTCAGAGGGAACCCACCTCAGACTGTCTACTGCCTCTGGGGCTTCCTAAACACAGCATGCTATTGGCTTCACATCTGATGTGCTGTGTATTGATATGTGAAAATATGGAAGATAGGGGTTAGTTAGAGAAAACAGAAATGACATAACACCAGTTTGCCATAGCATTTCATACTCAAATGGGAAAGAGAGAGAGAAAGGGAGAGAGACAGATTAACCTCATTCTGAGCTTTCATTTAAATTCTTTTGATTTTCCTACATCACCTCCCTATATCTTTCTATACTTTACGTACTTCTGTAATGGGTCTAAAATATTTCTAGATCAAGCAGGAATATGGATTTCTTATTTTGATAACCATCTGTTCAAAATTGATTTTTATGTTTTTTTAAACCAAAAGTGACTCTGGAGTTCAGTAATCAATGGCTTTGTAGCTGCTATTAAAAACCAAGGGCTCCTCCTAGTGATACTGCTAAACCAGTGCAGTGTACTAATTCCAGGTGCATTTGTTGTTGTTGGTTCATTATCCTTACTAAATATGTATTGAGAATCCATTGAGTTTTCAGACCAATAATGGGTGGATTTTAGCAAACTGCAGTAACTTTTTCCGACCACTAGGGGCCATTTGACAAAAAAACGATCTTCCCACTTGGCGGGAGAGTTCCCCAGTGGACCACTAGGGGGTAAAAGGAAGACCTGCTCCCACTTCAAAGTGGGCTATTCTTATGGGTAGACTCGGGCTCACCATGTTCAACAGTTCAGATTTCTCTAATCTGGTTATCAGTCAAAATGTCTTCAAAAGGGGAACAATATTCCGTCAGTATTAGTCCTAGAACCAGTTACTGTGCCATAGTGATGTGCCCACGAAGAAATTGCTCTGGCTTGTTTATAACCATCAGCAAAAGTGGAGTAGAATGAAAACCAAGAAGCTGACATCCCTTTTACTATTATCTGCTTTAGTCACTATTGCTTGCCTACTCCTTACCCTAAAAAGGAAATGTAGCTACAATCACTACTGCCCCCCTTCCAATCTTCCATTGCCTCTCCCCTTTCATCCTCTGGTGAAGATGAGAAGGATTGTCCCAGGTTCACAGCGGGGAGAAAAGTGTTACCTTCTTTCTCCTTCCCTGCCTGTGATGATTCATTAAGCAGTACCATTCCAGGCCAGGTACATGAGACACCATTATCTTTTGGAAAGCACTCAGCAGATTTTAGAAGACACCGTCTCCCTGGTTTTAACGATGTTCAGGACCAGAAAGGACTACTGGTCACTACAGGTAACCGCACAGGCCCTGGAGACCCAGGGGGCTTTGCGGCATTGCCTGGAACACGACCAGGGCTCCGCTGCCTGCAGGAAGGCCTCTCCTTTCTTTTGATGAGGTTACAAGATGGTTTGTCTGTGAACTTGTGGAAATAGCTTTGAAGGGAAGTACTACAACCTGGTTTGTTGGAATTGTGTTTGAGTACTGTTGAATGTAAAATTGATGCGTCCTTCTCATAATTAAACTTGTCATCTCCAGGTTTTATTCCATTTTAATCATGCTTGAACTCGCAGATTTGCCTTAAAGCTTAGATGTTTCATCTCCAAAGGCCACTGGCTGTGTGAGCAGGGAGCAGACCTCACTGGCAGGGTAGAATTTTCTCCCATGGAGTGCTGTGTTGTCGCAATGCGATCCCGGTCATCTGGATAGCCTGTTCTCCCCACACAGGGTGATTGCTAAAGACAGGCTTTCAGGATTGGTGGATATTTCCCCTTCTTCTGATGCCCATTGTGTTGGGATATCAGGGTGAGGAATGAATTTTCCCGGTTAAAGTCTCGTTGTGGTTGCAGCTTTATTTCTCCCGGGATATGGAATGGTGGGGGAAGTCAAGTTTGAACTTTAAGATGTGGACAGCAGACAGGAGTTCTGCCTGCAAATTACAGGAAGGTCTGAACTCACAGGGCCTGGCAAAGAGACAAGGTGGCCATGGTTGGCTTGGGCCCCGAGCCAGTGCCCCTACAGCGCAGGAGCCGAACTGGGGCTTCCTCCCTGGGCCACCGCAGCTGGACCCAAGCTTGGATGCCAGATGAGCTCTTTGCTGCTTCTCCTGAATCATGGAAACAAGCGGGCTGGGCCAGGACGGAATAAATGAAGCTGAAGATTAAAGAACATTTTCAGAGAGATGTGAATTAGTGATCTGGAGAGGCCGATTTTTGCTTTCCCACTCTCTTTTATTTCAAAGGATCATCCATTCGGCCTTGGGTCCTTTGGCCACTCAGGTCCACTCGGGCAGCTCAGACCTCTGCCTAGACTTCTGGAGGCAGAAGTTCAGGAGGGACCCTAAGTCAGTGTGGGGAGAAGCCAGAGCCTTGTCTGGAGGCTTCTTCATTCAGACGGAGAAGGTGCTCAGGGTCCGTACCCTACTACAGCCTATACTCTTCTTGGAGAGGAGAGAACAAGAACACTCACAGAGCCCTAGGTCCCCTGGTTGGTTCTACACGCTACTCCTTCTCTCCCTACAAATTCCAATCCCCCTCAACAAACCCCCCGGCAAGGATGTCAGGTTTTTTTCAAGATCCATTTGAGCTCACCATGAACTGCCCATGGCGAGAGCATCAATCCGCCTGTCTCTTGAGACAGTCTCGGGTGTGTTTATGAAATGAGCCCTGAAGAGTCCAGTTTCACAATCAACCATGGGCCTAAAAATAGGAGAGGTTTTGTTCCAAGATAATTTTGTCTTTAAACAGCAAGATCAACAAAAGATGCCTTCAGGGAACTGGTGGTCCTACATTCGAATCTAATGAGACTCTGGACTCCCTCTCTGAGAAAGGGCAGGGTTGTGGCTCCAACACGATTCTCTCCCCATCCTCTCACACTGACCAACAGTATGGTTGAAGCCCCAAACAGTAAATTATGCCCAGAGGCCATTAGGACCCTAACACCTGGGGCTGGTGGTCCTATTTAATGAGCTATCTCAAGGGCAAGGGATGGTATAATTGGTTGGAAAGTTTTTTTATGAAGCCCAGGATGCTAGTTGCCAAGCCTGTTTTCCTCCAAATTTTTAAATCCCTGGATGATTCCCTGGAAATGTAATCCGGATGTTTCTGACTCATGTATTTTTAAACCTGTCCCATTGTTGTTTTTAAAAGGCATTTGATAGAAATTCCGACTGAGCTTTTTTGTCTTTATCCAGTCAAAGACTCCTGTAAATTAGATTCCCAAAAGTCAGCATGGGTTGTTGTGAAGTCCGACCACTTCTGCCCCTGTGTTTGCTTACTTCTTTCTTACTGGTCTTGTTAAATTTCCAAAGAAGCCAAGAAAGAGAGGTGTTACCCTCTACTATACCACTTTTAGGATGGAGCATCCTTCCTTTGGAGCTGGCAAACTGGGATCCCATCAGTAAGCAGGGAGGTAGTAGGGAGGTTCTAGCAACGCAGCTTAGGGAGGGTATAAAAGAATAAAACAAAACTGAATGTCCATTCACAGGTTCCCGCTGCATTGTGGGAAACACTTGCTAGTCTGGTAGATATGGAGACAGTTTGGCCTTGCTGTTATGTCAGTGGGTAACAGATCCCCAAACACAATTTAGATTCAGTATGAGGTTTTAGTGTCAAAGATGGATAGGGTAGCTCTCCTAGTACATAGGGAAGAAAATATTTACTAAAAACAGACCAACTACATGCCATACCCCATACGTACTCCACTTTCCAAGGCTGTGATTTTGTTTGCGTCTGCAGAGTTGTGTGGAACTTGTTTGGAAGTTCTAGCAAAAGAGCTGAAGGAAAGTCCTTAAAAAAAAAATACTCCAATTTCCCCACAGAAAGTTTTCTCCTCATCCACCAAGCACACAGTTTCAAGAAGGATCTATACAGAATGGTAAGTGAGGAAGGAGGTGAGGACCCAATCAGTCCTTGAAATAAAGGGTGTAAAAAGATGCTTCATATTTTTTTTTTAACTTTATTTTTTTCAGTGTTCCAAAATTCATTGTTTATGCATTACACCCAATGCTCCATGCAATACATGCTCTCCTTAATACCCACCACCAGGCTCATCCAACCCCCCACCCCCCTCCCCTCCAAAAGTCCACGGTCCCCTCTCAGAGTCCACAGTCTCTCATGGTTCATCTCCCCCTCCAATTTCCCCCAACTCCCTTCTCCTCTCCAGCTCCCTATGTCCTCCATGTTATTCCTTATGTTCCACAAGTAAGTGAAACCATATGATAATTGACTCTCTCTGCCTGACTTACTTCACTTAGCATAATCTCCTCCAGTCCCGTCCATGTTGATAAAAAAGTTGGGTATTCATCCTTCCTGATGGAGGCATAATACTCCATTGTATATATGAACCACATCTTCTTTATTCATTCATCCGTTGAAGGGCCTCTTGGCTCTTTCCATAGTTTGTCAACTGTGGCCATTGCTGCTATGAACATTGGGGTACAGATGGCCCTTCTTTTCACTACATCTGCATCTTTGGGGTAAATACATATTGAGCCCACATTCTTCCCAAAGGGATTTGGCTCTGTCTCTGTGCAGTACTAATGCAGGTCTGGAAAATGCAGAAGGAGGAAGATTTTTCTGCTTGATACTTTATTTGTGCAGATGACAAAAGCTTTCCAAAAACAGCAGCAATTAGCTCTGTTCAAAAGAGCTGATAGTAAGTGGGTGCTCTGTCCCCCCAAAGATTTCATAATCCCACATGGTCTGTATTAGACCATCCCAATTCAATACCCTTTGTTCAGATGTTCTGTTCCCTAGTTCCCAATCTTTACTCTCTATAGATATATGTTCTAAAAGTCCTTTTAACTACCCTGATTTTAGAAAGGAATATCTTTGCGGGATTGAACCAAGATGCTGAGATAAGAATGGACAGTGTGGTTACAACAGAGAAAAATAGGAATAAAAGAGCTCATGAAAGTGGGAATGCTTTTTCTTTCTTTTTTTTTTTAACAGTTGACTCACACGATAGATAAACCCCATAGCCGTGTTTATATTATAGACTTTGTGGAACATTGCTTCCTAAGAAATGGTGGTTTCCATTTTGCTGAATCTACTGGAGCATATATTAATCTCCTTTTTATCTGGGGAGGAAGAGAAGCCCATGACAGGAAAGATATGAAGTGATTGAAATGTCCTTTGCTGCTCCCCCAAAGCATAATTAAACATAAGATTAACCTCATTATATAATCTTATAAATATTTGTGTGTGACATGAATCATAACGATGACAGTAGTAACTTCTACTTGTTGAGTATTCAATTTATTCTGACCCTTTGACCTAAATTACTTCATTTAATCTTCTCAGTATATTGAAAGTAATTTGAGACTCAGATTTGAAATAATTTTTCTAAGACCACATCCATAAAGCATAGATTTGAATTTCATGTCTCTCTGACTCCAAAATCAATAGTAACCCATGCCTCTTGTTTTTAAAATGGTATTGATGTATAAAGGGACTGGGGGATGAAAGGCGAGAGCTATTGGCATCTGTTCAGTACCAGGTCTATATCAGGCATTTTCAACATATTTTTAAGTCTCCAAATTTACATAATTAATAAGTAGGTGGGCTGGGATGTTTACCTAAGTGGATCTGCTCCTGTAGTTCAGTCATGTTCTCTCACCTAGACTTGTTGCCTAACATCCTTGAAATTGAATTACTTTGTGTGAATTTTTAAAAGTTGAAATGGGTAAAAACAACAACAACAATAATGACCAAAAAACCCCCAAAACTGAAATACATATTAATGTTAGATTAAGAATCACCTAGTTCTGAACCTAACTAAAAGCAATATTGGGAATTAAATTTCAAACATTAATGTTCTGGTTATCCATTGCTGCATAACAAATTATCCCAAAGTATAGTGGCTTAAGAATAACAATTTATTATTTTTATAATCCTGATTCTGTGGATCAGAAATTTAGGCAGAGCACAGTAGACATGACTTGGGTCTATTTCATGATGTCTGAGGCCTCATCTGGGAAGACCTGAATGGCTGGAGAGTGGAAAGGCTAAGGACTGAATAAGAATTTCTCTCTCTCTCTCTCTCTCTCTCTCTCATACACACACACACACACACATACACACACATGGAGTTTCTCTAAATGGCAAGCTTGTGTTTCCTCCCAATATGGTGGTCTCAGGCTAATTGGACTCCCCAGATGGCAGCTCAGAGGGTCAAGAGTAAGTGTTCCAAGAGATAGGAAGTGAAAGCTACTGGTATCCTAAGGTCAGGATATCCAGGAACGGGGTCCATAGTCTGTTTCTAGTAGATTCTACCATATTTTGCATGTTGAAGCAGCCAGAGAGCCCACCTTGATTCTAAAGGAGAGAATAGTGACCCTAACTCTTAATGGGAGGAGTACCAAAGATTCTGGGGTCAATTTTTAATCCACCACCATTAACTTCAAGATCGTCCAAATACATTCACGTTGGCTGAATCACTGATGTTAATTGTGACAGACTATACATTGAACTGCTTTTCTCTCCAGGCATTATCCAAACTTGTCAATAGATATTAATATTAGCCAACTACTATAGATATAAATAATTATTTGGCCTTTCTTGTGCCTACATGTGAAGATCTTAGAATGTATCTGAAGGGAGGGGTAAAGGAATATTTACTGGCAGGTAACCATGTCCAAAGCAACCATGGAAGGCAGTTTGCCAAGAATGGCTCATTTAATCCTCTCAGTTACCTTAATGCATTATGCCCATTTTACAGACGAGGAAGCCAAGTCTCAAAAAGACCCCAAAGTGGTTTCTAAATATCAACATCCTTGGGACCTCCACATCCTGCAAACATTCAGGGTCACTTTTCTTTTAAAACTGAAATTCAAATCACTCTGGCCCACCTCACATCCTATGTGTTGGAGGATTCCAACATCTGCAGACTCTTGAAGACTTAGGTCTTTTTCCCTTGTTCGAATTTCCTGTTTCTACCAAATTCTTAATCAGATCTTGTCTCGAGTTACCGGTCACATCTTTTCACCCTACCCCCACCCAAATTATGAACCCCAGACCCCTTTCTACAGATTCCATACAACTCCTGTTACTGCAAAACTGTTTTGAATGTATCTGGGTTGTCCTGAAGTTTTGAAGGTAGTGGGGAGATCACATCCCATTTGGCAGAGAAACGCCTTTTAAGTGAATACCAGAAACCACTGTTTTTAAAAGTACCCAAGCCAATTCAGTCCCTGGGAATTTCTCATTGGTCATTTGCTTGTACCATGAACACGGTCCTCCAGCCTCTCAGCTTCTGACTCCCTATAGCTTTTATCCCACTCCTACTGGCTGTTGCTAGAAATGACTATTCCACAATTCTACTAGCTTTATGCACAGCAATCAGGTCCCCCTCTGTCTTGCCCTGGACCTCTGTAGCCATATCCTCACCTGAAGTGTGGTCTCCTTCCATATATAGAAGGGCCATCAAAATATTTTCATGCATGATGACATTTCTTTTCCCAATAATTCTACTGTTACCTTTTATAAAAAACAAGGGTTTGCCCCTCTCCTTACTACACCAAAATTAAACACAAGCCAATCTGAGTCTTTAGCTGTGATCCTGTGTGTGTCTCCTGTGTGTGCCTCCCGTGTGTGCTGCCTTTGAGAACTGGAACTAAGGCATGGATGGCACAACGAAGCTGGACAAGAGCTAGCTGTCAGTGTTCATGTAACAGATATGCCTTTGGATTTGGCTTCAATTCAAGTGACTATTTGGAGAATCTAAAAATCATTTAGCACATGAATATGCCCCACATCTAATAGATATTTAATAAATATGTGGAGAGTGAGTAAATGAGTCTTAATGAATAAGGAGCCTAAATGCTGGGTAGTAGAAAGCTTCAGTCCTTAATCTCATAGTTTGGTAAGTAAACTAGCAAAGAATCAGTGAAATTCAGCCCCGCTAAGGGAGATCCAGGACAAATTATTAATGACCATTGGATGAGGTGGAAGAAAAGGCAGCAAAGTCTACAGAAGTTAGTACTGGTTGGATATGTTTTAAAAGTTTCTTTAATAAATACTTGAGAGAATAAATGCTTTAATAAAGCTTTTAATCATTTGCAAAGTGTTGTGAATGTCAGGAAGTCCTAATGCAGTAAGAGATTACCTAAAGGACTACAAGGAGGGCTTTTCTTGGAATTTAGACAAAGAAACATTAGAAGCAAGGCAGCTCTGAAGGAAGACAGAACCACCCAAGGAGAAAAACAATGGAATCATTTAAATCCGCATGCAATTAAAAAACGAGCACATCCCTGTTTTTATGAATTCGTGTTTTCCTTAGAGCTCAGTCCTGCTGTAAAGTCGCTGAGTGAGTGACGCTGTTACACAAGATGGTGGACGTAAAACCATGCCCGTCTTTAGCTCTCTCAATAACCATCCTTGGTTTATACGAAGTGCACAGTGTGGGCTGATATGTGGAAAGGAAGCTTTCCCACAATGCCAATTAAGTTAAATTTGGAGGACTCAGTCACTTTTTCCCCCAAGGGCTTAGCGTGAGCCCACTGGAAAGCATCTCCATCCTCAGATATCCTGCATCCCTGCTGAGGAGAAATGATGTTTCTCCTGTGGCACGGAGGACGGCTGAGGTCACCAGACTCATAAATTTAGCACTTCCCCTTTCTATGTCAACAAATCCTGGATAATGATTTTCATTATTTCATTACATTTTCTTAATTTCTTTCTTCCTTCCTTCCTTCCTTTCTTCCTTCCTTTCTTCCTTCCTTCCTTCCTTCCTTTCTTTCTTTCTTTCTTTCTTTCTTTCTTTCTTTCTTTCTTTCTTTCCTTTTTTAAAAATTTCACTACATTTTTAAGAGCAAAGGGGACCAAACAAAAAAATAGTTCCAGGGACAAGCTATAATAATGCAAAAGAAAACTTGTTTCCATATTCAATTAAACCCATTTGGGAAACTCACGTGGTAGGCTACACTATCAGAACTACTTTTTGTATACCTTTATTTTAGAATTCTTAGTCCCCTCAGAGTGTCTAAAATTTACCAATTTAAAAAGTGAATGCCATTATTTGTGTCATCATTTTTTATACAAAGCAAGTGAACACCAATACTTACACATTTAAAAAGTGATGTTAAGGATGCGTTATCTTGTAGGAAATCTAGTTCTAGAATATATGCTGCCTGGTGCCTTGAGATGATTTTAAAAATTCACTGATCTCAAACATTCCACCAAGTCGAACTTTTCCCCTGAATGTATTTTAGTGTGCTTCCAAATTTTGTTAGGCAATGTAAAAAGCATTTTTTTTCTTTTTCCTTCCTTCCTTCTTTCCTTCCTTCCTTCCTTCCTTCCTTCCTTCCTTCCTTCCTTCCTTCTTCCTTCCCTCTCTTTTTACCTCCCTCCCTTCCCCTTTCCTCTTTTTTTTTTAATTCATTTTCTGTGAAACATATAAGGGCCCATAGGAAACAACCCTCTTAAGTATCTTCTGAAGCAGTGAAATGCTCCCTTTCATCAGATGCTGAGAACAATGTAACCCATTGTGTTTTCTCTTTCCCTAAACTGCCAGGAAGCTCAGAATTAAGTTTAATGTTAAGCTACAGTAACTATTTTAAGTCTCCCCTTTTATATGCTTTCTGATTTTCTAGTTTAAAGACCTTATTTGTGAATGCACGTTTTTATTGAAAACCGCCTAAGATATTTTCTGAAAGAAGGAGGAACAGAAGTTATTCTCTAAACTAAACCAAACGAAACCAAATTCTAATTACATCAGCTTGTATGGGTTATTTTAGATGTAAATGCACAGGTCCCAGTCACAAATCTTTACTCACTTTGGAGATCTGTCTCCACCCATTCCCTCTGTCTTTGTGCACAAAAACACCAAATTGAGAAAAGCAGAGAGGCCATTTGGAATTTGGCTTCTTGAAGAAAATCTACCTTCTGATTTGATTCTTTGCTTAACTTGTTCTTGGCCTGAGAAGCAGAAAGAAAAATGCCACCTGAGTCTCCTTTTTTTTTCTCTTAAAGATATTCCCAAGTGGAAGTGGAGTTCCTTGCCCCAGACCAGTACCTCACATGGACCCTTGCCCTTGCCTTGGTGCATACAGTTCTGGGAATTAAAAACCAGGCAAAAGGCTTATTTATGTATCTTTACCAAGAGATGCTTATTCTAGCTGGCTCCTGGAGAGGTTTAGAATGTTGCCCTGTCTGCCTTTCTGGTAATGATATTAGTACTCTAATATTTGATATTACAAATTCCAAAGGGCTAAAAAAAAAAAATACAAAGAAAGCCAACCACATTGCTCTAAAGCTTTAAAAATAAACATTTGCATTTCAATGATGGGTAATGCCCTGGGAAAGAAGAGAAGAATCTGCAAAAGTATTTAAATTAAACCAGTTTGCCCACCTTCTACCAGTGACATATTTGGGGGTGGGGGAGGGGCCATAAAGTCCTTGTCCTTGGGGGGCAAATCAAACCTTTTTAAAAGATCTTAAGAATCATCTGTAGAATCTAATGCTAAAGGCCGACATTTCCTTTCAAAGAAATGTAGTCAGTAAAATCATTCTTTATAACGGAGAGCCTGGGAAAAAATTAAGAAAGGTCACATAGGAATTTGTGGAATTGGTAACCGATCAGAGAGCCTCAGATAAAAACAGTTGGTAGTCAGTATGACTTAAAGAACATTTTGGAAATTCAATAAACCTGGGGCAAAGTTATTTGAAATCCCGGTAATAAATTAAGTGGTTAAATTCCACTCATTCCTACACCGGTGAGGAGCTCTTGGCTGGGGCCTTATCTCTGAACACAACACCCACAGGACCCTAGACCCAATCTGCCGCCCCCCCCCCCAAAGGGCAGACAAGCCGTGGCAGAAGGGAGACATCAACGTGCCTTATCTTCCACAATTTGTACTTTCTACCAAGTCTGTCACCTCTTAACTTCTCTCCAAACTGGAAATTAAGAAGCAGGGCCTCCTGATGTTGGAAATAAACATATAAATGAAATGAAAACAGAAACAAACAAACACAAAAAGCCCACATTAAAACAAACTCCTGAAATGCCTGCTTCCACTCAACCCTCTCTAAATAGACAACAGACTTATTAACTCCAAGGTAACTTACCAGATGTTTGAGTTTCTTTTAAAAAGCCTAAATATATGCTAATTTTTTAAAAATAAGAACACTTAGTCTATTAGTCTATAGTAAAGAATATTTAAATATATAAACCAAGTAATTTTCAGACACAACATCAAGTTCTTACGATTCTAAACCAACTCATGCCAATAGGAATTTCAGCACTCTGTTTTTCTTTTTCTTTTTTTTTAATTCATTTTTTTTAATTTTAATAAACATATAATATATTTTTATCCCCAGGGGTACAGGTCTGTGAATTGCCGGGTTTACACACTTCACAGCACTCACCTTAGCACATACCTCCCCACTCTGTTTTTCTTACCATGATTTCTCTCTGCCCTTGGGAAAGGACTGGAAAGCTTGTCACCTGGCACGGGGAGGACCAGAATGGCTGCTTTCTCTGCTGCAAAGGGAGTTTCAGTTGGCTTTTTCTCTGCCTGCACATGCTTTCTCCAACCAGACCCCTTCTGCTTTGTCACACAGAGGGCATCTGGGAAGAATAGAAAGCTCCCAGGTGCAAGTTTGTATCACAATTTTTTTTTTTTTTAAGATTTTATTTGACAGAGAGAGAGAGATCACAAGTAGGCAGAGAGGCAGGCAGAGAGAGAGAGAGAGGAGGAAGCAGGCTCCCGAGGAGCAGAGAGCCTGACATGGGGCTCGATCCCAGGACCCTGGGATCATGACTTGAGCAGAAGCTTTAACCCACTGAGCCACCCAGGCGCCCCGTGTATCACAATTTTTTAAATCCCAATAAATGCTAAACCTATGATGTCTTTCTCTCTATTTGTTTTTCTTCTCTTCCCCAGTGGCAGTAACCACAAAACATCCTTCTCCCTATAGACCTAAGAAAAAGTATTCAACAAAAGTTTAATTCTTTTCATGATAAGGCAGAGGCATAAAATGCTGATAGATACGTATTTTATTGTTTGAGTCAAACAAGAAGTACCATGGGTTTTGGGGATGTATGGTTTTCCTGGGAACTGACCACTCTTACCCCGGCAGTCCTGGGTCCCTGAACCTCCCGGGGGGGGGGGGGGGAGCTGTGCACAGGGATGAGGACACGGGTGTGCAGCGACGCTGGGGCAGCAGGACCCATGGGCACGTCGTCTCCCTAAGTACCGGCAGCACATTTTCCAATAGTATTTGATGGGTAAACTCATAAAGCCAAGGGATAACCAGAGTTTTATGTGCTAGAAACCAGAGGTGTGTTATTTTTCTCCGTTTCTCTTCTAGATCCTCTTTCTGTGTTTCTTTGCTCTTCTCCTCACCTTGGAAACTGTCCTCTGTAGAAGGCATCGGTGGGGCACCCATGGCCCTTTCACTTGGGATTTTAGCCAATGGCAGCCCCTTGCAGCCAATCAGCCAGTGGTGACAGTCCTTCCCCCGAAAGCCTCAGCTCCTGTTCCGTGATCCTAGAACTCTTGGTAAATTCTAAAACCCCTATTATCCTTGGTTATTAGGCTTAGAGCAGGCACTGACTTCCTACTGTTGCTCGTCTCTGAGGAGCTTCTCTGCCCCTGGCTGGTTTCTCTGCCCCAAGCTTTGGATAATGTTATCCTTTTTTTTTTTTAAAGATTTTATTTATTTATTGAGAGACAGAGACAGCGCATGCAGGAGCAGAGTGGGGAGAGGCAGAGGGAGCAGGAGAAGCAGACTTCCTGCTGAGCAGGGAGCCCCACAAGGGGCTCAACCCTAGGACCCCAGGATCATGACCTGAGCCAAAGGCAACCACTTAACCGACTGAGCCGCCCAGGCGCCCAGGTAACATCCTTTTTATTAAACTCTTGGCAGTTATCACTTTTCAGGCACCTCCTTTTCTTTTCTTTCTTTCTTTCTTTCTTTTTTTTTTTTTTTTATTAACATATAATGTATTATTTGCCCCAGGGGTACAGGTCTGTGAATAATCAGTCTTACACAATGCACAGCACTCACCATAGCACATACCCTCCCCAATATCCATTCTCCAGCCACCCCACCCTCCCCCCTCCACTCCAGCAACCTCAGTTTGTTTTGTAAGATTAAGAGTCTCTTATGGGTTTGTCTCCCTTCGGATCCCACCTTGTTTCATTTTTTCCCTCCCTACCTGCCACAATCCCCCACCCTGCCTCTCAAATTCCTCATATCAGGGAGATCATATGATAATTGTCTTTCTCTGATTGACTTAATTTCACTCAGCATAATACGCTCTAGTTCCATCTACGTCATTGTAAATGGCCAGATGGAAAGTTTTTAATGATATGGAAAAGCTTATGGACCATGAACTCGCTAAAGTGTCACCTATCTTGGTCATGGTGCTTCTTCCCAGAGCCCAGTGAGGGCAGTACTAGGCTGACCTTCCGTGCATCTGGGGACTGCAGTCTTGAGCTAAGAAAGCAGGTCACACAGACCGCACAGACGATGCAAGCCCAGGAAGAAAGCACGAGTGCAGTGTGGAGATTGGAAAGCATCAGTAGCTGCTTTGAGATCATGGCTATTCGTGGCGTTTATCTGCATCCTTAAACTCTCCCACTTCTCCAGATTTCCCTCATGGGGCACGTGTTACTTTTTTAGGCTTATAAAGAATCAGAACTAAGCAGAAGTGTTCCATAGAACTGGATAGCAAGCCCTGATTCTCCTGGCATGGCCAGACTATTCCCCAGGACGTTTACCTGCACTGGACAGCCCTTTTGTGCATCCCTTGAATGGAATCAGAGGCACTGAGTCCCAAATGATGGGGGAGGTTATCTAAAATACTGCTGAAAAGACACAAACGTGTCTGGTCTTCAAGGCACTAAAGTAAAAGGGGCCGTTTCATGAGGCTTCCAGGTACCGTTGCCAATGATTGGCAAGGGATGCTGTCTTCGGACGGGCATCCTGTTTCTTCAGGCTGTGGGCTGAGTGCGATTTCCTGTCTGCGGGCAGCCAGGGGATGCTGTGGCATGAAGTGTGCAGAGAGTGCAATGTCTGGGCCCCACGTTGTCCTGCTGACGGCCTCTCATCCACAGAAGTATCCAGGGGAAGAACCTGTAAGGGCCCGGAGGTAGCCTAATGGGGCTGGAAACAGGCTGAGCTGCTAGCCCCATTTGTTATAAACAGGAAATGTAGTTAGGCATGTAAATAGTTCTTGACATTTGAATACCATCAGTTGCATCCTCTTAAGGGGGATTTGATCCTTTAGGGAGAAAAAGCAAATAATTTAGAAGTAGTAGCATGTTTAAGACCCTGACCACTGACCCCCACCCCCACTCCCCACCCAGTGCCCAGGATGCCTCCTGGGCACAGAGACTGCAGGGGCTGGAGATGGACAACCAAAGCTTAATTCAAAAGGCTTCAGGCCAAAAACACCTTCAAGGATAAGGGAATTCTCCCCAGAGCCCCTGATGTCTGAAATGTCATGGAATCAAAAATCTACCTCTCTCTTGTCATGAACCAAAAAAAGTCTCGCAAACAAGGTCTGACATATTTTTGAAGAGGTGGTTGTTTTGCTCCTGAAGACACTCTTCCCATTTTTGCTTTCTTCCTGGGGAATCCTTTCTTACCGTCTGATGCTTACTCTTTCAGAGACCATGAACGTGATCTAAGATACTGGGAAGGGGAAACATGGATCAAGCGACAGAGCGTGCTTGATTTCGTTACGTTGGTGTAACTAGGTCTACCAGATTATAGAGCCTTCCGAGGGCAGAGATCGGTTTTGTTTTGTTTTTTTTTTTTTTTAATTTATATTTTTAGTCTCTTAAGGTGTCACTGTATCTCAAATACAGAACCCTCTGAAAACAAAATCAGCCGAAAGAAAAGAAAATGAACGTAGTATTTCGCTGTTGTGGTTTTCCTGAAGCTCATAAAAGTGTCCGCCTTTGCTCTTTTACGAAATCTTGTTATCCACGTTACAATGCAGTTTTGGAAATCTGGAAAAATGCGCTGGGAAAAAGGAACTGAACTGGGCAAGAGATTAATTTTAAGTAAGTTTACAAAAGAGAAAATTGTAGGGTTTTGGTTGATTGGATCTACTATGAATCAGGGTTTAAACATAAATTCTTTCTCAGCCCGTTTAGTCCCAGAGATGTTTATAGAGCACATCCTTTGAGCAGGAGTCCTGTGGGTCAAGGATGAGCAGGACAGAGTCCTTGCCCTCAGGGCACCCACAGGGTTAGTGGCCTCAAAAGCATTAGATTCAAGCTTTGGGTAGGCCCTGTTCAAAGACTTTCCCACACAGAGTAGCATGCTTTACTTTATACATTCATCTTCAAACACTCAAGATTTCAGGTCGTTGTACAGGCCAGAGATGCTTTTAAATCGGTGTCTCTCCAGAGTCACTCACAGCAGTGCCTTTCTCACACTGGATCCCCATCCCCAGGCAGCATTTCTGTCCCATGCCCCTGCTACCCCAGCGCCAATCACTGAGTAGCGACTGCAGCCTCCTGGCTCCAGGGGCACAGTGCTGGACTCCTCCGTTTGCTTTCCCTTCAGGACTTTTACTCAAGTGACCAATCTGGCCTGGCCCCTGTGACATGCTGGGTGCGGGTGGCCCCTGTGGGTGTCTCTCTGCAGCCTCCTCCCACCCGCAACACTATGCAGGATGCTAGGACCACAGCGACCCTTTGAGGGGGTCAGATCATGAGTCATCTGCTCCTATGGCTTTCGTTTCTGATTTCGATTTATTTGAGAAAGAGTGTGTGAGAGAGCACAAAAGAACAGGGTGAGGGGCAGAGGTAGAAGCAGGGTCCCCACTGAGCAGGTAGCCAGAGGGGAAATTCGATCCCGAGACTCCAGGATCATGACCTAACTGAAGGCAGACGTGTAACTGACTGAGCCACCCAAGCGTCCTTTCTACGGCTTTCCATTTAGTTTCAAAGAGAAGCTCCCATCCTTTCAGTGTCCATTCAGTGACCTCCAGGTTGTCACATGAGGGGTGAGGGGACAAGACCATGCGACCCCTCATCACATCGCACCTCCTGCCACACTTCCTGCTGGTCCTTGGAAACACCAAGTCTGCCTCAGAGCCTTTTTTTGCATTTGCTGTTCCCTCTGTCTAGAATGTTCCTTTGGGGAGAGCACATGGCTCATTCTCTTCTTCCTTCAGTGTTCTGGGTAAATGCCCAACTGCCTAACCAACCTACATAAAAGGCTCCCCTCTACCCCTTACAGGCTATGTCCAGTCTCCTCTTTGAGTTTATTTTTCTTTCCCAGAGCTTCTAGGCTGACCCACTGTATGTTTACTTGTATATATGTATGCTATCTTCCTTCCCCTCCCCAATTCTGTCCCACCACTTGAATATAAGGGCAAGGTCCCCGTCTTTTTTGTCCCCTGCTCTGTCTCTTGCACCTAAGCAGTATTAGTCCCTTGCACTAAGCAGGAACCAGCATCTTAAATAGATTGTCAGTTCCAAGTCTAAGAAAATATCAAGCGTGGGCTGATTCTGTTCATACTTCCAGAACTCACAAGTTCTGTTCTGTTTAAGTCCCTTCGATGGGTCTATGTTCTCATCTTTTGCTCCTTTCATATCAAATTGATTCTAAATTTTGGATTCTGATCATTTGAAAGAGCCATTGCTTAAGACTATTTTGACACCTGAAAAATGACAAAATCTAGGAGCACGTGGGTAGCTCAGTCAACAAAGCATCTGAGTCTTGGTTTCAGCGAAGGTCATGATCTCAGGATGATGAGATTGAGCCTAGCATCTGGGCTCCACATTGAGTGGGGAGTCTGCTTGAGATTCTTTCTTTCTTCTCCTTCTGCCTCTCCCCTGGGCTCATGTGCTTGCTCTTGCTCACTCTTTCTCTCTTTCTAAAATAATCTTATAGGGGCGCCTGGGTGGCTCAGTGGGTTAAAGCCTCTGCCTTCGGCTCGGGTCATGATCCCAGCGTCCTGGGATCGAGCCCCACATCGGGCTCTCTGCTCAGCGGGGAGCCTGCTTCCTCCTCTCTCTCTGCCTGCCTCTCTGCTTACTTGTGGTCTCTGTCTGTTAAATAAATAAATAAAATCTTTAAAAAAAAAATAAAATAATCTTATAAAGTAGGATCTTAAATAAGTCTTTTAAAAAATGACCAAAGCCTAGTTAATAACACAAAACTTTGTGCCTTCATTTTCCAAATGACTGCCTCAAACTTAATCTACCTGAAGTCAAAAAAGTGAGATGAATGCAAAATTTTACTAATAGTGGCTATTCAAATGGTTAGACATTATTAAGAAAAGTATTTGTAAAGCTGAATCTTCTTGGGACACCTGGGTAGCTCAGTTGGTTAAGCCTTAGATTCCTGATTTTGTCTCAGGTTATGATGTTAGTGTTAGGCTGAGTGTGAAACCTGCTTGGGATTCTCTCTCTCCCTCTGAATACCCTCCATTTAAAAAAAAAAAAAAGGCAAAGAAAAAAAAATGACTGAGTCTTCTTTCAAGTTCATGACATTATGGAACAGCAGTTCAGAGGTTCAGAAATAGCTTGAAGAAATCCTGAATGCCAAATAAATTCCAGCATCAACTGTGAAATCTTACATTTTTTTTTTTTTTACTGTTAAATATAATATTGGAAAAATATGGCTTTTATCTGCAGACAAGCTGAGTCCCTAGTACTGAATCCCAAAATCCAAGAGGTTTATCCAGCCAATCATAAGAGGTGCTGGTCTACCCTAGACCTAGCATGGGCAGACCGACCCCTATGAGTCACTCACAGGAGCAGTGGGGAATGTCTGCTTTCTGCAGATGGTCATTTCCAAGAGAAAAGGGCAGATAAAGGATTGGGCTGCAAACACCCAGTTCCTTGTCTCAAACTCAGCAGTAGGAAAGCTCCTGCTCTTCCCTGGAGAGAGGATTATCATACTAGTGATGCTGCTTCCCTATGCAAAGGCAGAAGCATTCTTTTTGCACAATTTCTTGCTGTAACCTCCCATCAAAGCCAAGAATATACTCCAGAGCACTCTTGGGAGGCTCCAATCTGATCCCAGGAAAGAATTTAGAAGCCTTCCAGGAATGGACAAATAATATGTCCAAATAGTCTTCCCTGTCTGTGTGTTTATTGGGCGACAGGTCTATGTCAGAAAATTTCATGCTGGGAACACAATGGAGAGTAAATGCAGCAACATCCAGCACAGAAACGTGCAACTGCAGGCAGTGCTAAGTGCCGCAGAGGAGAGGTACAGGCAACCTTGCCTAACTTCAGTGGGAGACTGCTCTAAGGTGAAATTCTAGGAATTCTTTCTGGAGGGCATAGACCTTGAGCTGAATTTGAAATGATGCTTAGGTAACAGAGGTACTACACTGGGGAGAGGGAATGTCAGGTACAAAGGTGTAGAGGTAAGAGGAATGTGATATGTTGGAGAAAGTTACAGAAGGCCAAGAGCAGGGGGGAGGAGAGGGGAGACAAAGATGCAAGGTTATGCAGACGTACGGGGGCTTTGATCTTCATTCCCAAGGCAGTGGTTTTCAACAGAATGGGTGACATGGATCAGCTTGACACGCAGTCTTTGATGAGTACTCACTAGCAGGTGATTTTTTTTTTTTTTTTTGCAGGTGAACTTTTTATATCTGGATGAGGATATCCCAAACTGGTGTTTGATGATGGATCACTCTACTTAGGGCATCATACGCCCCAGTGATCTAACATTCTGCTAGTAGGTGAAGTTACTTAGCTTTTGCTTTTCTTCCCTGGCACAGTACCTACCATCTCACATAGCGGTATCTGCAAATATTCTGTAGGAGACAACTTTCTATAATTTTCAGAACTCATACAACTATTCAGTTGGATCCTTATGTAGTCACATTTGGGGATTTGGTAGAGAAGATGTGGACTTGGACCTTTTCTTTTTCCTCAAAAATGTATTTTATTTTTAGCCCATTTTGATAAAATTAATGTGACTTACAAAAATATATAAATTGTTGGGGCGCCTGGGTGTCACAGTTGGTCCGACTCTTGGTTTCAGCTCAGGTCGTGATCTCAGGGTGGTGAGATTGAGCCCTGAGTCAGGATCTGTGCAGAGTCTGCTTGAGATTCTCTCTTCCCCTCTCCCTCTGCCCCTCCCACTTGTGTGCATTCTCTCTTTCTCTCTAAAATAAATAAATTAATTTTAAAATTTTAAAAATATGTAAGTATGTAAATTGTCCAATGAAATATGTAAATATGTAAATTGTCCAATGAAAACATAACATATAAATATTTGACAAAGGAAATCCAAGGATGGTAGTGATATGGGACAGGGACTTTCAGTGCTTAGAACTGCAACCAGCAATCTGTACCAGCCTTGGTATGGGATGCACGTTAGAGTGACTGAGGCAGTTTGTTGGAACGCCTGATTCTGAGCATCATGGTCTCCTGTTGTGCCTGTATGAGTGTTTTGACCACAAAGTATACCCCGGCAACAGGAAGTGCTAAAATGATGGCATTTGGAGCACAGATGTACAAGATAATAATTTTAACTGTGTCATAGTGAATACGATGCCGTATCTCAGGTGGTGATTGGTCCCCCTGAAAGATCGCTCTGAGTCTGTTCTCAGAAAATGTTTCATTAGCACATGGAAGTATGTTTCACTTCCTTTAGTAGGTAGTTCTACATGCCATGCATCTAAAAGAGTTTGGAATCATTAAGGTAAAAATAATGAGGGACCAGAACTCAAATGTTTTACACATTTGAAAGCATCTTGTCTAGAACTGAACCCAATGAATCATGATTCCTGGGGTAGTATTGAAGTATAGGTTCTGCAGGAGGTTTCATGTCCCACTCCTAGAACTCAGCCAGTCTGAGTTCTACCAAATAAAAAGGTCAATGAGAGATACTATGACCTCAGCTTTAAGGCGGGCTTCCCCGTAAAATGAGAAGATGTAAAATTAGTTCTTCATGAAAGCCTCTTGCTCCTTGAGTAAGAGTCTCATTAAGTTTTTAGAACTATCAAAGAAATTACAGGATTTTTATGGAAAGCAAACAATCAGCTACTCTTTGTTCTTTGTGTCTATCATTCAGCATGCTTCCCATCCTTCCACGCTTCATGTTACCTGCACATACAATGAGAAGGCCTTCTACGTATTCACCCAGGTTACTGATAACAGAGGCAAATAGGATCAGACTGAGAACTAGCCCTCTCAAAAGTCTATTCTGCAAGGGGACATCAGTCAACACCCTTCGTATCTTTTGTTCTCCACTAGCTACTAACACACCTCATTATTTCATCTTTCGGTCCACAGGTCTCTATCTTGTCTACAAAGCCATATGGAATATCTTGTCACATGTCTTGAGGAAGGTCAAGTCTGCTGTGCTTAGCCCTGGTCGCCCTTCTAATAAGCTTGTCTGAAGTGGATATGGAGAGTGGTTAGACTTGACTCATCCTACATAAACTCTGATTTCTTTTTCATTTTCCAAGATTTTCTTTAAGATTTCATCCAGAATCCTGCCCTTGCCATCTTGGTTAAAGACAACCTTAGATCTGGGTTCCACTGAATTTTATGTGGTCCTAGGAAGAGAAGTTTGTCAACACGTTGGATTTCATTGATTTCCTATTTGACCGTTGTCAGTTTTCATCAGACTATCTATGAAGTGACCCATATAAATACCATTATACCAAATTTAAATATCTGAGACAAGATTAATCAAAGCTTATCCTTTGAAGACATTTATAGTTTTCCTAACTTGATTGTGAAAAAGGCATTTACATACACACACACACACACATATCACACACTCATACTTCCTGGGGTAAGGTATAATAAATTTTTTCCCATGTATGTTGCTATTACGTTTCCTCCCTCATTCTTTGACAAGACTTTTTCACTTTGTTTCCCTCACCTCTGTCTCTGATTATTGGTGTTTCCACATCTCTTTCAAACCTTTACTGAAACCCTCGTATTGACCAGCCTGAGGAGTTTTCTGTTCACGCCTAATTATTCAACACGCCTGTCTCCAATGAGACTTCCGTTGCTTATCTGCTACTTTTTCTGGGCTGTAAGTGTAAGCCAACTCTTCCTTAATTTTCTAAGGATAAAAGAATAGTATCGGCAGACTTTGGCTCCTATTGTAAAAGAACGTTGTTATTACTTTGTCATCAGAATCCATCCCCAAAATAAAAGCAGGGCTCTGTTTTTTTATTTAGATTTGGAGCGATGGTGTTTCTGCCAGGTTCTCACAAATCTTCTGTCTCATTCTGTGAAGTTCCACGGACCGGTTGGGATGGGCTATTCTCGGTTTCTTTTGTTTTCTTTTTTTTTTTTCTCTGTTTGCAACATATATACCAATAATAATATCACCAGAAAACAAAACAAAACAAAACAAAACAAAACATAACAGCAACAACAAAAATCCCAACAACCCCTAAATAGACAAAAGTCCGTCTGCTAAGAGTTAATGTGTCTCTGGCTCCTGATGGCACTAAAAGAAGCTAAAAGCGTGAGCAAGAAGCAGAAAATACCAGACAGCCTTGTCTGCGTCGGTTTGGACAGCGTGGTCCTGTGTCCCTGAGCTTCTGCTGTCAAGTTGGCTAATGAACGAGCCAGCTCTCCAGCCCCGGACTCCTTGCTTGTTTTATCTTCGTGGAATTGCTGGTGCTGGTCCAGTCCAGTCCCAAGATACACCTCTGAAGTGGCAGTGGCAGCCAGGAGCGCAGGACGGCAGCGAATTCCGAGGGCAGCCCTGGGGTTATCGCAAGCGCCGTTGCCGCCTTGTGTCTCATTGCCAACTTCCACAGAGCTTGACCTCGGGCTGAACTCCACTTAGCCAAGCTGCAGAGAACTAAGCCAAGCTGCTATCTCGAGTGCAGGCCTTCCCCGCCAAGCAGGAGCCAACTAAACAAACCTCTCCCCTCTTCCCAGGAGGACTTTCTGATTGTTTAGGAATAAGGTAATGAAGGGTGCAGTCCGCAGACTTCTGGCTCAGGGGAGGGTGGTCGAGAGGAGCCGGTAGACATTCGGAGCCCCCCGGGAGCCCCCCTCACTTGGTCTGTGCTCAGCGAGAGAGCTGCTTCTCTTCTTGGGCCTCCTGAAACCCTTGAGATGCAGGCAGAGAGGGGAGTGGCCTCAGTTTACTAATGGCTAATGGGAGTCTGACTCTTCTGTTAAATTAATTAAACAAGGAGGCCATTAGAGAGAGGTGACCCTATTCCCTGCCCCCCTATGTAAGCAAACCAAAATCTGAGCCTGTAAATGCCTCACGGTCAGGAAACTGAAATCAACGGACAACCCATCACAAGCAGGCAGCGAGGCTTTAAGCGATGGCCGATCAACAAAACCCAACCTCACTTTTGCCTTTTCTCTGTGAGAGTATCTCGGTTAGGACTGGTTGTTGGTGGTGGGGGGGGGGGGTGTCTTCCTAGCCACTTGTGGCTTGGTGCCGGCCAATTTCAAATAACTTTTTTCCTGAATAAACTTAAAATTTTGTATAGGCCTCAGCTTATCCTTGAACACTTTTTTTTTCCCCTGGAGGTGAGGGGAGAAAGCCCTTGGGTTTAGTTTCCATATCTGATGTCCTAAAATGATAGTGACCTTCCCAGCGTGCCCAACAACATGTTAACCCGTATTAGCTCTTAATCCTGAGGACAGCCCCTGAGAGCCACTTCTCAAGGGCAGGCGATGGGGAAGCTCCACTCCCCGTTGGGAAAATTCAGGCACAGTAAGGGTGAGTCCCTTTCCTAGCTAGCGAGCCGGGAAAGTGGGGGAAGGGGGTGTGATCCTGGGCAGTTTGGATGAGGAGTCTACAGCTTTAAAATCATTCTGTGCAACCAGAGGGCAGGAGCAGAAGGGAACTGGACTCAGGATTCGGGGCCAGGTGGGCTGGGAAAGTCTAAGCAAATCCAAATCCAAGAAGTCCAGAGGAATAGGAGAAAAACAGCCACAGGGACCACAAGTGAGGGTTCTCAGCAGAATTCAGACCAGATGAAGAGGGTTCAGGAGATGGCATTTACCTCTTCTCTGCCATTCCACCCCCAACCTCAGCCTGCAGGCAGAATCCAATTGTAAAGGCATTTCCATTCAGAGCCTTGCCCCTAATTATGTTAAATTCATGGTGGCCGTAAATCCGGATTCGGAAACCAGCCCTGTCAGTGTAGAGAAGGCCCCCATTCTTTCCTACAGTCCACCTGCGGGTTGGGACATACGGCACCCTCAGGACTGCCCTCCACCCGCCATGCTGTCTTGCTGCCCTTGGCCAAGCTGCCCTGCCCGGGAACCCTAGCAGGTGGGGGGGTCCACTGGTTGGCACTTCTTACATCTTCTGTACAAAGAAAACTGATGCTCATAAGGTGACTTTTATCTCCTACAAAGTCTGGACAGTCTCCAATGCCCATTAAAGATTTAATTTTCAACATAACTTTCGTTTGTAAGAGCATTTTTTAGAGGGTCTTTGGAAATTGGCATCGTATGCGACAGACCGAAGGCAGTAGCCTGAATTCTCTGAGACCATCCCTGCCCCCCATTAAAGGCTCACATTGTTAGTAGGCATAACCCCCATTCAGGTAGTAGTAAAGCATAAAGAATCCTGCTTATCAGATGCCAGGAGAATCTTGTGTCAACTAGCTTTAGGTACCTTGAACATGAAAGTGTACACAAGGGAGTTTTGGGTTTTGTCAAAATGCAGATTCTGATTTGTTGACCCTGGAGTGGGGTCTAATTTCTAATTTCTAATAAGCTCCTGGGTCATGGTACCAGTCAGGGATTATACTTAGAGAAGCAAGACCTTAAAGATTTCATTTATCTTGAGACTCTGTGCCCCTGACCGATGTTCACAAACTCATACAACCCAGAATCTTCTGGAGGATGTGTTTCTTATTACTGATCTCCCTGGAAGGAAAACAAAATCTTCCTGAGCTGTTTGGGTCTTTTTAGATGTTGATGGTTTTAAAATTCTTGTGTGAGTGCTTTCCCTTTACTCAAAAATATGTCCTATTGACTGGTTTTCTGTCTTAATACAAGCATCTCTACCTCAAAAGAACCCTCTGTCTCTGAGTTGAAGCAGAATAAGAATTTTTTTAGGGCTTTGTGGTTGGTTATTTCATGTCTCTGCATGTGGGTTGGGATGAAACAAATGTCCATTGTATGAAAAGTGGAAGGACTGGACCCTTGAACTTGAAGCTTTTTGAGGACAGCCACCTCATCTAACCCCTAATGGGCCAACAACGTAAGTGCAATATGCAGGGAAGCAAGACCCAAGGCTTTGCTGAAACAGAGGTCACCATTCAAATTTGAGTTCTGGAAACCACAGGAGTTGTCACACCAGGTAAATTACCTAACCTTAGCTTCCCTAACCATAAAACAAGAGGGCAAAGTGGGAGAGATGGCAACACACAGAAGGTAGAAATTGTGTAGCTCACAGTTTTGCCTCGGACAAAGTCTTGATGGCCTCATCAGATTGTTCTGGCACCAAAGATTATTAGCTTCTCATGAGGTGACTCTGACTTTTGATGTCCTACAGAAAGCTCCTTCATACTAAAAAAACAGGGACTCAGTCATGGGATTATTGGTTAGAATTCCATTTTCATTTTCTCTATGGGGCATCTCCATCCTTTTGATTGGTGGCGAGTGCACACAGGATCCCAGGCAACTTGAGATTGGCTGTATTCTGCATTAACCACGAGCTGATGGTACCACATAAGAAAGATATATTTATAAGACACTTTTTTTTTAAAGGTGATTTATTTTATTTATTTGAGAGAGAGACAGTGAGAGAGAGCATGAGAGGCAAGAAGGTCAGAGGGAGAAGCAGACTCCCCATGGAGCTGGGAGCCTGATGCAGGACTCGATTCTGGGACTCCGGGGCCGTGACCTGAGCCGAAGGCAGTTGCTCAACCAACTGAGCCACCCAGGTGCCCTATAAGACACTTTTTAACATTTGTTTTTTAGAAAAACAAACCTAAAACAGTTTTCCCTGTTTAAGTTTTTGGCTGAATGTTTTCAGATTCCTTAGAAAATGTTTATTATTTGGCCTTTTCTTTTTTAATCTTAATTTAGGTATCTCTGTCTCAAAGGGATTTATTAAAGTGGGAGGCTAGCTCCATTCATCTACCCCTCCAGCTTGCAGTCCTGTTAAAATGCACATTCTAGTTCGGGTGGTCTGGGGTAGGGCCTGAGATTCCCAATTTCCAACCACGTCTGAGATAATGCAGATGCCACTGGTCCACAAGCCACACACTTTAGGTAGCAAGACACCAGCAATAGCTCTTGCCAGACTGAACTGTAAATGCTTGAAGCTGTCATTCAGGTCCCTCTCCATGCTTGACCCTCATCTACATGTGCTTTTCCCTAGCTAGAAACTCTTGGCTGAGTACCTGACTTTTAATCCCCACTTCTTGTTCCTCCCTGCCCCTATGTCCTCCCTGCCAGCCTAGTCAGCATTTTGGGCTGAGCCTCTCTGTTCTGATTCATGCTCTATAGCTCACGCCTCCAGCCTGGCACCTTCAAAGTCTTACTGAGGACTCTTTGATATAGCCTTCATGGTCTCTGCCACTGCCATGGGTCAGCCTATTCTGAGACCCTGAAAGCAACTTCCTTGGAACTTCACCATGGTTACCCCAGCAAGAAGAAGTAGAAATGGGCAATTCCATGACCAGACCCCTGTAACCAACTCTATGTCATGTCTTGAACTCTGGAGGAAGGAGCCTAAATTTCACTTGCCTGAGGATCATAACATCTTAAAATTAAAAAGAATCTTGGAAGCAGTCTTACAAAATCATGATCAAGGAACTCAAGGTCAATAATAATAATGACCACTTACTGGATGGACATTTTCTGTATGCTCTTTAATCTTTACCCCACTCACATGAGATAGGTATAATTATTATGCCCACTTAATAGGTATAAAACCAAACCTTGGAGTGGTTAAGCAATTTACCCAGGATCACTTAGCTTATAAGTGATGCAAACCCAGGTTGCTTTGATTCCACACTCATGCTCCTAACTAAGCTTGAGCAAGGCTTTCAATCAAGAGAAGCTGAGAAATTCTCTCTGTAGGTACACAGCAATATCTGGGACTAGAATCCACATCATCGGACTCATGGATCTTTCCCCTAGACAATAGGATGTCTATTTATCTTAAAGCAAGTTTAATGTCACATGTGTCTGGCCCTGAGTCTTGAATTTGAGTATAATTACAATAATGAAAAACGAGTCTTCTCTCACAAAGCATTTATGACTGAATACACAGTAGTATAGAAATAATAGGCAAATCACATCACAACACAGATGAAAGGCTTAGTCTACCAGTTCCTTTTTGGAAGAGTACATCAGATTTCCTATTGTGTCTGAAATTTGTACACAGAGCACCTAATACTGAATACACAATGCCTCAATGACATAGCGCTTTTGATAGCGATTCCCATGCATAGGTTCTATCTATCTGACTTCAAAAGAATTGATTGAAAACAACTTTTCAAGCCAATGAATCAGTTGTTTGATGTTGTAGGTGACAAAGACCTTCCTTAAATGGCTAATCTTCCAAATAGCAGACTGGCTTTTTGTATTGTAAATGTTGCTACAATGTCAAGTTCTTCCTTAGGCACTGAAATTCTGGAGTTGCAGACTACTGTTTTATAGCCAGGTTAGTGAGGGGATGGCTTAATGGGCTGGAGATTGGAGCAGGTAGGAAACAGAATTAGTAAGAGATAATCTGAACTTGTCAGAGAATCTAGAACAAGAGTCGCTGACCAGCATGCTACTACAACACATTTCCTAAGGACTATCCCAAACCTACTGGAATGTCTTGACAGTTACCTTAGCAGGGCTCAGGGGCTGAGGGGGTGGAGTGGTGGGGGACAGAGATCTGAAAGGACTCCTTATCTCTACTTTCTGAAGCCTCCTTCTTTTTTCTTCTCTGCAAGGCAATGGGGTCTAATTGAATGTCTTGCCCCCTTAACAATAGTCTTCTTTAAGCTCTGCCATTGTCTGGCCTCACACATGGCTGGCTTAGTACTTAATTTCTCCAGACCCAAGCCTGACCTGTTCATCCCTACACCCAGCCGCAGCTGCAGGATGTGTTTGCCTGTCCCTCATTGAGAATTTAAGCTGTGGGGTTCCTGCACCAATCTAGCTATAAAGTCTCCAAGTCTTAGAATATTAGAGTGGGGTAAGGCCTTTGAGAGGGTCCAGATGCTTTCACGCTGTCCTAGGATAGGGTTTGTACACAGTAAAAATCTTTCTTTAAAACAAACCCTGCCAGCCACACTCTACAAGAGAAGTCAGGCAGGAGATGTTCGAGGAGAAATAGGGAGTCGGTAGAGTCTTACCAGGTTTCTTCTCTCTTGACTCCTATGTCCTTGAGTGTTTTCAAAACAAAACAAAACAAAACACAAAACAAAACAAACAAAAAACCAGGACTATCTAGTACACTGTTCCAAAACCTCTAATAATGGAAACTTCAAACTCAAAGAATACCTTACCAAGACCCAGGAGCTTATCAGTGTTTGAGGAATGTCTATGCTGCCCGTCCCCTGGCACAGAATGCATAACTCTGACTCCTAGCTCTCTTGTAGAAAAGCCTTGATTCTGTCCAAGACCAGGACTGCTCGTTTGAGCCAATTAAGGCCAACTCCTTACTCAGGGAGGTACCAGGGAGGGCTACTGAAGTTTCTCAAGGTCTGGAGGGCCGAGTTTCTCCATGGAGCTGACATTGGTCCCTTACGTTCAAACTATTAGGTTGAGATCCAGATGTAACAGTCTGGTGCTCAAGGTGTAATTACACATTTGGATGATGAAACATAAAAAAAAAGGAAGAATTTTCTAGGTCTGTTATATGATGGATACATTTGCACTAAATCAAATAGGGAAATTCAGGGACTTCACTGTCCATACAAGCATGGAGTGTAGGCAGATGTTGGACAACACTGGCCTATGTGAGGGAGGCCTTTGCTTGCACTACAAGGAGGAAATGCATGGCATTTTGGGGAGATGTTAATAGCAATGGCTGAAAGACCACAATAAACACCCAGGACACCCACGGGAGTAACCCCCACAGTGGTGGAGGAACACAACACACCAGGGCCCCGGGAGACAGGAAGTCATTGTGCATGAAACCCCACAGTGTTCCTTCCCATGGGCCCCACACAGAAGGCATTGTTTCAACGCCCTAGACACATCTACAGCTTATTCTAGTCCATGACAATAACCTAATTACCAATTTAAAGCTTGAAAACAAATGCCCCCAAATCTCTATGGCTTAATAAAAGACCATACCACAGGGCTTTATGTGTGAACACGTGGTTTGCTCAAAACCACTTCTGTTGGGAGCCTCTGTGTCCACTCTTCCCTTGTCTGGCTAAAAGTAGCCCAGCCAATTGGGCGTATTCTTACTGTCATGTGTGAGATACACCCCCATTGTGTCTAAGGGAGTTGTGTCTTCTATCAAATGTGATATCTGAGGATATGGCCAAAAGGATGGGCTAAGTCAGGGGAGCCCTGGGCAGTGTGGACTCCAGCATGGAAAGCTTAAAGTGGGCCTAGCAGGACTTGTAGGATCTTGCATATGATTCATAGGAGGCAGGTGAAGCCTATGTTATGAGAAAATGGAATGGAGAAACTGAAGCCACACAGCCATTGGCTTATGGATTTCCTAAATCTGCAATAAATAATAACAGCCTTATCTACACTGCCATTCCCCAAAAGGGACTGTCCTGGAAAGGTCCCAAGCCTCCCAAATATCCCAGTAACCTCTCCTGCCAGAACTCCAGGAAGTCTTACACCAAGAGGACTTAGTTATTCCTTTCTGAAGGCAGGGCAAATTCAGTTTCTGCTCAGGAAGAGGCAGGAAATTAGGGATTCTCTAAGGGCACTTTAAAAAAATTGAACACAGAACCTTTTATCAGTGAAGGCATAGACGGCTTTAGCCCACAGCCCTCACATTCATCAGAAGCACTTCAGGGAGAGAAAATTAATGATAATCCTAAGTACATAATGACTTTCTGGAGACCAGAAGGCTCCACTCTGATGGTTTGACTGGACGCTTGCCTCATAGTAATGAAAGATGCTGCCTGTAAGCTTGACCCTGGTATTGGTTCATGCTTCAGAGCAAAGAGTTGCAGCGTTGGTATGGGCTACTTAATCTCTTTCCTGGGAACTGAAAGCAACTCAGATTGGGATCATTGGTAAGAGTGCTGTATTTGGTCATTTAGAAAGAAAGAAAGGAAGGAAGGAAGGAAGGAAGGAAGAAAAGAGAAAGAAAGAAAGAACTCTTTGCTTTCAGGACTTCTTTTCAGTTTAAACATAAAATCCTAGAGCCCTAGGAGAGTATTATACCAATCACAAAATAACAGGTTATTGTGCAAAAAGCACTCAAACATGGGTGCAGCCTTCCTGTTAGAGCACATTAGTTCAATGGCATGCCTGCAGACAGAAACCAATTACTCCTGGCCTAGTGTGTAAGTGAAATTGATGCTTTGCACTTTCCAGAACATGAATTGTGCAGCTATTACCCAGCAAGAAAGTTTGAAATGAATTTGGTATGTGCTGTCTTCCTCCTCAAAGGTGATACTGGGAGTGATTGTTTGAGTTCACTTCAATATACTCAGAGTGGTTGTCACGCATTAGAGTCTAAAACTAATTTTTAAAAAAAATTCTCACTAAGGTGTACATGATTGATATCATAGTTTATTCCTGAAATCAGAGAGGGAGGGAGAAGAAGCCTGGGCCTCACCAGGTACCCAAAATGAAGCAAGAGGTTTGTGGAGCTGTTAGAAATAGTTGTTTGAAGGGGAGACTAGAGGCAGGTAGAGGAAGGTGTCAAGGTTTTGTTGAAGTGGCCTCACAGAGGTATTTTGCTACAAAGAAAGGATCTTGGGAACAATAAAGCCACATCCTAGATTGCCTGAAGCAAACTTCTGGTTCTCAGCTGGTTGACTCATCCTGTCTGCCTTTCCTGGTTCTGCTGGGGAGCTGGGCTAGGCCATTTAATGTTCATCTCTAATTACTTGTGTCTGTATTCTTGTCATTAGAGTATAAACAGGTTTGTAATGGTCTTGAGTTTTCTGTGCTGAGATCAAAGGCAAGCCAGTTAGAAGATGGCAGAGAGGAAGAAGGGAGAGGAAGACAAAAGACAGGGTTGTTCTGGCGTTCCTACTGCTCTGTGACAGGGTTGGGCCTGCTGGGCATGGTGATGGCAATCGGTTCTTCAGAAGCCAAGGTCCTGGCTTGCAAAGAGCCACTCTTGCTGGGGTTTAGGTATTGGCTTTGTCTGGAGTCTTAGGAATCTGCTTACCTACTCCTTCAGAGGCCTTTGAGGTTTGAGAACCAGCTTTTCACAAGGAGGGAAGGAAACAAGAGCAGTGGGGGTTTAACTTTCTCAAGGTGATGTCCAAGACCAGTGGCTGGATTTACAGAGGTATCCCAGTCCATAGCCCTTGGCCTTGGCCTTGAGAGTCTTTGGAATAGCACAAGCAGGGCTGGTTTGTCCTCTCTGGGAACACAACTGGGACCAGATCACCCTTTACAGAGGGTGACCTACTTTGACACCACGGCCATGACTCTGTACTCTGCTTCCTCCTTCTTTTAGATCCTCAAGTACTATGGCATGTGGGTCCTTCTTTACCTGGTATTCTCAAACCTTAGTAAGAGAGGAAAACATTTCTCTCTCCTCTTAGATTCCTCATCTGGACCCTGCACATTAGCTTGACAAGACAGATTAAGAAGAGAAAGGGCATACACCTTTTATTTGACAATAATATTTGAAAGTTTATATGCACAGAGGACTTCAGAGAAAAGAAATGAACTCCCAAAGAAGTTCTTAAACTTGGAAGACTTATATACCATTTTAACAAAGGACAATAAGTTGTGGGGAAGTGATGAGACAAAGAAAAGGGGCGTTGGGCTTCTAGGGGCGATAAATTGTGGGAAGGTAAATTTATGGGGTAAACTAATGGATGTTAAGTGTCAGTTAGGAAGGCTTTTGTCTATGTACCCATCTCAGGGCTGTCTCCAACTCTGGTGATGGAAGTTGTTCTTCTCTTCCTGGTACAGGAGTGAGGGACAACTTCACAGGGGACATTCATGCTCTGCTTTTAGGCAGATAGTGGAAGAGCAGATTGCTTTTTTTGTGTATACTTTTTCTTTGCCTTCAGCTCCAAATAATCCATATTTCATAGCGGCACAATTTGGGATGGCAAAGTCTCATCCTCTTCATTACCCCAAACTCATTAAGTGTTCTGATAGGAACCAAGGGTCAACTAGCTAGTTCAAGAGCATGCCTAGCACATAATGAGACACAGAGGTGAGGACTGGAGCAGGCCTTCAAAATAAAGCCAAGCCATTTAAAAAGTAGCCATCCACTGCCATAGCACTTGTGTTCCTTAAAAAAATAATATTATTTTAAAAAAATTTTACTGAGGTACAATTTTATACTTAAAATAGCTACATCTTAAGTGTAGATTTATGTAGTTTTGTCTAATCTATGTACCCATGTAAATAGCACCCAACAAGACTTAAAACAGTTCCATCACCCGAGATTTGACCTTGCTAATCACTTCCCCCCATCTCAGAGGTGATCACTGTTCTGGTTTCTGTTCCTGACATCCTTTGTCTACTCAGGCATTGACTCTAATGGTGGAGCTCTCATGTCTCATCACAGACCTGGTCTTGACTTGGCCCCTTCTCTGCTGGGCCTGCATTTGTTCAAGTACACCAGGTATGGGGCAGGTCTAGAAGTGGATGGCTGAAATAATAAAGGGGAAGGATAGGAAACTAAATGAAGGGATTGTAAAGTGTTATTGATCTGCCAGCTACAGGTGTTGAGCTGGATTCTGATTGGTCAGGATGGGAGGCAGACCTTGCTTGATTAAGGAGGAAGTACACAGAAGAGAAGAAAAGATGGATGAGAAAAAACTGTCCAAGTTGTGAAAGACAGTATGGTCTCAGAGAAAACAATCTGGGGTTAGGCAGAGCTGGCTTTGGATCCTCAGTCGATAGCTATATGACCTGGAAATGTTCCCAACTTTCTCATCAGCTGAATTGGCGTAATAATTTGGAGGCTATCAATCAAGGATGTAATGAGGTTTAAATGAGATAATATATGTGAAAGCCCTCTTGCATGGCCCAACACTCACTATTATATGTACTTAATATATAGTCGTAGCTTATTATTGCTGCCAGGTAATCCCAACTTTTGGCAAATAGTTTATTTACTTGAAGCTCAAAATGGTCAACAGGATACAGATCTGCTAAGGTCAGAGAAAAGGCTCTCACTTTGCAATGATACATTAGAGACACTAGCATTCTCTTATCATGGAACAAATTAAATTGTGGTCACAGGATGTGCTAATTTGTGTCTTATAAATGAGTAAAATCACATGTTTCCTATTAGTACTTACTGCCACTGTGAGGAAACAACTAACATAATTTTGTATAACTACATTAACCACAGTACATTTCCACTTGGCCAATAAAATGACAAATCATTAGGGATTTATAGGTCCTGTTTTTAAATATATAAAAAGCCATTATTAAAGAGTGTTTGTCTGTTACCATGAGCTGGGCTTCTTCTAAAATTTTATTTCCACAACAGACCACCAAGTGAAAAACAAAACAAAACAAAATCTAATGGATATGTGTTCAAAAACAAAATAAAACAAACAAACAACCCCCCCCAAGCCCCAATTAAGCAACTTAGTCATCAAATAAGACCAGAAATACTGGATTCATATGGATCCATCTAAGATGGGAAAAAAAAAAAAAAAAAAGATGGCACAAGCTAAATTCCAGTCCAGAGTGTAAGCCAGACCAGACGAAGCTGGTTGAGAACATGGAAAGTTTTCTGGATGTTGATTTGGTTTAGTGTTCAAAATTCAGAGAGAAGAAATAAGCCACGTTACAGTGGGAATTCCTGGGTCAACTGCAGTCAGAGACTCACACACAGACACTAAAAAAACACCCACACAACTGAACTTCTGTGAGAAAAGGCACATTTTATATCTATAAAGTAGGGTAATAAGAGGAAGGTTTAGGGTACCTCTACTTCTTTTTTTCTTTTCTTTTTTTTTTAGAGAGAGAGAGACAGAGAGACAGAGAGGGGCAGAGGGAAAAGGACACCGAGAATCTTAAGCAGCCTCCATGCCCAGCACAGAGTCTGAAGTGGGGCTCAATCATACTGTCCTGAGATCATGACCTGAGTCAAAATCAAGAGTTGCCCGCTTGATCAAGTGAACCATCCAGGCATCTCAGGGTACAACTGTTTCTGATTATCATAGAAAGTAAAAAGAGGCTTCCATCCTTATCCTAACAACCAGAACAAGATGATTCAATGGGAAGAGGAGAAAGATCCTATAGATGGTAGAAAAAAATCCACCAAACATGTAAGAAATTGTAATGACAGGGTTTGAGATAACATGAAAAAGTAGAATGCCAAAGAAGCCCAGCCACAGAGCAAATTTGTACCCACCTTTCAACTTTTTAATACAGTTTTTCTACCAAGTTGATAGGCAATGTGTTGGAAACTGGGAGCAGAGAACTGAGAGAGATTCCCCCATGAAGTGTGAGGGATCTTACCCAAGTGGGAGGCAGCTGCCTTCTAAAGGTAGAGGGCAGGGCAGGAGAGCTTAGAGAGCATCTGAGGCACTGTGAGTTTTCAGTTGACCAAATGGGAGGGAACAGCCTCTCCAGGCTTTCACATTTCAGAAGAACAAAAACTTGGGGGTAGTTCCAGTGACACTGGCAGCCAGGCTATAAGCCAAAGAAAGATTTCCTATGGCTTGGAACACTGGAAACATTGGGGAAACCACGAATTTCTGTTCTACTGTTCTTTTGGTTTCTATCTCATTGATTTCTGCTCTTATATTTATTTATTTTCTTCTCTTGCTTGGTTTAGGCTTTTTTGCTCTTCTTTCTCCAGCTCCTTTAGGTGTAGGATTGGGTAGTGTATTTGAGGCCTTTCTTGTTTCTTGGGAAAGGCTTGTAGTGCTATATAATTTCCTCTTAGGACTGCCTGTACTGCAACCCAAAGGTTTCAAACAGTTGTATTTTCATTTTCATTTGTTTCCATGAATTTTTTTTTAAAATTCTTTATTAACTTTCTGGTTGACCCATTCACTCTTTAGTAGGATGCTCTCTAGCCTCCATATATTTGAGTTCTTCCCAAATTTCTTTCCGTGATTGAGTTCTAGTTTCAAAGCACTGTGGTCTGAAAATATGCAGAGAGTAATCCCTATCTCTTGGCACTGGTTGAGAAATGATTTGTGGCCCAGGATGTGGTCTATTCTAGAAAATGTTCCATGTGCACTTGAGAAGAATGTGTATTCTGTTTCTTTGGGATGGAATGTTCTGAATATATCTGTGATGTCCATCTGGTCCCGTGTGTCATTCAAAGCCCTTATTTCCTTGTTGATCTTCTGCTTAGATGATCAGTCCATTGCAGTGAGGGGGAGTGCTAAAGTCCCCTACTATTATTATATTATTATTGATGTGTTTCTTTGATTTTGTTATTAATTGGTTTATGTAATTGAGTGCTTCCATGTTAGGGGCATAAATATTTACAATTGTTAGATTTTCTTGTTGGATAGACCCTTTAATTATGATATAGTGTCCTTCTTAATCTCTTATTACAGTCTTTAGTTTAAAATCTAATTTGTCTAATATAAAGATTACCACCCCAGCTTTATTTTTATGTCCATTAGCATGATAAATTCATATCTTTCAATAGTTACCCTGAAAGTGAGAGGATGCTCTCTGTATTTTTTTAATCCAAGTTGAGAGTGTTCCTTCTGAAACAATATTCTAAAAAACTTAGTGGGCCTCCCATGGATTTTCCTGGGGTTCATTCCATTAGACAAAAGCTGCATCTACAGATCTTTTTGAAAATGTGATTCTTGGATTTCTGCTGATATAGATGGCTAAGGGGCAGTGCCCTTCCATTTCCTAGAGGATCTGTGGTTGGATTAAGATCTGTGAAGCACATCCCTAATCTTTGAAAAGCTCTTTGTTTGGCTGAATACCATGACCTTTTGATCTTTCCAAAATTTTAGTAAAAAATCACACAATCACACCTTCAGCTTTTTCTCTGTAGTGCAGTTTCCAGAGGATGTTTGGAAGCTGTCTCTCAATATTAGCATGTTTTACCAATTGGAGAGGCTGAGAATTTTCAAAATCATCAAGTCTTGATTCCTTCTAGTTCATAGTATTTCCCTCAATTTATCTCTCTCTTCACACTTTCTTCTAAGTAGCAAGAAGAAACCAAGTGGCATCTTCAACACTTTACCAGAAAGTATCCTTAGAAAACTAAGTTCATCACTTTCAAGTTACCCTTTCCACTTAATTGCAGAAGAAAACTGTGCTAAGTAAGCTCTCCATCACTAGTTAACTGGGATCCCCCCTCCTCCAGTTTCCCACATGTTCCTCTCTTCCTTTGAGTCCTCACTGGCACATCCTTAATGTTCATATTTCTATTAACAGTGTGTCCAAGACAATATAAGTGTTCTCTACTATGCTCTTCCAAATTCTCCTAGCTTCTGTCCACTGCCCAGTTCCAAAGTCACTCTCACTTTTTTAAACATTCATTATATTGAAGCTCTGCTTCCATTACCAAAATCTGTCTTGGTTATCTTATGCAACAACAACAACACCGCAAAGTTAGCAGCTTAGACCACAACACACACATATATTATCTTTCAAGTGCTGTGGGTCAGGAGTCTGGGCATGGTTTGGCCTCTCTGTAATCAAGCTGTTGGCCAGGACTAGGTTCTCATCTGGGGAGGTACGTGCTTCCAAACTTGTGCATTTGTTAGCAGAATTCAGTTCTCTGTGACTATAATATTGAAGAATTCTGTTTCATGATGGCTTGTGGCTCGAAGTTACCCTCAGTTCCTAATGGTGAGCTGCAGTTTCTTGCCATGGGGGAGGCAACATGGCTGTTGACTTCCTCAAAACCGCAAGGGAGTGAAAGAGTCCTATAAGATGAATGCTATAATTTTATGTCATATATACCTGACCATATACATCATATGCATCCTATCACCTTGGCTGTATGGTATTGGTTAAAACAAATCACAGTTGGTGTCTACAGCCAAGGGGAGGAGATATGAGAGTGTGAATACCAGAAGGTAAGGATTCTAGAGACCACATTGTATCTGCCTGCCACAATGATCAAGTAGACTTTATCCCTATAATTCAAAGTCACTTTAATATTTAACAATTAATCAATGTAATTTCCCATATTAACAAACTGCAAAAGAAAAACCACTGGATCCTCTCCATAAATATAGAGAAGATACTTTAAAAAAAATCTAAAACTCATGTGGGAATAGAAATGAATTTTCTCAGTCTGACAAGGCCTCTGGCCACTAGTGCTCTGAATCTGAATTAGGAAATTGAAATGAGCTTCCCCTGCACAAATTTGGTTAGATGTAATTCTAATCTCTATTCTTGGCCTCACTCCCACTACAGTTGCCTTATGTCATCTCGAACCCTCTGTTGGTGATTCCAGTCTGACCACCTGAATTCAATTTTATACTCATTACTTGAAGTTTCTACCTATCATTTTTTATCTAAACTGTTTTCCAGCAATCCAAGACAAAACTTAGAAAGGTGGCATGAGGACTGCTGTCACTATTGTTTGCAAAGCCATCACATGGAGAACCCTTTGAAAATCAGTGCCCTCTCCCCACCAATTCCTTCTTCCCAAGAGTGAATACAATGTCTCCACTACCCACTTACCAGCATCACCATGCCCTCATATGTCCTTTTGAAGAAAACAGTGAAAGTAGCTAATATTTAGGGAACAATGCTGTCTTCCTTCACTTAATCCTTCATTGGCTCCTCGGAGACAGTTACAACTATTATCTTTATTGACATGTAAAAACAAAAACAAAAACAAAAACCTGAGGTTTGGAGTAGCAGTAAAATATCCCCCGGGTCATGTACCTAGAAGAGGCAGAATCCGAACCTTGTTACCCAGTGCTCCTATTTCCCTGCATTAATCTATCTCCAGAAAAATGGCATTCACCAACTGAGTACACCATCAAGCTCCATCCTGGTCAGCACCTTGACTCTGTTTCACCATGTGAACGCCTGGATCAGCAGGAAGGCTCACTAAGTGTTTCTGTTGCAATTATTTTCTCATGGTAGTTACTAGCTGGTTTGCAAGAGTCACGATCATATCATAGAAGTATAACCCTCTAATTAACAGGTTGGCCACTGGAACTCAACCATGGACACAACTCCTAGGCCCTGCTTCTAACTCTGCGAGCCAAGCAAGCAGTTTTCCTAGGGGCTTTTTTGTGTCTTATTTTTCCTCTCCACAAAATAGGGCTAATAATGACATCTCTCTCTAAAAGTCCTACTCTCCATGACTGTACGTAAGTCTGCTGATTCTCTGGTGCATGGAGTATTTCCTTGTTGAGTTTTGCAAGAGGACAAAATTGGATCAGATCATTTTCACAAGATTCTCAAAACCCTAAGTACCTTTTAATCACACCTCCATTAACCAGTCTCCTTTCTAGACTAAACTGTCCTAATCTTGGAAATCTTGCTTCCTTTGGAGCTAACATCACAAGTACCAAAGTAGAAACAAAAACACTCTCTTCGGCATTTATGAGGAGAAGTGCTGCACAGCGCTCATTCTCGGCAGAGCCCTTCCTGTGGAAAGGTTGAAAAATCGAGGCAGAGAAGTTCAAAGACTCAGAGTCACTGAATAAAAACAAAATCCCTTAAAATTACACTGATGGTTCTTCCAGATAAGCAGATAATTCTTTGAGGTAATTTGGAGAGAATTCAACAGTGTTTATTACAGGTTCTCTTAAGAAAGCCAAACATTCAGCCCTAAAAGCAATTTCAAAGCAAAACTCTAAACAGTATTTTAAAACAGGGATGAAATTATATGTACGATCTTACCTCCCAGGGTTTTTGAAGGATTAATGAATGGAAAACAGAAGCTACAGAAGGAATGACAGGAAATTTAAGAAATTCACCATAAGTGGGACAGTCTGACAGGATATAATGTACATAATGTGATTTGTAAAATAGACATTAAAAGAACACCTGTAGGTAGATGGGCTTTCTACTCAATGGTACCACAACACTTGGGGAGGAATGACCAAGTGGAGCTAGAATTACTATAGAAAGTGGAAACTGGTGTAAGAATATTTTTTCTTCTTTGATTCTAAATGTCAGGGGAGCCTTAGTATTTTCCTGAAAGAATATCTTAGTAATTTCTTGGAGTTGCAAGTCAGGCTATTTTATTTACTGAGAAAATGATACATAAAATATCAGATTTTATAATACTTTTTATGATACATCACAGTGAGTGCCTCTAATGGGGGGGGGAAACAATATTATTCTCCAATTAAGACAGAGAATATTAAAATATTCAACATTCTTAATAATGATTAAACAGACAATGGGTAAATCTAAGGCCTTTCATAAACACAAAATATGAGTCCATTATGTTATTCTAAGCCTTCATGTGAATTCTTCCTGGGAAGATTGAAAAATGGGCTGGGCTCCCCTCTTAGAACTACTCTGGGGAAAAGAGTCCCAAGAATAACTCTTTGATCTTTCTGGAAGCCATTGTTTCAAGACCTTTCCTCTGCATCTTACGATACAGAGTGACTACCCCCAGAAAACCATTCTCCTCTACACATGGAGCAGCATGGCGGTTTTATGTCTACTCTTTCCCAAGAGCCATTGTATACCCTCGCATGGGTCAAACTAAAAGGCCTGAGGCTTCATTTTCTCTGAAGTCAGGGGTTTAAAGTCAATATGGTACCATTGGAAGCACCCATGCTTTAGAAGACAAGTGATCTGGGTTTGAATCCTGCCTCAGCCCTTCACTAGGTATATGGTGTTAGACAAATTACATCCTTTCTCATCTCTAGTACCCCTTCCATGGTAAGGTTGTTAAAATGAACATCAGAGATTATGGTATCTATGTTATTGTTGATATGGTGCTTGTCACTCTTCCAATTCAAAGCCCTTAGCCAATGGAGGTACTGTAGTCACCACACTGACCTTGAGCAATAGATTAGTGACAGTTCTGTCTTAGAGTTGGTATTTTCTCTCAAAAGATGAGATTATTTTTCTTCCAATGCCAGGCTTACCAATTCCTTACTAATTCCTTCCTAACGCCATTCCATGTGTTAAACCTTGTCATAACCATGTCTGTTGTAGAATGACTATGTTGTGAAGCTTGTCCAATGTCAGCTTACCAAAGATGATCGCCAAATATGAGGACCTCACTATATCAAGAATTTAGTGCTTTCCTTTTATGATATACTTAAGAAATTTTCAAAAAAGAACACTTAGTCCATAGATATTCAAAGTTTAGAATTTGACCATAAGAGATGCCTCTTTCATTTTCGGTGCATGTTGGATTTTTCTTCAATGACTTTAAAAATTGGCCTGATGGAAGTGAAGCATTCTTATATATAAGTGCTGAACTCATTCACTGAAGTGATGTATCAAAACTGTATTATTTCTCGGAGAGAAGAATGCTGGGGATCCTGGTTAACCACTTCACTTCAAGAGGTTCCACTTCTCATAACTTTTCCTTCTACTTAATTAAATAAGAAGAAAGTATATTCAGAGACACTTCTCAAAGCATTGTCAATTTTGGAACAAAATTCTCAAGAGTGAAAAATTTATGACAGTTCTCAGCAGGGCAGGTAAAAAGGCAGCTTGATAATTACGTGCTTATTTGAAACTTACTTTTCCCCCTATGCTTCAACATTTTGTTAGAAGGCATACTGAATGCCTAGAATCTCCTTCTTTTGGAAAAGAAAAATTTATCCTGTCAAAGGAATAATATTCCCTGGGATAAGGGATTCTTATCCAGTTCTGATGGGATTCAGAGATTTCCAGAGATTCAGAGATTCAGAGAGGAAGTCAAGGCAAAGTAAAAGGGGAAACACGTGCTTGCCGACCTCATGTATTCCACAGCTTTGTTCCATAGAAAATGCTGTCATTGTTGTCTATCTAGGAGAAAACAAGTCTTGGAATTAACTTGTATCTAAACTCCATTTCTTATGTTGTTACTGCTTCCTTGGGTGGCCAATGCAAAATGCGTTTGTCTTTTGTACTTTGGTTTAAACAATTGCACCCAAACTCAGAGGCTAAAAACAACTAACAATTATCAGGTCACAATTTTTGTTGAGTCCACATCTGTGGAATCCAAATAGGGCTCCTTTGGGTAACCCGGTCACTCAAAAGATGCCAATAAAGTTGTCTGCTGGGCCCGCCATTTTACCTGAAGATTCAACTGAGAGAGAATCTATGCTCAAGCTCACTCACATGGCTGTTGGCATGATTCAATCCCTCCCAGGTTATTGGATCGAGTGCCTTACTTCTTGGTGGTTTGTTGACAGTTCCTTGCCCCATGGCTTTCTCCATAGGGCAGCTCACAATGTGGCATCTGGCTTTGTACACAGTGAGCAAACAAGAGAGTAAGGCAGGCTTGAAAGACAAAATCCACTGTTTGTTCGTAGCCTGATCTCAAAAGTGACATTCTCTTACCTTGGTCTTGTTTTATTCATGAGAAGCAAATTTCCAGGTCCAGCCATGCCCCAGGGGAGGGGATCCCATATGGGTATGGCCACAGAGGACAGAGATTGTTGGACCATCTTGGAGGCTGCTTTCCATAGACTTAGTCATGGCCAGTCTAAGGGATCAGAGGGAACCATGCATCTAGGTTATAAGAAGTCTATGAAATTTCACCATTTCCCTTAAGTAAGACAACATTTATTCATGCATTGAAAACCACATTAAAATTTTTTTTCGTTCTCTCATTTGGAAATATTTACTGTGTACCTGTTATTTACAAGACACTGTGGAGAGTGCTTTGAAAAGGCCAAAAAAAGTGAACAAAATGGGTAGTGTAAAGTACGCTTTGATAGTGAAGTTGTTTTCTTTGTTGAAGTGTGACCAGATGTCATGAAGGATGAGGTGAGGCAAGTGGGCAACCAAGGCCCCAGCCACTCTTCCATCAGTGGAAATCTTAGAAAAGGCTCTGGTGAGACAGAGGCAGAGGGAGAAGCAGACTCCCCATGGAGAGAAAGCCGGATAAGGGACTTGGTCCCAGGAACCTGAGATCATGACCTCAGCCAAGGGAAGACGCTTAACCAACTGAGCCATCCAGGTGCCCCTACATAGAACCAATTTAAGGAGAACAAACCTAGGATGATCAGTTGAAGGGCTTCTAGGGGCACAATCTTACTTACCTGTGCCCCCCACTCTCAGATTCTTCTTCTTCCACTCTGGCTCTCCTGGAGTTCTAGGTTAACCTTTCCTGCTCACACCTTTTTCTCTGTGAAGACATGGATTCCCTTCCATCACGCTTTGCCAAAACTAGCCTCTGCTTCAGTCACAGCCCCCATGTGTGGGGCATTGGGCATCAGGACCCCTCCCTAGAAGGCAGCAAAGAGGGAATATCCAACAGCCAAAGAGTGTCCACAGCCCTTTCCAGAAGCACAAATATAGGCTAACTCCTTTGCCTCCTCTTTTGGTACTTTTCAGGGTTTTTCTATTTAGACACAGGGACCTGGGTCTACTGTGATAGCAGTAGGTATTTTAATGCTCAAATATCTTTATCCACTTTGGGAATGTGTTTCCTGTTTTGACTTGTTCTCTAAATATATATAATTTTTAAATTATAGGTTTACGTCAGAAGAACAATTTAGTCAAATATAACTTTCTTCACAAAACATGTCCTGGTTGCAGCACATAAACTGTGGAATGTGAGCAGTCTCAGAGAACGCACGAAGCCAGTCGTCCTCCCCCCGACTCCCTGCTCCAACGTTTTAAAAACATATCTCCTCTCTTTTTTATAGCAGCAGACTATAAAAGGAGCGGCTCTCTGAGCAAAGGTAGTAGGGACTAAAACCTTAGCTGATGTCACCCAAATAGGAAAAAAATTAAAATTTTGTCAGAGAGCTAGAAAGTTCCTTTAGTTGGAGGAACTTTTAGGTCAAGAGTGGTGAGCAGGGCACAGGCGCTTCACCTACAATCCCTTAGACCAACTGTGTGGTGGGTACCTGAGTTTCTGAGCAATGGTGGACAAAGCAGGAGAGAGCTTGGAGAGCTGGGCTGTGTTGCTCACCGTGTGGGTGTACATGAAGGCAACCCAAGAGCGTTTCTCCTTCTGTACCTCACGCTATTTCTGGAATGTCCATTTGTGAAGTTAGAGGAAGAGATTTTGCTTCAGAATCTCAAGCCATAGGCCTTAACACCAAGAGCACTTAGCTCACATCCGAGAACAACATAATAACTGGAATGGATTGTTTAGTAAAGGTTCAGCCAACGTGGACACATTTAAACAGGTTGATATTTACAGAACAGAGTTGAAAGATAGATTTCCACTGTGTCATAGGCTGAGTTTCCAGGAAAGAGATTCCAAGATGGTGATGTGTGTGGATGGTTTATCTGGGGGAAGCACTCTGGAGAAGGATACCTAACAGAGACTAAGTGGGGGAGAACTCAGCAAAGGGAAGTGTAGGGCTCTTGTGTAGTAGTAACAGAGGGCTCAGTTGCTGGCACGGGAAGCATGGGAGCTGGGGGTCCCTTCAAAGTTGTCACAAACTAGGCATGAGGGTCAGGTCCTATAATCCCTTCCGCACCTTCCTCACTCCCTTTGCCATTGGGCTGCCCTAATGACAGGGGAGAAGAGGAGACATCTTGGAAAATACAACACCTTTTATGCTGTGGGTAATTCCCTGAGAGGAACTAGGCTGTGTGGGCCTATGGTAGCCCACATGCCCTGCGGCTGAGGGAGAGATTACCTCACTCCAGGATTGGGAGTCGGGTGGGGGGGGCACTCTATTTTAAACTGAGAAGAATGGAATCAGACAAAAATCTGGGACCTGAAACAGAAAAAAGAAAAATAAATGTTTATAAGATGCTATATATTATTGTATATTATATAATATTTAATTATTGTAAATTAAATAATTAATATATACAAACTAAAAGTAAGGACAAAGTAACTCACAAGTGGGTAGAAAGGAATCAGAGTCAAACATTGGCAGGTTCACTACCATCCTCTGCAGTCAAAGGATAACTTTAATAAAGGGACGTGGTTATTGATAATGGATAAAGAGGATAATTTCTGAATAATGCTTGTGTGTGACTGTCAAAGCAACAGGCGACAAGGGGCTACTTCTTTTCAGGCTTAAATCTGGAGAGGCCAGTGAGAGGCAGGGGACATAACAGTGACCTCTGGATGATTTACTGAGAGACGTCACAAGTTTCTGTCCAATGACATGAGTTCACACATTTACACACTCAGAATTTCCAGTATTGGCAGTGATTTGGGCCAAACAATTAGAAACAGGAAAACATCAGCCATAAATAAGTTGATGAAGTCGGTGTCATTGATCAGAAGTCTCTGGGATATATAAATTTTTGACATTCTGTGATTGCAGCCAATTAGACTCAGAACTCTGATATTAGTATATCGGGCACAAGACCTGTGTAGGGGTAATGGGCAGAAGCCAATGAGTCCCGTGGACTGAAGGGGGAAGGGTGTCAGGACACAGCTGAGCCAGACACCACTGGAAGTAGTCCCTGGGAAGGAAATGTGTGGGAAGTATACATTGGCAGCATGGACTCAGCTTTGGCCATTTTGCCTTATACGGTACAGTCTATTTCATAGAGGGCATGCAATTTTTCTCAATGAATCTCTTGGTGTTTTTCTTGGAGTACCAAGTCAAAAGAACCTTTTGGGGCTAAAGAGTAGGCAAGTTCACCCATTTGCCATTACTCTTCTGGTGCCCCACTGGGAAGACAAGAAAAGCAGCACCCTTTTGGAAAATGCCTCTGTATAAGGGACTAAGGGGTGTGCCAATCATGTATAATTTAATATTCTCACATACCTCCCCTGGAGGAAAAAGAAAAAGCAGAACTAAGTATTGGAAGCAGTTATCATTCTTTTTTTTTTTTTTTTTAAGATTATTTATTTATTTATTTGAGAGAGAACGAGAGAGAGTGAGAGAGAGAGAGCATGAGAGGGGACAAGTCAGAGGGAGAAACAGACTCCTCGCTGAGCAGGGAACCTGATGTGGGGCTTGATGCCCGGACACCAGGATCATGACCTGAGCTTAACCAACTGAGCCACCCAGGCACCCCAGCAGTTACCATTTTTACTCAGCTGAGATAAGCCTTGGGAAGTCTCTCTGATCAAACTTGATGCAGAATTTTGTTTGAGTTCCTTCACTGAAAAATGTGTGTATACATGAGGCTATGAGCTACAAAATAAAATACAGTTTCAGGATTGCAAACTGATTCCACAGTGACAAGTCCTCTTATAAGAGAAAACGGAGTATTTTCCTGAGGGATCAAAAACCAAAGCTTTCTTAGAGGCAAGAAAAAAATGCAAGAGCACGAACTTTCAGCCACTCTGTTTGGATGCCAGTTCTCCTAATGGTCTCCTTCATGAACACCATTCTGCCCCTGTGCATGGACTGAAAGGGACCACCCAGCTGGACTTGAACAGACTAGGATGAAGACTGAATTTCAAAAACAAGGTCACATTAGAATAAAAGTTGCTTTGGACCTGGAATCCGAAGCCCCAGCTCTACCACTTCTTCACTGTTCTCTCTGCTGTCCCCTGCTGTCCCCTGTGCCTGCCCCTTGAAGGGGATGCCATTACTGGCCTCGGGCTCTGGGGGGGGGGGGGGAATGAAAACTAAAAATGACAACTGGAAAAGGATTCTGTAAACTGCAAAGCTCGATGCGAAAATATTAGATGTCACGGTACATTTTTATCTTCGTTTCCAGGGATGTCTGCTGAAAGAATTGTGAGGGATACCGAAATATTGAAAAATCACATGGAGGAGGAAAGCAGTAAGGGGGTCCCTTCTGCCCCTGGATCTCCTCCCTGACTTAGCACTTGTAGAAAAATCAAATGTTTGAGCCGGTGGCTGACGTTCCAACACTTGGACCAGTTGTGATTCTCCCTGGAGATCTTATTTCCAGCTTTCTGGAACAGGGTCGTGACCTGGAAGGGGGAGATGAAAGGGCCCAGCCCTGGATACCTCTCCCTCCCTGTTAGAACAGGCCTCCAGCAGGCAGCTGGGGGAAGGCACACAAGCTTCGAGGAAGGGCCGAACAGGAGCAGGGAGACACACCAGGCAAAAATCCACACTGTAATTTGGGTTCTCTAAGCTTTGAGGCAGGAGATCCACTCCTATTATTTTGTGGACAGGATGGAATTCTAGGAAGCAGAGAAGGCAAAGGAATTCTTTGCATGTTTTCAGCTCTGATCCCAGAACAAAAGGTGAGAGCTCTCACTTTGAAATATCAGGACCTCTTAATTGCTGACAGTTCATCAAAAATTAGCCATTCACCAGCTTCCCTTTCCAGAATCATCTAAATGCAAAAGCTATTATTCTTAGCTCTACACCACTCGTGTTTGAGGCTAGCAAGGCAGCCTCAGGGGTCTTTGAGCAAGAGAAATAGATTTCTGCTCTATTCAAAGACAGAGGCAGGGCCTGTTCTTTGGGAGCCCCCTACCCCCACTCCTCCAGAGCGCCCCACACTGAAAGCACACCATGCCTTTTGAATGGGTGAGCCCCAGAAAGAGTCCAAGCCTGGAGGTCAATTCCTGGGTTCTAACCCAGCTCTGCCACAGTGAACACTGGGCCACTTCACTTTGGCTTGGTTTCCTTGGCAACGGAAAGTGCTGGGTGAGATTCCAATAGTGGTTCTCAAACTTGGTTGTCCATGAAAATCACCTGGGGGACCTTTAAAAATTCCTGATGCCTGGCACTTCCCTGGCCAATTAAGTCAGAAGACCTGGGGTGGGACAGGGCAATAGGAGTTTTTACAGCTCCCCGAGTGACTTCAGGGCTCAGCCAGGGGAGCGCCACTGGTCTAGAAGGTTGGCGGTTCTCCACACTGGCTGTGTATGAGAATCACCTAAGGAACTCTAAAAATACAGAGCCCAGAGTCTCACCCTAGCGTAATTACACTGGAAGTCTCTGGGGATGACCTCAGCTATGGTATGCTTTCAACTCTTCCCAAAAGATGCTAACACATAGCTGAGCACACAGACCTCCAGGCTAGATGATCTGCAGGGATGCTCTTTGACCCAAGGTTCTAAGCTTCTTTGAGTCTGCATTTAGGAGACTTGGAGCATTTCTACCACATTCTCAGGAAGCTAGCGGCTCCGATTGTTCTCAGCAGCTGCCAAGTTAAAGAGCTCTGACTCTGGGGAACAAGACGCTTTTTTCCTCCCACACCTTGAGTCTTCGTTTTGGGTCTTGGACCCTCAGGAGGGACCGTCCCCCTTATTTACAATCAATCCATACAAAGGTCACCCTCGACTGGATCTCAACTCCATCAAAACAGGACAAGTCGGGGTTCCTAACCTTGTTGGTTACACCAAGTCCTTTGAGAACCTCATGAAAGCTATAAATCCTCTCCTAAGAAAAATTCACTTCTGCACTTGCACATCCAATGGAGCATACCAGTTTAATGGGCCCCTGAGCCCCTGTTGTCAAGAAAATTCTATTTTATTTCACCATAATATAAAAGTAAAAAAAGATTGACATAACCCAGGCAAGCAGAATTTGCCATGTAGTAGGAGGAGCCAGGCCTGGGCATTAAGAGTCCCGAGTTCTAATTCTGGTTCCACCTTGAGCCAACTGACCCTAGCAGTCACTTTGTCTCCGTTTATCCGTAGGTCCAGTTGAGAATCATAACACCTGTGCTACCATGTGTCTACCTTACTTTCCACTCTCCTAAAGAATGGGCACATTCTTCACATATGTACACTCTGCCCCAAATGACTTTGGGAACACAGCACAGCAAAGAGTGTTTCTTTGTTAATTTACTCTGAGTGCCTGTGTCGACCAAGAGGCCGTGGAGACCACCGTATGGAAGTGCCTTGGAGCCTGAAAGAGACTGGGCAAAGGGACTGCACAAGACATCCTTCTATTTGGAGTACAGATCGCATCTGACCTTGGGAGGGAAAAGTGGAGAGCCCATGAATCCACCACGCACCAGCCATAGTCCTTGGTGGGGAAAGGCTGGAACTGGAACCAGATGTCTGAGAAGCAATCTCCCAGACTTTGCAGGAACTGCCAAGTTGGCTACGGGTTTGGCAGAAATGATCTGCCTGGTGAGTGCCAAGTGCTTTGGAGGGAGCAGGAGCGTGGCCTGGCGTCTGAGCACAGGCATCCGGGAGGATCTATGTTCCCAGCCTCACAGGCTACCCAGGCCATTTGAGCTCTGACCTGACAAGTGTGCCAACCAGTCCCTGCCAGGAGGAGGGGTTCCACGGCTCTGAGGGACTCCATATTTGTTTCCTTACCAGGAGAGCACCAGCGTGTTCCACCATAAGCATGGGGCGGAAGTTGGCATTGATAGGAGAGCAAGTGTGGAGATTACGCTCCTGGTCAATCTCCCCACTCCCCATTCCGTCCCCGGCCCATCTTCTCTGACTTCTAGGCAGTCCTTCTGGAAGCATGAGCTGGGAGAGAGCGGAGGGTAGCAGTTTCTGTCTTGGGCTCTAAGCTTTTGCTCAGTTTGTTCACTGAAAGACAAAAGAGAAACCCCCAGTGCCCCAGGAGAGCTCCTCCTCTTGAACTGTATTGAGGAAACCATAAAAGAAGCCTCAAACCAGAAATGGTGATGTGTGTGCGTGGGACTATCTGGAGATTCTCGAAGAGCCTGAGGGCATTCTCAGAGTGATCCTGGGGGACAGAGGAAGAGTCAGGAGTGTAAAGGAGCCCAGAGTTTTGATGCAACTTTGTCCATCACATAAAATGTGAAGCATGCACACATGCACACGCACACCCCGGGCACATATAAACACAACCCCCTCCCTCCTCCTTCTCTCTTTCTTTCTAGGGGGCCTGGAAGGACTGAGTGCAGGCTTGGTCCTAGAGCTGCTTTGAGAGTGCTCTTGTTTTCTATCTCCACATACCTACATGCACACACTTCCTGGCTACACTGGGCTGTCCCAGGAGGGGCCAGATCACTCGGCAGCAGGGCCCTTCCACCCTGCTCTGGAATCAGAGAAATCTCCATGGGATTAGGAGGGAGTTGTCCTGGGAAGCAGCATGCCAGTCCCGGAGGGCTGGATCCCACGCTGGTCCTTCTACACTGCAGACTCTGGGCAGAGCTGTCACTGATGGCTGGCAGCTTGCTACAATCACAGGGGAGGTGGTGTCCATTGGAGCTAGAGCTTCTCATCCCTGGCTACTCTGGGTGTCCAGGAATGACACACCTGCCCCTCCACCCGCCAATCCCTCCAGCACATACTTTCTTCTTGCTTTGTCCTATCAGAAAGGAAGAACTAGCACCATATGACGGCAGCTCGATATGGCTTTCTTTTTTTTTACTTCCTTGCAATTCGTTAGTTGCTGCTCCTAGACTATTTTGCAACTACTGTTTCCAGCTGGGAGAGAGGAGTATACACAAGCAGTATATTTTTTGAAAATATTTACTTCATTGAAAATAAAGATAGGTATTGCATAGTTTCCTTCCCATAAACCAAGAGATTTGTGTCTCCAAGCTTGGGCATCTCTTACTGTCTTTGTAGATCTGACAGATGGGTGGGTTTCTACCACAGTTTCTTTTTGATTTTGGACACTATTTGTTGGAGACAAGGCTTCAGGCTCTGCATAAAAGTGCTTTCCACAGTGTATCTGAATCATCATGAGAAGACACAAACTATTGTCAATGAGCATAGTGGGAAATGGATCTTACTACTGGAAAGCTGTGTTGCAATTTCCTTCTTGATGATTTGGCAAAGTCTAAATGGGACCACTGGTCAGAGGAGGCCAAGGAGAACCACTTTTAGATCCCCAAACTCACAAGCTTACTTGTTTGCGGCAACTCAAGCCCACAACTCTGTTCTGAGGAGGTGAAGGATATTGTTCCCCTGGATGGTGACATTACACTCCAAGTTCTTTGCAGACCTAGGAAGAAACTGAACAAAGCTCTCACACTCTCCACTGTTGTGGAAGCTGCCATGCTGGATTGTTCTTCATTCCTGATGTGGTGAGGTGGGGCACCGGACGTCTCTTGGTTCCCTCTCACTGTTCGGAGGACACTGTCCTTCATTTTTGTATCAGCCAGAGTCCCACCAGGAGCCAGAAACCACACCACTCTGTCTAAGAGGCAAGCTACTCTAAAGAATTAACTGTATATTGTGAAGAACTGAAGGGGGGAAAGATAGAACTCTTGGGTATTAAGGTGACAGAAACTGGAGGAAGCAAGTCTTATCCTAGGGTAGAGGTTGGAATTATTTAGACTTAGAGCTTTGACTTGAGCCCCTCAGAACTGGACCTCTGAGCTCAGAGAACGGGATACCATCCAGCTTGAGAGGCTGTTGCTTAGTGGATGCAAAGATGCTGGTGATACCAGGAAAACTATGAGCTAGACTCCACTATTGATCTTGGAAGGGACTGCTGCAGCCAGGTGAAGTGCTCCTGTGAGCTGACCCGCACAGGAGGAGGAAGCAGGGGAATGGAGTCCCTTCTTCTTCTGCAAACCTCTCTCTAGCGCCCCCTAATGGCAGAGCTGGCAGGGTACAACTGGTAAAGAAGAAATGACCCTGTGGTTCAGGGCCCATCATCAAAGGCAGAGAACTGGGGCAGAGAGACAATCACTGAATGAACAAGCATACTTAGCCAGGTCTCCATTGCCTTATCATCACTGACTACTCTCCCCATGTCCCCATTCCACCATTGTAAGCTATAGACCTGGCTCCTTTTGTTTCCTTGAAATGGCTACACTTAAGTGAAAAGTAGATTTGGGGAAGTCTTGTATTTAGGGGATACAAGCAGGCTTCTGACCCAAGGTTTTTCAGCCTCAGCTCTTGACACTGGGGGCTGGATAATTTTTTGTGTCAATGGGCTGTTCTGGGCATTGTGGGATGTTGAGCAGCAACCCTGGTCTCTATCCACTAGATGCTTGTAGCATATCCCCATTCCTGTCCCCACATAACCAAAAATGACAACCCAAACAGTCGTCTCCAGACATTACCCATATTCTCTGGGGAGCAAACTCTCCAACAGTTATGAAACACTATATCAACCTCTCCCAACATTGCTGTCCTGAGTCTTCAGGCCTAAGAATTAGAATAGAATTAGAATAGCAATTTGGATGTCTTCTTTGGAGAAGTGTCTGTTCATGTCTTCTACCCATTTTTTGCTGGATTATTTGGTATTTTTGGGTATTGAATTTGAGGAGTTCTTTATGGATCTTGGATATTAGCCCTTTGTCTGTAGCGTCATTTGTGAATGCCTTCTCCCATTCCGTGGATTGCCTTTTTGTTTTGTTGACTATTTCCTTTGCTGTGCAGAAGATTTTTATCTTGATGATGTCCCAAAAGTTCATTTTTGCTTTTGTTTCTTTTGCCTTTGGTGACATGTCTTGCAAGAACTTGCTGTGGCTGATGTTGAAGAGGTTTCTGCCTATGTTCCTCTCTAGGATTTTAATGGGTTCCTGTCTCACATTGAGCTCTTTCAGCGATTTTGAGTTTATCTTTGTGTGTGGTGTAAGAGAATGGTCCAGTCTCATTCTTCTGTATGTAGCACCCCAATGTTCATAGCAGGAATGTCCACAGTAGCCAGACTGCAGAAGGAGCTGAGATGCCCTTCAACAGATGAATGGATAAAGAAGATGTGGTCCATATATTCAATGGAATATTATGCAGCCATCAGAAAGGATGAATACCCGCCACCTATATTGACATGGATAGAACCAGAGGGGATTATGCTAACTGAAACAAGTCAAGCAGAGAAAAATAATTATCCTATGGTTTCAGTCATATACAAGTAAGGAATAACATGGAGGACCACAGGGGAAGGGAGGGAAAACATAAGGGGGAGAAATCAGAGAGGAAGACAATCCTTGAGAGATTCTAGACTTTGGGAAATGAACTTGTGAAATGAACTGAGGGTTTCAGAGGGGTGGGGGTACTCAGGTGATGGGTATTGAGGAGGGCACATGCTGTGATGACCACTGGATACCAAATGAATGAATAAGTGAACACTATGTCAAAAACTAATGGCGTACTATACAGTGGCTATCTGAACATAGTTAAAAAAAAAAAAAAAAAAGCAAGGCTGCCCATGCATTCCTTTCTCTTCTTTATTTAAACTTATTTAAATAGACCCTAGGAGGCAAGGGGGGGTTGAAAATACTAATGTGCTTACTTCACAGACAGATCAACTATTATCCAGAACGGTTAACTGACTTCCCTAGGAAACTCGATCAAGGCAGAAGCAATGCTCTTCTGATGGCCCTCATCCTCAAAGTTTTGGAGGGGGGCAGAGGTGGCTGGACGGCTGACTGGCAGAGAAAGGAACGCCCCCCTCCCCAAGTTACCAATAATGTTCCTTTTATTTTTCTTTTAAAGTGTCCAGCTGTTGCCAGGAATACCATATAAAACAGCTTTATGAAGTGAACACAGGCCCCAGCAGCTTATACAAGCTGGCTCTGTCAAGGGCACCAGTGTTTCTAATTAATGCCGGGGTCCAGGGTTCCATGCAAGCCCTACCTGCTCCCTCTCCTTTAGGTTTTGACTTCTGGCTAACCTGCATGGGGGCCCTTGTGCCGATGACTAATAAACACTCCTGACATTTCTCCCTGGGTCTGGGAGGGCAGAAATAAAAGTCACGTCCAACTAACCATGTTCCAGCCCAACCGTGGCCCATTCAGAGCAGGCACGGAAGAGAAAGCTGCCTTGCCCTTGACATCCGGCCAAGCAGCACTTGCATACAAGTGTCTCTCCGTGGTCAGGCTTCCTCATTTTGGACGTGCTCGGCATCAGGTGTGGTCACCTGTGGCCTTTGGGAGACAGCAGATGGAGTCTCCTCTCTGCCCTATAGAGAAGCCATTCTCAGAATTTCAGCAGGCCTCTTCACAGCCTCTCCCAGGCTAGAGATTTCTGGTGCTCTTCAAGGCCAAGGATGAGAATGACATCATCAGACAGGACAAAATAGGAACGGGTGTGAGCGTCTGGGCACGCATGCGCGAATGTGCGTGGGCGTGCGGGTGTGTGTACATATTTACCGAGATTTGTCATGTGGAGCTAATGGAAACCAAGGTCATTTAAGTCTAGGCACTTTGCTAACGTCTTGACTAATTGATTAATTGGAATAACAGAGCATTCGAGCTCAGAGGAGACTCAAAGATCCTTTTGCCTCACCTTCTCTTTTACTAGTGAAATTAAGATTCAGTTGACGTTAGGTGACAACCCGAAGTGTGCCATCCACAGCCAACTGGAAATGCTCAGAACTGGGACTTCCCAGGCCAGCAGTCTCTTCCCTCATTCCCATACCCCTTCCCAGCCACTATCTACAAGGGCCGGTTCAGGGTTAACAACACAAGGATGTATATAGCCTGGTCCCTCTTTCCAGAAAGGAGAAACTATTTGGTTAGTGCCTGCATGTGTCCATCCCTGTCCTACTTCCCTCTCCTGTCCCTATGCCACCAATGCAAGTCAGCATGGGCACCCATTTTAGAAGATCAGATCCTGGCCACTGGGAGAGGCTGACCCTTGAGTGAGAAATCGTAAATCATAATCCAGTCCTTGTGTTGCTAGTAGAGAAAAATCCATGAAAAATTCCTCGATGTCTTATACAAATACTTGGCAATATTCAGATAAGTTACTATATTTCCCCTTAGTTATTGACATTGAACATTTTAAAATAAAATCTAAATCTGGATCTTTGCAGAGTAGAATTCATAATTAAATAGGAAGTTCTGTTTTGGCAAGGACTGTGTTGTAATTTTCTTGAATTTCTCACGGCCCTTAGCATAATTCTAGAATGGCAACAGAACTAGCATTCCACTGACACTTGTTAGTTAAATTGTAATGGGGTAAAAATAAAGATGCTTTCTCTTTAAATGACAAGTTGACATCTAGGGTCAAGTCCTTCCAAAACAATAAGGGGATTTTTCTTGTCTTTTTTTTTTGACTATAACTGCATATGAGGGAGTGCTCTGAAAAAGTGGGCATCTTCTACTTGACAAGGACAGTTGTGACCTCGAACTTTATACCCTATAAGGGGCGTCGGTTTATTTTATTTTTTAAAAGATTTTATTTATTTATTTGAGAGAGAAAGGCTGAGAGAGAAAGAGAGAGAGAGGGAGCAGGGCAGAGGGAGAGGGACGAGCAGAGTCCCAGAGAGCAGGGAGCCTGATGTAGGTGGGACTCCACCCCCAGACCCTGGAATCATGACCTGAGCCAAAGGCAGATGCTTAACCAACAGAGCCACCCAGGCATCCTGGGATGTTAGTTTATGTGAAATTTTTCAAGTATCCAGCAAGAGGATGACAGCACTTGGTTTGGAGTTTGCTTCCTAACTGTGTGGCCCAAGGAAACTCCCTAGATTTTTCTAAAAAAAGAGTAGTCAAATCAGTATTCACATCTAAGGTTGTTGTGAGGATAAAATCAAAGAAAGATCATGTAAAGCACTGTGCGAACTGTAGGGTACGTCTAAGAGGGAGGGTGTTATTAATGTCCCTAGCTCCCCAGAATTCACCGCCTTGATTTTTCCTACTTGTTTCCAGACTTTTTTATGACTTAAAAAATATTACAGTGGAGCGATACACAGGTGAGACATAGATCTGCTCAGCTTGGGGCTGGCAAGTTGCTGAACCGGTTCCCTCCGCCCAGCAGCCACCAGGGGAGCAGAGATGGGGGTCCCGATAGAGGAGCAGGGGTGCCTGGCCTTCGGTCCCTTCTGCCAGAGTGGCCTCCTTATTTCTCTGGGAAGAGAATCTCAGGACCAGAAGCGCATTCCAAAGCCTCAGGTAATTGCGTATTTTCCTGTCTCCCGCTGCCTGGAACCGATGATTCTGCTTTGCTGTGATTAGTACAGATACGTAACTGCTAAAGTGTGACCTAGTTCTCGTTTTTCCAGATGGACCAGCGTTGTGATCCTGTCTTGCTGGCTTGGAAAGAAAACAGAATAAACAAACCTAGAAAAATAACCCAGAGAGTTCATTATGGCTAAAACTAAGATAAAGTCTAAGACATGGCATTAGAAACAGTTTCTACCACTTTGAAGTCTTAAGAATATATTTTCAAAAGAAGACAGAACAACCATACGCATGTGTATACGTAGTGTAATATACAATGTCTAATTTGCACCGATATGTTGTGGGGAAAAGAACACAACAAATGGAAATTTCTCCTAAAATCTGGCAAAAAGCCACCACTCCGCTCTGATTTGGAAAAGAAGATTGTAAACAGTGTGCTGGTGTCTGGTTTTACATTACAGATTATTTGCAGATATCTTTGATTATAGTTTAGCTTTTTAGATTTTTATCACAGAAACTTATTTCAAAGAGCCCTAGCGTGGAGATGATGGAAGAGAAGCTTATAAAAACAGACTCTTGGGCTTCTTTAAGTAGAAGGAAACCAAAATAAAAACCCTGGGTAAGCCGAGGAAACCCCCCTCACTGGTTCGTATCCCTCGGTTTTTGCTCTGTATTGCCAAGTTCCTTGTGCCCCAAGAGCCGAATGTGGGTTCCCTCACAGGGTGAAGTGACCTGAGCACACAGGAAGGGTCCAGTCAGCACCCAGACACCAGATGGTCTGGAAAGGGTTGGCGGGGGTGGGGGGCGCTCGAGCGGGCTGGGAGGCAACAGAGAAACTAACAAGAGACAAAGGTCCAGTTTCCTCCAACACAAGCAGGGGTAGTTCATGCATAGCTGGGCACAGCGCCCAGGGCGAACCACACTCCCCCACACTTGGATGCTGCAGAGGAGACACAGACATCAAAAGCAGCCTTGAGGAAGAAGAGCAGTTACAGAAATACAATGCTGCCCAAAAAGGGGGTAAGATAGGAGCAGCTTGTACTGCAAACCCACCCAGCTTGCCAGACAGCTCTGGGAGAGCACGCTCGATCTATGGCTTTCGTGCATGGCTTTCGTGCAAAGGGGCGTCTCTGCTGCTGGCTGTCTAGCCCTGGTGGCTTCAGACTGTTTCCTGGGACTTCCCTCAGGCGGTCTTCGGCCTCTAATCAATGCATATGCATTAAGGACCCATGGCACTGTCTTCATGTGCTAAGCAATAGAAGGAGAAAGGGTAAGAGTGAACTGGGAGCAGAGGACAAGACTGGCTCTTGCTAAACTTAGGGGCTGTTTGGAGCCCCTGTCCCTAACCTTTCCCCACTTTGACCAGCCTCGCCTTCCCTCACAAACCAGCATGTTGACACTCTCCCTACCTGTCCTAACAGTATCTTTCTGCCTCATCCGTCCCCGGACACCTGCCAGCCTTCCAAAGACAAGCACAGGAATATAAGACAGCTAACGAGTGGGATTACAGGCTCCGGTGAGAAGACGCTTTCTGCAGGGGGCGGGGAAGGAGAGAGAGGAGGGTCCCACCTGTGTTTGTAAAGTGACGTGCACAGGGGTGGCCACCCTTGCTGGGAGGAGCCCTGTGGTAAGTGTGCGGCCCCGGGGCCACCCTTGAAGAGCTTATGGGGAGCAAGGCCAACGGATGTATGTGGAAATGTCTGCAGAGATGGGCAATCCTGGACCCCCACCTGGCTCTTGTCATTTCCAGCCTGGGAAGTTATCAAGTCACTTGGCCTTAGTTCTAAGCCTTAGTTCCCTGACCTGAAAAACGGACCTCTGCGGCCACCTGGGTAGCTCAGTGGGTTAAGAGTCTGCCTCCGGCTCAGGTCATGATCTCAGGGTCCTGGGATCGAGCCCCACGTTGGGCTCCCTGCTCAGCGGGGAGCCTGCTTCTCCCTTTGCTCCTGCTGTCCCCCTACTTGTGCCCTCTTTCTCTCTGTCAAATAAACAAACCAAACACCAAAAAACAAAAAACCCAGACCTGCGGATCCCAGCCCTGTAACGTTGCTGAGACCATGCTATGAAATCTGTTATGGAAATATTAGATGTTCTTAGTCACAGAAGAGCACAAGGCGGGACGTACACGGAAGTCCCCAGAGTGGCCCCATGTGATCGCTGGGTCAGAAGGTGGAGAGTCTGGCTCAGCTGTCCTGCGAGAGAGCGAGGCTTCAGCATGAGGCCCACCAGGAAGTGTCTGGAAGCAGCCCTTCCCCTGAGGTGGGCGGGGGGCGGGGGGCAGCCCAGGGGCCAAACAAAGCTGCCACACCCACTTCCCCTCAGGATTTTGGGGGAGAGTCGCTGTCCTGTGTAGTCAGCCTGAACTGAAACGCAAACCACTTCGTGCCAAGTTCTGGGGGCTTGAGTTTCCTTTCCTGAGGGCAGTTCTCCCATGAGTCAGTGGGAACCGGACCAGTGGGAGCTTAGTGGTTTCACTTGAGGGGAACCTACAGGAAATCATTTAAGAAGATAATAAGGGGGATTTTTCCTGTCTAGAAACGAGGCCCGTGGGTCTTTGCAGATGACATTATTCTCTCATAATCAGTAATAAATGCAGAAAAAGAGCCTCAGCTGTTAACCTCAGTATAATCAACTGAGCACAGACTCTCTGGGAGCACAACCGAGATTTCATGCCTTCCGGTTGGCCCAGGGTCCCGAGGCTCGCAGACCGTTGGGATTGTCTTCAGGAACCCTCTTTCCAGAACCCAGTGATCCAGTGCAGTCTGGGTCCTGCCTGAGCCTGCCTGAGCCCTGCACCCCCGTTCTCCGGCCCATCTCACTAGGTTTGCCCAGTTGTTTGGAACTTGACTATCTTTGCAACTAAAATTTCTAAATTAATTCCTGCTGAGGTAGAGGGTAACTACTTTGTGTCACACCCTCTGCCCCATATGTAATTTTCATGTTCACAAATGGTTTGACCCCTCTTGCGCCCAAAAGCTGACTGAAATTTAGCATTCAGAGCTGTCTGCCCAGGAATTTGTGTTTGGGAAAGGAGAACCATTGGGTAGAACTCTAGAAAAAGAGGCCAATCCGAAGGGTGGGGCATGGGGTAAAACGGAGTCCCACCTCTTCCCGGCCTAGACCCCAAGCTCAGTGAATATTAGATGCATAAATGAACCCCTGTATGAAGGAGGGAAGGGGGCTGGAAGTGTCCCCAGAGGTCGTCTAGGGTTCTAGGCCAAGGGCTGACTTTCTGAAAGAAAGAGCTCGGGTTGGTAGAGACTGCGAGGCCTACCCAGGTGAAGCCACAGTCAGTGATGAAAGGGAGATGAAGACCCGAGTGTCTGCATCCCAGTTCCTCTGCGGAGGAGTCCCCCACCCCACCCCCACCCCCCGGGCACCGGGGCCTCTGGAGCCCCAGAAGCAGGCCGGAATGGGTGAGACCCCGCGCTTCCTCCCTCGCTCGGCAGTGCCATCTGGCCCATGTTGCCAGGATCTGCCGTGGAGCCCGCCGGGCAGCTTTCATCGCTCCCACCATGAATCCGAGGGAGGCATAATAATGTTAGTCTGGGAGGGAAGCCCCCTCGATCGGTTCTCACGATTCCCGTTTCCTATTTCCTGGCTGTCATCTTATCTCTGGTCCGTCTCCAGTACACAGAAAAAACCCTGCTTTCTGCTATCACACATGAAGTGACAGCAGCTAAAGGGTCCATCTTTCACTCTTTCTTTGAAACCGATCGTCCCACCCATCACTGCTTTTTGTCGCGTGAGAGGAATGTTGGGGGGAGCGGGTTCTCTTTCACCTCCGCCTACATGGGAGCAGGTTGGGCTTTGACAGCTGGGCAGGGGGCGGGGCGCGCTGGGCAGTCCGCAGGGATTAAACCAACACTGAATGTTAGAGCATTTTCATCTTTTTTCTTTTTTAAAGATTTTATTTATTTATCCGACAGACAGAGATCACAAGTAGGCAGAGAGGCAGGCAGAGAGAGAGAGGGGAGGAAGCAGGCTCCCCGCTGAGCAGAGAGCCCGATGCGGGGCTCGATCCCAGGACCCTGAGATCATGACCTGAGCCGAAGGCAGCGGCTTAACCCACACTGAGCCACCCAGGCGCCCCGAGCATTGTCATCTTTATTTCTGTCTTTGTAGGCATGGAATGACCATCCCAGAGGAAAAGCTGGTGAGGTCTCCAAAGCCATCCCCCAGAGTCAGGATGCAGGAAGTGGGCAGAACACTCTGGAGAAGGGAGGGAGGTGCTCTTTGCTTCAGTTCATAGCCCACTGCCATTTCCTCGGGTCATAATTTGCGTTCAGTAACCCTGATTTCTGGGTCACCTGGATGGCTCAGTTAATGCGACTGCCTCTAGCTCAGGGAACCGTCTCTGGGTCCTGGGATCGAGTCCGCTTCTGCCTCTGTGCTCAGCGGGGAGCCTGCTCCTCCCTCTGCCTTTGCTCCTTCCCCTGCTCATTCTCTCTCTCTGTCTCTCAAATAAATAAATAAAATCTTAAAAAAAAAAAAAATCCCTGGTTTCTGAAATACCTAATGGTGGTTGCAAAGACCAGAACCTTAATTTTCCAAGTATGGGGTTAGGAGAGAGGGAGCCCGCTTTGCAGGGTGGGTGGGAAGACAGAGAGCAGCTACTGGGGCGAGCCCTGAACCATGCTGGCCTTGGGGGTTGGGGGAGGGGCCGTGGGGGGGAGGGCTCTGAGCAGCCGCCCACCAGAGCATGTGAAAACAATTCCTATTTCTGTCTGTAGTTAGAGCCCCACCCTCAACTTAGGAAGCTCTATGTTAAACCCATTTAGAAGGAGAAATAGCATATTCTAATGCTGGCACTGCTTTGCCTCGCTTGAAAATTCCATTTTGCCTATGGTCATCCTCCTGCGGTACAGAAAAGGTGGCCCCTGGGCGAGAGGCTCTGCGTGAAGGTGGCGTGGGCGTGAGACGAAAGCTTGGGTGAGAGACCCCGTAGCTCTGCTCCCTGCAGGTTGCGGCTGCAACCTGGCGTCGACACTGACGGAAAAGGCTTTGGAATGAGGGACAGGATGCCCTCTGTGTCTTTTGAAGGTCAAATCACAGCTTAAGGACAATTTTTTTTTTTCCGACGGGGCCAGTTTTCACCAGGCAAAGCGGCTGTAAGAATTCAGTTAGCCATGGAGCATTTTTGCTCCATGTGACTTACTAATACATTAGGCTGATGGTGTGGTCCCCATGGGGAGGTGGTCCCCACGGGGAGGTGGCCCTGTGCCTCGGAGGTAGCCCCTGGGCAGGTGCCCCAGGGCACACCAGGGACGGTTGAGTAGACATTGTCTCCCCTCTGGCGTGAGCATCAGTGCTGCCATGATGCACTTTTCAGGCCTGGAACACGTGTGGATTTTTCTTTGAGCTTCCATTCAATTCAGGATTTGCTCCATGTTTCCTTTTTTTTTTTTTTTTTTTCACTCCAGTTCTGATAAACCTGTTTATTATTTTTAGGTTTCAAAAACTAAATAAGCTTACAGAGCTATCTTTGTTGTTGCAATTCCTGCCGAAAATGAATTCATTTTAGCTGGCAGTCTGAAACTCTAGCTCCTGCCCCCTCCCTCCCACCACCACTACTGCCCCCCCCCACCTCTCCCCCCCCCGCACCCCTCCCCTCCCCTCCCCACACCAGCCTCCAGCCTTTTCTCTTTGAGATGTCCTATACGGAATGTGATTAAAACACAGCAATGGGAAATGCTTTAGGAACAGCTATTCTAATAGAACTGAAGTTGGCTTGAGGTATTATAATTCTGAGAGATTTTGATGAGCTAAAGTGAATTCAAAGACCCAAAGGGGGAAGGATCTAGAAATCACTTTGGGGGGAGGCGGGGAGGAGTGAGGATGTTGGGACACAGAGGAGTCGAAGGTCTGCCCCATGGTCATGTCCTTTAGACCAAACCCATGCTTCTGCCTGATGTGGGAGGAAGACCACAAGGTCGGTGTTACAGGGACTCAGATTTCTAATACTTCAAATTGCTCGAAAAGGAACAATCCGCTCTGTTAGGGAGTGACCTTCTTGTCAATGACAGAATTCAAGCCAAACCTGGGTGACCCCTTCTGGGTCATGCTCAGATGAGACATTCTCCACTGGGATCTCAAGAGGGTCGGGGACCCCTGCGGGAGGGGTCAGGGCCGGATAAACAAGGAGGAGGCTGTGACGAACATGATGGGCAGACACAGGACACCCGGAACTATACCAGATGGAGAACCTATCGTGGCCAGTCTCCTTCTGCAAGATCAGCTCCTCCACGTGACTTCTACCTTCTTGGTCATACCTCAAGTTCACTTTAACATATCCAATTGCTCCCCTGGAAGAGCACGAAATGTCTTCTCCAGCTGGCTGCCATCACATGCTCCATGTTCTAATCCCATGGGAACACACCCCACTGGGGGCCACTGGTGAAGCCACGTGCTAAGGAAAACCTCCTGGACAAGCTCATCCTATAACATGCATATGGCGGCTGGCTCTCTCCATGCAGAGCTCTGTGTGGTGACGGCCGAAAACCTCACTGGTCTGCCTGGTGGTGTGAGAGGAAGCCCTTGGTGTGTCTGGGGGCGGGGGTGAGCCTCCAACCAGCCGGTTTGAGAAACCCCAACCACATAAAGGCAGACTCTGGGGCCCTTGGTTTCCTCAATCCTTTTATGCTCCAGAGGACTCCTAATCCACATGTTTCCTCCTAATTTACCCTTCATTCATCAAAATATTATTTCATAAGAGCTTTTTGATGTCGAAAAAGCCTGATGAGTCTCTTAAGCCCTTTCCCGGTTTGTAGCATGAAATTGTGTGCTCCCAGCACTTAATGGGACCAGGAGCCAGAGAGGCTAAAGCCTGTGCTTTGGAGGCCTGGGGCTGTGAGAACACCCTCACAAACTGTCCCCTGGCCAGTATGACAGGCCAGCTGTCATCAAGCCAGGAGGTTAGAAGGCAAGCCACTTTTCTTTACATGACTCTTTGGGTCCCACCTCTAGGGATGGCCCAACTCCATTAGAAACGTAGTAAATCACATCGTTCACTCACTTCCTCTCTGAACAGCTGTTTAATGACTACCTGCCATGTGCCAGACATTGTCCCGGTGTTGGGCAATCACATATAAACAATGCTCGGTTCTTGCCCTTGAAGAACTGCATCCTGGTGGAGAGGATAACTGTGTTAATGGACCATTCCAAAAAGTACACAGCCACAAGAGTGTAAAGTCTTACAAAATTAAGGAGGGACCCCTGGGGTGGAAAAGAGGTAGTCAGAAAAGACCTTTGAAGCTCTTCAGAAACAGTGACGTCATCTTGAGATACAAGGCGCAAATTCCCAGCTGTCTGTTTCACACTTCTCCCACCCACCACATTCATAGATAAAGGAAAAGAGAAGGAGGAACCTGGAAGCTTCCATTTGTCAAGGCCTGACCTGGGTGCTTCAAATAAGGGACACTCTGGTGTCTTAGCTCCATCCATGTGGTAGCAAATCTGATTTGTTTTTTCAGGAAGCACAAGCTGGGACCCTCAGCCTCAGAGTCGTTCCAGCCCTGTGGAGGAGCCCTGCGCTCAGCTCAGGCTGTGTGAAGAGCCAAGGCATCAGCTCTCGAACCTAGAACTTTGCTGCAGCTGGAGGGCTGGTGGCAGGCTGAGCAAACGGGAGCGTTTCACATGCCGGGAAATTGCACGTGGAATTCAAGGGCGGTTTTGAGAAAAAATGATTTTAACCTTTTCCTCTGTGAATTAGAGATGATGATAATTTGGTACAGGTTTCAACTTCCATTTTGATTTACCTGCCTCAATGACTAGCAGATATTCTTTATTTTCTTTTCTGATGGTAAAAAGTGATACCTTTACTGTAGAAATTTTAGTTCACTAAGTAAAAATGTAAAGAAGAAAACAAAAATCACCCCTGACATTACCCAGATAACCAGTTAGATGTTTTAGATATTTGCCTCTCTGATGAGCCAGTTATATCCAACACTTTGTCAACGTGTATGACTGTTTTAAGCTTCATGATAAATAAACTATGGACGATTTTCTTCTCATGACTGGGTCTCTTCTTTCTGTACTTTCAGGCCTCAAGTTCAAATATTGCCCTAAGTTAACCTTGATTTCCTTCACCTAAGCAATGGCTAGCTGATTGACTAGGTCCAGCCCCCAAAAGGATAGGGCATCCAGGCAAGGTTGCATGGTTTATGACTTTTAGCCCCGGATCCAACCTGCTCTTTGCCTGCAGGACTTGAGACCACCCTTCCTGAGCTGCTGATGCCCAAATCTGAATTATGGAAGGGTCATTGCTTCCCACCCCAGTTTAAATACTTGAGCTTGAAATGTTACCAACTCTTCAGAGGGTCTAGAAAAGGAAAACCCTGTTTTCATCTCAAAGGAAACAGTCATGAGAGTTTCTTGTGATGTATGAGGGAAGGCAGAAGGCAGAACTTTCTTCTTCTTTTTTTTTTTTTCCAGAAAACTAAAAGGCAAACCAAATTCTCTCCTTTCAAAGCATAAATTGCTGTATTGACTTTCTTCTCAAAAGAGGAGTACCGTTTGCCTGTGTGCTAATAGGCTAATTTGTCCTTTGCAGTTGGGGTCAAAATTTGAACTCGCCTGGCTAGGTCACTTTAAAGTTTAGCTTCAATCGTGTTTAAATTCTCTATCACTCAGAATTCAGTGCCACTCAGATATATACCTCAAATAACTCAGAATTGAACGTCACTCGAAACATATTTCCCCCAAAGGGGGAAGTGGAGGCAGGGTGCTGTGAGCTTCTCTGAGCCTTGTTTTCTCATTGTGAAGTGAGGGTAATAAGGGTACCTCCTTGTAGTAAATAGTAAAACGCCCCCAGTCATTCATTCCTTGTACCCAGACCCTTTGCCATGTGATTTTGCAGCTTCTTTCATCAAATAGTGAAACCCATTTCCCTCCCCTTTAATCTGATCTGAACTTGTGAGTTACTCTGGACAACACAACATGTCAGGTGTAAGCTTAGTTCTGAAGTGACCTGGGCTGCTTCCATTCTCTCTTCAGCCCAGCCACCCTGTGGACAAATCCAGGATGGTTCGTTCAGGAATGAGAGAGTACGTGGAACAGAGACAAACCAGCCCACCTGAGGCTATCCCAGATCGGTCAGCTCCTGTAGAACATAACCACCTATTTAAGAATGAGCCCATTTGGGCACCTGGGTGGCTCAGAGGGTTAAGCGTCTGCCCTCGGCTCAGGTCATGATCCCGGAGTCCTGGGATGGAGCCCCATCCCCACTCCTTGGGGAGCCTGCTTTTCCTTTTGCCTCTCTCTCTCTCTCTCTCTGTCTCTCATGAATAAGTAAACAGAATCTTAAAAAAAAAAAAAAAAAAAGAAAGAAAAAGAAAAAGAATAAGCCCAGTCAAGACCAGAAGAGGGACACCTGGATGGCTTAGTTGGTGAAGTGTCGACTCTTGGTTTCAGCTCAGGTCAAGAACTCAAGGTCCTGGGACTGAGACCCAGAAGTCGCTCCACTCTCAGCAGGAAGTCTGCCTGAGATTTTCTCTCCTTTTCTCCCTCTGTACGCTCTCTCTATCTCAAAAAGAAAGAAAGAAAGAAGGAAAGAAAGAAGTAAAGAAAAAAAGAAAGAAAGAAAGACAAAACAAACAAACAAAACCAGAGGAACTACCCAGCTGAGGTCAGCCCAGATGACTGAGAAGCAGAATTATTAGCTAAAAAATGATTGGGGCACCTGGGTGGCTCAGTCAGTTAAGCGTCCAACTGTTGATTTCAGCTCAGGTTATGATATCAGGGTCGTGAGATGGAGCCCCAGGTGGGGCTCTGCACTGAGCTTGGGGACTGCTTGAGATTCTCTCTCTCTCTCTCAGTCCTCTCTGCCTCTTCCCCTGCCCTCATGCTCGCTCTCTCTCAAAAGAAAATTTTAAAAATAAAAAATTATTGTTTTATGACATTAAGTTTTGAGATAGTTTGTTATACAGTAAATGTTAATTAATGTTGTATCACATAGACTTCTGAAAAGTTTCAAAACTAATATTTGTAAAATATTTATAACTGTTCCTAGTTCTATGTAAACTCTAAATGTTTGTTTTCAAAATCATTACCACAATTAAAGTTTTAAGAAATCCTTAGAGTTCCATAGTCTGTTTGGAAAAAAACAAAAATAAAGGTTTCAAACATTGCCTTTAGTAGCATATTTTGACTGTAATTCAGCTCAGCAGATGATCAGCAAATTAGTGGATTTATCCATTCCAATATTTTTGTTGTAACACTAATATTTCTCAGAATGACTAAGATCTTTTGGCATATAAACAGGTATTTTTGCTGAATGACAAGGCTTTAGCCCTACAAGTACTTACTTTTTTGCCAGAGAAATTGTAATTGTTCAAACTTTTTAAAAACAAGCACCATTTTTATTTGCTTAGAGCCCCCCAAGTCGCCCTGGTTAAAAATATGTTATGTTGAGATGAGACATGTCAAAAGCAAAATCTACTTATGCTGGAAATCATCTGAATCAAGCAGAATAAATTTGAATATCATTTCATAATTGAAAAATAGGTCTTGTTCTTTGCTGTGATAACAAGTACTTAATATATTTTTAGTAGAATTGTTCATATTGATAGATTACAACAGTTACTCTTTTGATGATCATAGCTCTCCTACAACTTGTCTGGAATGATTTTATATGATCGCATAATCTGTAACAGAAAATCTAGGGAATCATGAACTAGCTCAAGAAAGTGCACACCTGGGGTTGTTTTTTCAGAAATTCTGGAGCCTAGAAACATTCTCTCTGCTTGTCTTTAGAAAGTATATAAGATTGCTGAGGCTACTAGAATACATGTCATTTGCTAAATCTTCCTTTATAATTTTTCTCTATCATCATCTTTTATCAAAGCAGACTTCACTTTATAAATAATAAGACCCTACAAACATCTCATGGCTTTGGTTTACAAAATCCTTGTATATATCATGTCATTGTCTTTTAATCCCCCAGATATCTACAGAGGCAGACCAGACGTATGTGATTGTCTCCATTTTACAAAACATGCAAATGAAAAAGAGAACTGATATGTCTAAATCACCTACTTAGTAAGTGTCATCATTAGGTTCAGACCCAGATGCTGGGCTTCTCCATAAAACCTAGCTCCCCAGAGTGCCACTGAATGATGAAAAGACATGGCCAAAGAACAGTCAGACACATCTACTTTTGAATCCTTGTCTCTGTATTAGCTAGGTGACATTGGATAAGTTATTTACCCTTTCTGAACCTCATTTTTTATATAAATGAAGAAGGATAATATTACATGCCTTAATGAAATTTTAGGTAAGATTAAATAATCTATGTAAATTGCTTGGCACTAGAAGTATTTCATAAATGTTTGCTGTTGTTACTGTTTTGGTATTGTTATTGTATTATTGGCTTGGTAGTAGAATAAGGTAGCTAGTTTTTTTTTTTTTTTTGAGATCTTATTTATTTATTTTATAGACAGAGATCACAAGTAGGCAGAGAGGCAGGCAGAGAGAGAGAGCAGGAAGCAGGCTCCTCGCTGAGCAGAGAGTCTGATGCGGGACCCAATCCCAGGACCCTGGGATCATGACGTGAGCTGAAGGCAGAGGCTTTGACCCACTGAGCCACACAGGTGCCCCCAATGTAGCAAGTTTTAACCACTCAAGATTTCAGGGTCTGAAGTTGTTCTTAGAATTCCTGTGGGTTGCTAATTCCTCCATTCTTTTGATGTGATGTTTGGCTAACTGTACAATTTCACCACAAAGTGGAATGGACAAAGATGAGACTTAATGTAGATTGTTCTTACCACCTTTGTGGTTGGTTTGCCAGAAGTATGGAAGCAGTTAAGGAACAAAGGCAAGAAATTTCCCTCCTAGCTGCTTCTGTTTAATTACATGAAAGATTCCATCTTCAGTGGAGTGAGATGTGTGATGGGATAAATTTAGTCCATTCTTAGATCCCCTCCAAAGGATATTGAGTTTAGTAATAGCCCATTGTAAAGTGGCCACGAGTTAGCATCATGGAGAGTCTCTGGAGTGGGTATTTTCTAGTAAAAATTGCTATGTAGGTTCTAAGCAATGAAAGAAGATAGTTCTTGTATTTGTGACTCTGACCCCAGTACACACTCTCTTCTTACATACACATAGAACTTAACTATTGATATTTATTCTCATCTTAAAAATTTCTCAGTTGCTTAGAGAATTTTCAACTAGAACTTCTTGTGAGCTCCTATAGATCCCAGATGGACGCACATGAATCCGTCTGTATGTGTGTTCTTTTCCCTTTGCTTACAATGCTCACCTCACTTCACAGCCTGCCTAGTTCCAACTCATTCTTTAAGACATATTTTAGGCATCATCTCCTCTAGAAATCTCTTGGGGCATCGTTCCACTCCCTGTTGTCTCCCCACCCCAGCAGGGCTTAGGGTCTCCCTTTGGATATTTTCAGAATTCCTCAATACATTTTCTACCTTGTTCCTCACCACATGGTGTTAAATGACGCATTCATCATCTGTTTCATCAACTCAGCTCACTTGGAGAACAGCAACTATGTCTTATTCACCTTTGTAGTCTACAGCTAGCAGTGTGCCCAGCATAGAGAAAATGTTCAATAAATAATCTTTATAGAATAAGCTTAACGGTCAGACTCTTCCCTTGCCTGCACTAATTACTGACAGTTGCCTTTGAGTAGCATGTTTGAACTAATTACTTAATAGGCAATCCCACTTCTTTATTCTCTTTCCAAAGAGTATATTATACATTTTTAATTTATAGCTCATGTTAGCTGCAAACTCTTCTAGCCTACATGTGCAACATTTTGACTACTGTTGCTAGGGAGTAAAAAAATATGTATAAATAAAACAAAGGAATACACAGTGAAAACTACATGCATTGATAAACTTTATGTACATTTATTTATTCATATCATTAAATATATACACGTGTTTTTGAGGACAGTGTTTATAATATGTATAAGGCACACACATCCATGTGTATCTACATATGTATCTATGGATATTTTTATAATTTCTCATCATTTAGCTATTGAGGCATTCAGGGGTTCTGAACCTCGAATTTCACCAAGACACCTGCTAGGATATGGTTATTTCTTCTTCTCAGGAAGAAAAAAACAGAAAAACAAACAATCTTTACTTCTCCATATTCAAGGCCCTTTGCATGAAGGAGACAGAGAAAGCTGAAGATCTCTGAAGAACAAGATGTCTCAGAGTTGCATTTGCTGTTGCCCCCCCCCCCCCCCCCCATTTCTCAATGGCAGCTGCTCTGTGGGGGAGGAATCTCTCCAGTCAGATGCAGTGAGTGAGCTGCGGCAATGGTGGGAGCTCACCTTTGTTACCCAAGAGGGCCCATCTATATCCTGAAGGTGTTTTCCTAAATCCGAGAACCAGATTTGAGTTCTTCTATTTCCCCAGAAGGTAGAAAGCATGGTTGTCAGCTTTCGCTGGCAGAGATTTTCCATTCTTACTACGTGTGTGTGCGCAGCACCAAACCTAGTGATGGACACTGAGGATGTGGCATTAAATTAAATGAATGGAATTGTTGGATTGGAGAACCATGGGGAGAGGAAAATGATACCTGACTGAAATTTTTCTCCTTAAAACTTTCTAGACCTGGACTGGTTTTTTGTTTTGTTTTGTTTTTAGAATGACAGAGAGGACCATCTGCTCATTCAGAGAAAAACTCTGAAAAAGGGACCCAGGACTTCAACCTCATCGGACGATTGCAGACTGCTCCCCAGAGATTAATCTAAACTTGTAGAATAATAACTCTGAGTTACTTTAAAGATTTGGATTTTCCATTTTTTTTTTCTTTCATCCCCAAATCTTAAGCTCCTCTACCTCCTTACGTTTTTAACTCAAGACCCAGGTTGGCATTTTCACCTTCAGCCTTTCGGCTTCGTCATCAGTAGAACAACAATAACGAAACAAAAAACCCGTGCAATTCTGTGTCTGAAATCGTGTTTTCATTTCATAGGACTGAGGCAATGGGAAAAGAGGGAGTGTGCTTTGCTAAGTGATTTTCTATTGATTTGTGACCACTTTTTACCTTATCTGAGCTGTTAACATGAAACCTTAAATGGACTGCTAGGGTGAGCTAGACTAACGGTCTATTTATGTTAGGGTAGCTGCCTTCTTTGGTTGATCACCAGCACTTTCTCATGTCAAATCACCCACAGATAATTTCTTTAACTTACAGATACATAAGAAGGTGTCTCTGTATTGAAAATACCATGGTAGCTCCACAGGTCATGGCGTGGAACTCTGGAATTCATTTGGTTGCTTATAGAACTGCTGAATGCGGAAGTGGTGTGAGATGTTCATGGACCATTTTAAGGGTTCATCTCAATTTCCCAGCAGACACACAAGAGGACAGAAGGGTGGCCAGGCTAAGGTAAGAAAGGGCTGGGGTGCACATGAGGTTTATTGCCAAATAAACCTTCTTCTTAAAGGTCCAACAAAGCTGAGGCACTTTGTAGTTACAAATGTAAAAAATCGTCAATGGGTAGCAAGCAATACCATCCGCTGAAAGTTACTGGGGAAGGGATAGTCACAGGGTCTCAAAACACTATCCCTCAGACTGTTAAGTATTTACAGAGAAGAAAAGTTACCTTCCAGTAAAATCTGTTGGATAAGTAATCAAACTTAGCGAATCTAATAATGGGGCATACTTCAAGTGCTTTCTGATGTGATCTGCAGAGTAAGATTCAACATTACCCACGTGGTACTCCTCCCCCAAAACAAACTGAATCTAATCTAGAGGAAACAGTCAGCCACATCCAAAGTCTGTGTCATTCTGCTTATGTAAATTATACGGCATGGCACAAACCTGTAGAGAAAAAGGAATGCAAAGGAGGTAATAATGGTATTGTCATTGTGTAAAAGAATGTCCTTGTTCTTGGGAGATTCATGTTGAGGTATTTAGGGGTGAATTACCATAATGTCTGTGACCTACTTTTAATGGTTAAGCATATGTATACACATACATATGTGCATACGGACCCACAGAACTGTATACACACATGTGTCTGGAGAGAGAAAGAGCAAACAGGTTAATGGTGAGATAGCTCAGCTCAGTTGACAGGGCCCATATGAAAATGCCCAGCACTTGGCAATGGCCTAGCTCCTAGAAGAGGTCAAATAGTCAACAGCGGCCTCGTACATGGCCAGAGATGGTCTACATCTTCTTAACTTCCATGCTGCTTCTTCAAGAGACTTCGGATTTTGTGCATAACATATGGCTCCCACAACTTCTTAATCTTTCACATACTGGTTTCCTCTTGAAAGGATATAATTTTATTTCATAATATGGTTCTGGATCCAGACTGGAACCGAGTTTTAATCCAGGCTGTTCATTTGCTAGCTATGTGGATTTGAGCAAGTTACTTCATCTCTCCTGATCTCAGCACCCACATTCATTAACGGATGGATGACAGCTGTAATGATCTCATAGGGTTATTATGAGAAATGGAGGAGAGAAAGAAACAGTGCTCTTGGCACAGTGCCTTGCAGATCATAAGCGCTCAATAAATACTTGTTTATTAATATTATCATGGTACATACTGCTCAAAGCCTGCCAATAAAAACTGCAATCATAAAAGTAAGCAACAAATACGGACTGAGCACCCATCATGATGTGTTAGGCACGGTTATTATTCAATGAACGACAGTGAAAGATCCTTGACCTAGTGGTTATAATTTACATTATAACCAGTGTTTAATACACACCAAGAAAACCCAGAGTACCTTATAGGTATTCACTTGTTTAATTTTCAAAACATCTCTGACTCTAGAGGTCTCGTCTCAGTCTGCCTAGTGGTTTGGCTTGGTGGAATTTTCTGAGGCTTCTTAAAACTAATTGAATTCATATTAGGATGTGTTCAGGGTTAGCGGGGGAGGAGTATGCTTTGCTACATTTTGTTTTGTTTTTTCGACTCTGTGAAAATATTCAATAACAAAAAAAATTGTCTGGTTGAGCCGGAAGCTAAAGATCAAAGAAAAATAATTGATGAAACGCACTCCTCATTTTTAGGTAAATGATGTTCCCTGGGGTACGGTAGGGTAGAAGAGAGTAAGAAGAAAGCAGAACAAAGAATAAATTCACCTCTTTTTCTTATAGGCAAGTTTTGAGAGGCTTGGTTCACAAGGTTCTGGACTTCTACCAGATATCCCCATCCTATCCCATGTCGCCATGATTCTATGGACCAGAGGAGAGAAAAGGAGTACAATACTATGCACCATATTGGAAATTCTGAATCATTTCCATTCGCCCGTTCCTGGGTCCCCCTTTAGGACAACCTGGGTGATTTCCTCTAGCTCTCTGCCAGTGTGTCTCCAGTAAGCTGCCTAGTTAGACCAGCACTGTTGTGGCTCAGATGAGTCAGCGGGGAGATTCTGTAAACTTGTCAACTGTCTGTCATCATTCTCTTACCTGCAATTCCAGACCTGAAGATGCGTCTTTCTTTGTCGGTCATTCTTGGTGTATCGATGAATGTCGTATGTCTCCAGACATGTTCCAGCACTATCCCAAATCATTTTTACCTCCCACAAACCCCAAGACACCTTTCCAAATATATTTCCTTTCCAGGACCCTGGGATCATGACCCGAGCGGAAGGAAGAGGCTTTAACCCACTGAGCCACCCAGGTGCCCCTCATCCTATTGTTAATTAGAAAAAATGGTTTTCTCCAAGAAGTCTCAAAATTTTTCTTTTATCAGAAGAAAGGATAGTCACGGTCTTCACCAAATTCAAGTCTGGCTGGGGGACTCAAAACCACAGGCTTTCACCTTTGCAAATGCTACCTTTCTTCTTAATCAAAGAGGCCAGGTAGAGGACCCAGAGAAAGCGAAATTATTTTAATAGTAGGACGAATGATACAAAAGTAAATTAACCATCACACAATTTATATTCTGTTGACAATGAGTATATGAAATGTTCTTATTCTCTGACCTCAAAATTTTACTTCTAAAATTCTGTCCTAAAGTCATGGTCAGAAATATACCAACAGATTAAGGAACATCATAATATCATTTATTATAGTGGAAAATTTTTATTTATTTTAAACTATCCAACAATATGTTATTGATGAATAAATTATAACATATCCAAAACACGAAATACTGTGCTGCCATCCATGACTACTTAGCAACAGAGAAAAATGTTAATAACTTATTAAGTAATGAGGTAAGTTGCACAAAAGAAGCACGAGAGTTAAAAATTCAGGAGAAACAATAACTGAGGAATGTTTAGCTGTGTCTTCCATTGCCATCATAGGATCTTTGCTCCAGAATGAAAGGAAATCTTCATGTTCCAAGACTACAAGTAGAGCTTTGGGTTCTGGAGGGTTGGTTGTTCTACATTCAGAAGACATTAAAAAACCTTTGTTCCCAAAAGCCCAAGACCTTTGACAGGAAGAGGATGGAGGCTGTGCCCTTTGAGGAGGAAAAGATGTTGGATTTTTCAATATTCTTGGAGGAACTGGAGGACAGGAAAGGGACAAAGTATTCCAAGTTCTGATAGGGGGATCTTGCTGATGTGCAGTTCCCAGGAAGAGGGGATGAGGTGACAGGGGTGACTCATGGGGGCCCTCAGGCATTAGTATTAGGGGCTTTGGCTTATCGTCATCTCTGTTCCTCCCTCTATTGGGTTATTCCCACGAAGATACAAACATGCTCTGGTATTTCACCTTGGAACAGTAACCTTCCTTAACCCTGTATTTGTCCTTACCTACCTCTCCATTTTAAAAATTTGCCCATGGTGGACTGCCTTCACTGCCTAGTCCATGGAACGTTCGATGTTTGCCCCACCAAGTAGCACAGACGGTAGTAAGACTGCTCTCGTCACTGTCACCCAGGAGCTCTCTGGTCCCTTTCGTCACTGCGCTCCTCATTCAAGGCAGTCAACCACTCATGAGCTCTACAAACATCAGCTGCTCTTAGCTCCCACAAAGTCTTGCTTTCTTGGTTTTCCTCCACCTCATTGGGTATCTCTGCCCATCTCCCTTTACTCTCTCCTGCCCTGGAGAAGGTACATGGATGTACTGATGACAAAATCTGCCTCTGTTTCCTCTCTCCTCTTTCTCTCTCTAGGTAATATCTTCCATTTTCAGAAATTTAAATACCATATTTATTCAAGGTCATTTCCATACCTGTGTAGGTCTAGGTATCCTGACTTTTGGACCCCTTATCCCATATCATATAAAATGTATTAAGATGCATAGTTCAAAGTAAATGTACTTTTTGGGAGGAGGGGGGTGCATTGTTTTTATTGTGCGAACTATACATAACATAAAATTTGCCACTTTATTTTTAAGGTAAACATTTCAGTGACATTAATTACATTCAAATGGCATACAACCGTCCCCGCTATTTCAAAAACTTTTTCATCACCCCAAACAGAAACTCTGTATCCTTTAAGAAATACTTCTTCATTTCCTCTTTCTTCTCAGCTTTCATTAACCTTCAATACATGTTCAGTCACAATGAATTTGACTACCTTAGATTAAATGTGCTTTCTGCTGTTAAAAGGAGAATCTTATCATTTTATTTTTGAAACTGTTTGGACAAAACACTTAATTTAAAATTGGTTCTCATTTTCCAGCTACCACCAAGCAGAATTATATCCTAAAACTTGACAATTAATAAAGATGATCTAGAGCTGCCTTTGTAGACATTTAATACATTATTTATTAAGTCTGGTACTGAGGAGGGCACAGATTGCACGGGACACTGGGTGTTACATGCAAACAATGAATTGTGAAACACTACATCAAAAACAAAGGATGTACTGTATGGTGGATAACATGACATAATAAAAAAGTTTGATGTTTACTTTCATGTTTTGAATTTTTTTAAAGATTTATTTATTCATTTCAGAGTGAGAGAGAGTAGGTGCACATGCACGTTTACGAGTGGGGGCAGGAGCAGAGGGTGAGAATCTTCAAGCAGACTCCACACTGAGATTGAGCCCTCATGGGGCTTAATCTCACCACCCAGGAGATCATGACCAGAGCTGAAACCAAGAGTTGGGTGCTTAACCGACTGTGCCACCCAGAAGCCCCTTGTGTTTTTAATTTTTAAAAATAATTTCATACTTCTATAAAGTTGCAAAATAACCACAGAGTTCTCCTACCCCTTTCATCCAGCTTCCTCTAGTGATATCTTACATGATCATAATTCATTATCAATTATCTCGACTTTATCTAGATGTTATCACTTTTTATCAGTTGTGGATGTGGTTGTGCCATCCAGCTTCCTCTAGTGATATCTTACATGATCATAATTCATTATCAATTATCTCGACTTTATCTAGATGT